>NC_068938.1:92723096-93039951 GCF_016801865.2 Culex pipiens pallens | reverse complement strand
ATTTTTTTATTTATTTATCTGCCACAAAAATACAATTTAATGATTAACTATCTTTTATTTAACAAGGTTCAACAGAGTTTATATATTTATTTATTTTTTGCATTTCAACCGTTGCAAATAATTTTCGAAACATAGGGTATATGACCCTATTTTGGACCTAGTACCTATTTTGGACCTATTTTTATTAATCGAGGTAGTTCAGGCTTTTAAAGTACGAATTTTCTGATTCCATCCAACAGAAAGTGTAAGCAGGATCGTTTTGTAGCTTACCTCTTCCAAAAATGTTAACATTTTTGATTATTTCCGCTTTTTCAGCCACTTTTTCCAATGCCATTTGTATTTCCTACCATTTTCCTAGCACATCGATTAGGTCCAAATATTCCGGCCTCGTTGCTTATCGGATTTGGCTCACGACACCTTGATGATTTTTTCTGTTTTGCACTGACACCAAGCAATTTCGTCCGGTTTCCGAGCAATTTAACTGTTGTCTATTTAATGCTATTATGTTTTTCGTCACTAAACCATTAAAATAACTATTCTATTATCGAAAAAAACTCAATTCAAAATATTTTTTTCAAATCACCCGCGTTGGATCAGTTTTTGGAGCTACTTTGCCGTCGGTTCAAGGCTATCACCAACACATGTATAAAGAGGTGTTGCCAGTTTTATTTATCAATTTATTTCGATATTTCATTGACATTAATTGATTTTTTTTTAATTTAATATTTTAAATTGCATTCCTTTACTGTAATTATTTGAAAGAAATCTAAGCTTTAAAAAGCAAATGATTAACAGAAACAATGAAAATATGTTTTTTAAACGATAAAAATGCAAATTGATGATAGAGATTTAGATGCTTTATAAGACCGATTGCAAAGTATCCCAAAATTTAAACTGATGTTGATTTATTTTTGTCTTAACATCATTATCACCAATTTAGCTGCACATATTTTTAAATTTTGCTTCAAAAAATGCAAACTGGCTACCCTGTTGGATTTGAAGGGGAAACGATTGAAAAACCTAAAGGGTCTACACTCAAAAAAATATCCACGTTGAAGTTACGTGAAAAGCTATGTGATATTTTTCCACTAGAGTTTTCACGTAACTTCTATGAGGTGACGCTAGTAGAAATGAAATTTGCTTGGCCAGATCATTTCACGTTGATTCTACGTGTTTCACACGTAAAAGCTAAATGAATCAATCGATGATTTCTATATGTTTGTTGTAGTAAAAGTTATGTTTTTTTTTTTTAGTTTTAGGAGATTATTTCATTCTTTTTTTTTAAATATTAATAAGAAGAAATTGAGTTCAGTTTTTAATTCTGTAATTCTGTAATTCTGTAATTTCGGAATACATTCGTCCGGCTTCAGCTGAAGATTCATGCTGTCCCATGTTGCATGTTCGAGTGTAGACCTACGGAAAACCTTGCCGCGAGGAGAGGTGAGTGAGACGTACACGAACCACCTACGACATAATTCCTCGGGCGGCCCAGGTCAACTCGAAGTTACCCCAGGCACCCCCAGTGCAGGACACATTGGGGGTAGAAAGTGGATAGAATTTTCAGTGAATACAATAATTATGACAATATAGGTTCATATAATCCTTGTTCCTTAATCTTACCTTTTGACACTATCAAACCTAGCAATATTACTATTGCATCTTACCATTCCCTTTTGACAGTGTCAACTTCAAACCTTCATCCATTGTGCAATTAACACCTAATTTCCGCTATATTCTTCATGCGGAATCGTCGTCTACTTTCTTCGCCTTATTATCACTTAACCACGACGCGATATTGTTCTCACATTTTCAACGACGCTTCAACGACCGATTGTTATTCACGCACTTATAAAAATACTTGTTCTGTTTCGCGGCTTTGTCTACTTTAATTTTGGACATGATTATCTTTTCACTGTGAAATACACACTGTTGGTTGATACAATGACTTTTTCGGTCATCGTATGCTCGCAAGTACATGAAAAAGACAAAGAGAAAAAATGGGATTAGTACAATGTAAAATAAAATCGAACATTGAATAACAGACTAACACAGAAAGAAAGAATAAAGAAACCTTCAGAACTACCAACTTGTAACGAGAAGCTTACTAGAAAACAACTGAAGTTGTGAAATATGGGACAAGACAAACAAACTTTAATAGCTAACATATATAATAAAACAGTTTGAACGTACTTTTAATCATATTAACAGTTATGCCCAAATTTCTTACCAAATTATTTTCAGCAGTTACATTTCTACAATAATGTATTGCGATTCCAAGTTAGAATAATTGAGTAGTTAAAGTTTATGGGGTTAGAGACAAGTTATAGCAATAGAAAAATAAATAGATGGATAGATTTTACTAAATTTTGTCTTAAAAGAATAGGAAAAATCTAGCTTGTTTTTTGAAAATAGCCAATGCACCAAGAGCAAACATACAGCATGTCACGTTCACACCGTATGGAGTAAATGTGATAAACTATATGTCCACATTCGGGGCACCACCTTTTTCAGAATATAGGAAATGATAGAAGGAAGACCCCATTCTGTATAGTGGAAGATTTCTGCAACACCTTGGACTCGGACCAGACATTTTGTCTGAAATAAGAGAGAAAGACAAATATTAAATTGTGGTATTATCACTAAATCCTATCATCCTTTCACCCTCCAAGACATGGTCTATCCATCGTGCCTTCGTGTCTTGGGTGATGGCGAATTCTACCTTCTTCAATGATCTTCGGACCACCTCCAACTAGAATTCACAACAGGACCTCCCTCGGCTCCAGTTTACAACATGACAGCGACGAGAACACAGCCGAATGGGAGTTGACAGTATCAAATACATGCTATACCCTTTGCTTTGCTGGATACTTACTAATAGCAAAGGGCGAGAATCCTGCGATTCTCAGCAATCATGAATACTGCCCATTTGCCACAAGAAGAAATTGAGTTCAGTTTTTATAACCTATTTTATTTATCAATCAATAATTTTCTTCTGAGCGGTCTAATCCGTTGCAACGCACAATACTTCTTGTTCTTCCCAACAATTGTTAATAATTGCCCCGATGATGAGCTTGACTGAGGATCAACGATTAGTCGAATCCTTTGCCTTGTCCACCGACCACGATTAGCTGCTGCTCCTGTCATGGCCGGCATGAGGGTGACCGCAGAGCACCCGGTGTAGACGATTGGATCAAAGTTGGACACCAGCCCCATGATCTGGAACGGGTACTAGCACTTCTCCAAAACACACTCGGCGATGACCACGTCCGTGACATTTCTGGTGGCGTCACCACAGTTGCACCGGTCTTGATAACCATTCCGACCGAAGAAACCGGGATCGCCTTCTAGCGGTCCTTCGGGATACAGCCAATGTTGGCAGCGGCTTGGCAGCGGCCACCATTCCAGAGGCCACAGGGAAAAGAAATGCGTCTGCCAGAGACCGGTCTCTGAAATAAAAAAAAAGTCAAATAAGCAGGAAGAAACCATTAAAACTTAATATTACTTACCAACTTTTACATTTTTAAAGAAATTTTTTGAGCACAGTTCGGCAGCAGGTCTTCACTGTGCGCCGTAAATTTTCATACTAAAATAGTCACGTAGAAATTTGGCGAACTCGATCTATCGAGAAAAAAAGGTGCGTTGAAGTTACATTTCAAAACACATGAAAGCTACATGAAAAAACCTAGTGGAAAAATACTATAAGATTTTTCACGTAACTTCAACGTGAAAACCTTTTTTTTCAGAACACTTTCACATTATTTTTACGTGTGTCACGTAAAACGAGCCTAGCGAGGGGAAAATCGGGGTTACGTGATTTTTCTGGTAGCATCAACGTGTGGATTATTTTGAGTGTAGTTCATTAAATCGTCAGCTGTCACCGTGACAGGAGCTGTCAACATTGCTTAAGAGTGGTTTTTGAAAAAGTCGTATGAATTAAATTTAAAAAATCTTGAGTTCGTTTTAAAAAGGTCCTAAGCGCTAGTTGTAAACAAATCAATTTTTCGATCAGTTCTCGATCAATTTGTGAATTATAAATAAAAAATGCTTTGAATTGTCATCTGCACGTCTTTTAAATCTTTTATAAAATCAAATAAGTGTCGGAGATCGTGATGGCTGTTACGACGTATTGCAAACTAATCAGAGAAATATACATATCTCGGGTGAGTTTTCAAAAAGCCGTAAGAGCCACCGTGACCTCTTACACTAATTTTCGTTTTTCTTGAGACAATATTTTAATTTATTTTTAGTTTGGTTCACGTGTAGATGAACAATCTCGAGCGTTTTTGATATTAATTTTTCATAAGTAGGTCGAATACCAATGTAAAAAGGACTTTGTTTACCAATGGCTCTTACGGCTTTTTGAAAACTAATCCGAGATATGGAAAATATATGTTTTGTATTTGACTGATTTTTGCATATCTTTCAAATATTTTTAAAAAATACAGGTATAACGTATTTTTTCACAATTGGCAGCGTTGGCTTATAATAAATTACACTTTTAGATTTTACCGTTTCAATCATGTTAGAAACACAATTGAACCAGCTAGAAAAATAAAAATCTTCGAAAACAAATTAGCATAAGAGGTTAATACGATGTTAACTTTATGATTTTTTTTATTTGAGACATATCTGATTACCATAAATCTGGGTGACTTTGATAGCCGGGGTGACTTTGATAGGTTTGAGATTTTTCCGCAAAATGAAGAGTACAAATTAAATACGTACGGAATGGTATGGAATCATACTGACCTTGGTAGAGAAGTGCTCATGAAGAACTTTTCAAGAATTTTTTTGAAAAGTTAGTTAATTATAATTAAGAAAATGTTGATAAATAGCATTATTTTAATCGTCTCAAAGTGTCATGATTTTCTCAATGAACATGATTTTGAATCGTAAAACGGAATGCATTTTCGGAATCTTCGGACAATCTTCTACTAGGAAAAGGTAGAATAAGTTTGTAAATAATAAATATCATTAAATATTATTTGTTTCTGAAACATAATTCAAAATAATCTCCTAATTTAAAAGCATTTTCATTAAAACAAAAATAATATAAAATGTAAAAACTTTTGATTCGTTCTTTGAATTCAGTTAAACATGTAATATGAATCTATAATTTAATAAACAAAACTAGTTTCAACAAATTTCAGGCAAAGTTCTGAATTTTTAACAATTTTACCTAAAATTTATATGTATTACAAGCCTTACCCAGCAAACTTCGTCCTGCCCTTTTTTGGTTTCCTGACGTTTCTTTTTTTTTTCTAATTCAGCCTCCTGTGATCAAAATTTGATTCTACGCAACTTTTCCCATACAATCTGCGGATTCTCCGGAATCGGCTCCAGAGTGGCCAAAGTTGTCACTTTTTGGCGTAAGAACCTTCCCTGGACTTATACGAACCCAACGCAAAAAAGAGCACCTCGATCCGACGCTCCGTAGTGAAATGATTCGCGTTCGAACAAAACCGTCGAAATTTTTTATATATAGAAGATGTTAAAAAGCTTTTAAACATAGTTAACTAAATATTGACATAAATGATTTTCTTAAAAATTATATCAGCATCCTAAGTGATGGTAAGATCGAAGTAAAACTAATGTTTGAACACCTCAAATCTGCTTTTAACAAGACAAACTATGACTATCAAAGGCTCCCTGGTATTCAAACAATGATTTTTTTCAAATATTACATTGTTTTTAAAAGTGCAACATATAGTTAAACTTTTTGTCAAGCAACTGTAAAGTTTAACATGACAGATGAGAATGTTTCACACCAAGTTACAAGCTATAATCTCCCTCTAAAATTTCTTCATTGTTTAATCATATTCGAACTTAAGCTCTGCGTAAAATTTAGAACCATTTTTCATTGTAACTTGTTATGTATCTCTGTCATTCATTTAATTTTAAGTTAAGGTGTTTTTATTGCGACTAATAACGGGTTGTCTTTTATGTTCTAATGCTTGAACAACTAGGTCGTAAGAATACACAAATTGTAAATAGGACAGAGACCTGCTAAAGATGCGTGAGTTTCCATTCAATATAATTAAAACACGTTTTCAAATTCAAATCCATTGTTTTATCATAATTATTTAATTTCTGAAATAAATATTTTCCAAATTATAATCGTGGATAGACCCTTTGGTTTATCAAACCGAGTTTTTTGTAAGTGTGCGTGTTGCCGCCGCACGCCGCAATTCTAGTTGTCCAAATTTCAACCAATCAGAGTGTGGGTCCAAAATAGGTTCAGCGATGTCTCCAAAATACATTCAATAAGTCCAAAAAGCATCCAAAAAATGTTTTACTTGAAATGCTTATTATAATGAAATGGTTAAATTATTTTCAATTTTCAATAGTACACTTTGTTAAGCATAAATTAAGGCACAAAATAATCCTGAAACGAGCCAAATTAGTTAAACCGTTCCTGAAAACCATGCGAAATGTGTTGACGCTTTGCATAGTAGGTCCAAAATAGGGCCATATACCCTATGTCGTCTTTCAAAATCGACACGACAAATCAGAGAATTTTCAAATTTTAGTGGAAATAGAAGTCTAATCAACTAAAAACAATCAAATGTACATTTTTTCTGCGTTGATAATCATATTTAGCATCGATTATCCGAAGTTCTATTATCTGAAGGTTTGTATGGGACTTCGAATAATCGAATCATGAACAAAAAAAACCTATTTTTTTTATTTTCTTACTTTAACATCAAATTCGAATTCCGCGACCCCATTTTAGCCAAATTTGACAGGTTGACTGCCTATTAAATTGAAAAAAGCATTTTTTTTCCAAATTTCATAGCCGCCATTTTGGACGCCATCTTGGATTTAAAATTTTAAATCATTTCAAAGTAGTTTATGGGCCAATCAAAAATAAGACAACGGATTTTTTTTTGTGATTCGATTATCCGAAGTGAATTTTTTTCCGAGGCCTTCACATAATCGAGTCTGGACTGGACAAAGTCAAGGAACATAAACTTCATAACATATTTGCAAAGGTCGAATTCAATCAGTAACATCAACGGACTAATTATAATTATTATTGTTCGTTTGATTATCTGAATAATTCATGTATTATTGTACTTTTTAAAGTATTTTTTTTAATTTATTGCTTTTTTTTTTTAAATAAAACTATCAGTTATTTTATTTTTCTTGATTTCAAAACATTGTTCGATGGCTTTGAAAAAAGTCCTGGAAATTTTGGCCGGGATTTCCCGGCATGGACGCCCATGCTTGTAAGTTTCTTGGCAAAAGTAATGGTACCCGTTCTTTGTTTGTTTGGCAATTAGGGTGATCGTAGCTAGAACAGGGTGGTCAAAATTTGCGTTTTCAATTTCCTTAAAAACTATTTTGCTTAAAACCATATCATTTATCATTATGTAATCAAAAAAAGCTCCTTGAGAGGTTCAAAAGTACATCTTTTTGTCATATTTATCTAGAATATATTCAACACAATAAGTAGTGGAGCAATTCTCTGAGGTCATTCGATTTTTTTTTGTATTTTTATCCGGCTGAAACTTTTTTGGTGCCTTTAATATGCCCAAAGAAGCCATTTTGCATCATTTGTTTGTCCATGTAATGCAGCTGTCCAGTCCATACAAAAATGATATATGGAAATTAAAAAATCTGTATCTTTTGAAAGAATTTTTTGATCGAGTTGGTGTCTTCGGCAAAACGTAGGTATAGATAAGGTCTACACTAAAAAAATGATACACGGTAAATTTTTTTTTGTGATTTTTTTCCCCTTTTTGTCACCAAAATTTGATCTGCAAAAAAAAAACTTTTTCTTTTTTTTCTAATGTGCTTTAAATGACAACTTTTTAGAAATTTCCAGAACGGGCCAAAAATCATTGACCGAGTTATGAATTTGTGAATCAATACTTATTTTTTCAAAAATCGAAATATCGGTCGCAAACATTTTTCTACTTCATTTTTGGATGTAAAATCAAATTTGCAATAAAAAAGTACTTAAGTGAAATTTTCATAAAGTGCACCGTTTTCAAGTTAAAGCCATTTTTAGGTAACTTTTTTGAAAATAGTCGCATTTATTAATTTTTTAGATTAGTGCCCATGTTTGCCCACTTTTGAAAAAATAATTTAAAGCTGAGAAAATTTTCTATATTTTGCTTTTTCGAACTTTGTTGAAACGAACTTTAGTTGCTGAGATATTGCCGTGCAAAGATTAAAAAATGGGAAAATTGATGTTTTCCAAGTCTCACCCAAACAACCTACCATTTTCTACTATCGATATCTCAGCAACTAATGGTTAGATTAAAATATGAAACATTCGTCAAATTTTTCCGATTTTTTCGAAAGCAATATTTTCAAAAAAATTAAATCAAGACTAACATTTCAAAAAGGCGTAATATTGAATGTTCGGCCCTTTTAAAATGTTAGTATTGATTTATTTATTTTTTCAAATTAGATTTTACATCGAAAAATGAAGTTGACAAATTTTGCGACCAATTTTTCGATTTTTTGAAAAAATGCAAAAAAAAATCAGTATTGCTTAAAAAATGTATAACTCGGTTAAAGATTTTTTTGCCATTTTGGAAATTTAAAAAAAAATCATTTGATGTTCCCTCAAACATTTAGTGACAAAAAGTTAAATAAAAAATCCCCCAAAATTGTTTTACCCTGTATCATTTTTTCCAGTGTAGTCCGTACCCATACCTACAACTTTGCCGAAGACACCAAATCGATCAAAAAATTCCTTCAAGAGATACAGATTTTTGAATTTTCATATATCAGTTTTGTATGGACAGCTGCCAAATTTGTATGGAAAATTATATGGACAAACTAATGATGCAAAATGGCTTCTTTGGGCATACCAAAGGCATCTATAAGGTTTCAAGCGGATTAAAAAATACAAAAATTAAAATTAAAGAAAAATTACCGATTTTGTAGAGAATTGATCAGTGTACATTGCTTCCAGTGTACTCATTTCAACAGGAACCTAGCGAATCTTCCACGTGACAATCGTAGTACGAAACGCGACAACGTTCCAATCGACGCCTCAGGGCTTGCTGTTCCGAAAAGTTTTCCGCAATTTCGAACGCGTCGGTCGGTTGTCGCAGGTGGCAATGGTCCAGAAACAGTTCACGCAGTTCGGGGAAGGTCGCGGCAAGTTGTTGGGCGCCACGGCCATCGATTGGGCAGCCAACGAGTCTGATCTTTTGAAGTTGGTTACGGTGGCGGCACTGGGACCAGTCTGCGCTGTCCAGAGACATCCGAACGAGTTGGAGGATTTTTAGCGTGGGAAGGTTGTTGATGTGGGCGATGGATGACTTCGTGAGGAACTTGAAAGATAGTTTAATGATTAGTTTAAGGTTTACAGCTCATGTGATTTGAAGTAGTTACTTTGCCAATTTGTCCTTCGCAGACACCGAACGACAATCGTTGAAGTTTCCGGTGGTTGATCCAAATCTGTTCAAACATTTTGGGCGCAACTTGTGAGGTAGAAATGTAGGAAAGGCATTCCAAGTTGGGAAAGTCCACTTGAACTGTGTAATCTTTTGCACAGTAAAATTTATAGTTGGTAATACTGTCCGAGGTGAAACTTGTGTTTGGCAGCGTGTCTTCTTGAAACGTAACATCAATCAGTTCCCACTTTAGAAGCTGCTTCATCGCAGATATCGAATCTCGTAACGATGCGAAAACTGTTTTTGTTTCGACCAAACGTAGCTCGGTCAGTGCCAAAAATCTTAACATTCTTGAATCGATGCTAGTGTTTGCGAGGCAAAGTTTTTTCAAGTGAGCCATTTCGTCGGAAACTGGTTCGTCGTCGCTTTCCGTGCTACCATCAAAATGTGATAAACTCAACTCTTCAAAATCGAATGCATCATCGGACGCCGAACAAAGAACACTATTACGCATTGAAACATTTGTCAATGACGGAAAGTTTCCATCGATATACGTATGATCACAATTTGTATCTTTTAGTGCAAGATACTTAATGCTACTATTGGCTAGGTTCAATGTTGTTATGAAAGTAGAAGCTCCGCCACAATCGCTTATCATGTTTAGGACACGGTCTTCTTCATTTTCTGAAGGAACCTCCCCGAGTTCACCTGAAGTCACTTCTTCCAGCTCCGAGCTTGGCTCCGCCAATAATTCAATTTCCAACCCGATCAACTGGTCCAAACCAGGAAGCGTATCTTCCAAGATTGATTTCAACTCCCGAGTACTCCCAACAACCGACAATCGCAACATCGCAGCTTTCGCCATCAGTAAGTCCTTGAGCAAAACGATACCCTCGTCGTCTATTCCGCTGAGCTGCAGTTGCATCGCGCGACATCGCTGGAGCAGTAAGCTGTTGTTCTGCTGAAGTTGCACCAGATTATTGCCGGGTTCCACGCGTAAAACCAGCCGCTGACGGCAAAACTTGGTTCCGTAAACCAAATCGTACCACTGTTTGCATACAGCAGCGGTAGCTAGCCGTTCTCTGAACGGGAGGAATTCCAGGATCAGTGAAATAACCTGTAGACGGTACGGAAGTTATCATTACTTTAATACTAAGGGAAAGTGGTTACCTCTGGTGGTAAAACAGGATATTCAGTCATTTTTTAAATCAGGGCCCGTCCGAGGCTCTACTTGTGTATGACTCATGTTTTGTTAGAAACGTGACGTGCACGATGCTGCGCATGGTAACTGTTGTCAACTATCGTGAATCGAGATAAATCATCAGGGGTTTGGGGAGTATAGTTTTGGTTTATCTTGTCGGTTTATGTTTATGTAGAGTGCACATTAAAAAAAACTGTCAAGAAAAAAAAATAAGTTGGCCTCAGCGGAAGCGACCCATTTCTTTGGAGGTGCGTACCGGCCCATAAAGAGGAATTGGTGAAGTAGCTATTACACTACGGCAAACAAACAAACAAACTCGTATTTTTTGACAGTTTGCCAGTTTGTCTGCTTTGTTTGTTTGCCTGGATTTGTTTGTACAAACGTCAACCTGCATACATTTTGCCTTGCCTGGGTTGTTTTGCCTTGTTTGCGGGAGTTTGGCAAACTGTCAAACACGAAAAAGTGCGAGTTTATTTGTTTGTTTGCGGTAGTGTAAAGGCTCCTTGATTTAGGAAAAAATATTGTACAGAGCAATTCAAGCAAAACAATGTAAATGGGCAAATGTGGATTTATGAACAAGCAGGCTGTCCTGCTCATGCAAGTATCCCATATAACCACAATAAAACTACTAGGAAAATGAACTTTTAATAAGACCACCTAGACCCATCTTCACGTATATTAATCGATAGGTAGGGACAATTTGGGAAAAATTATACACTCTAAAAAAAAAATACCCATTATTTATTGTTTTCGAAAAACATAAAAATCGATTTGCGCAAAAATACTTTTTTCGAAAAAATATATTTTTTATGTGTTTTGGAGGATTAAAATCAAAAAGTTGCGCTTCTTTTTGCTAGATTTTTTTAAAATAAATTTGGAAGACTTCGAAAACATAGTCGAGATTTTTTTTAAATAATTACTTAGGTGATAAATGGTAAATTTTTATAATATCACTTTATTTTGTATGGACATTTTTTTAACAATTGTTTATCAGTTTTTAAGAACTTTTATATATTTACAAGCCTTACCCGACAAACTTCGTCTTGTCATTTTTTCACTTCTTGACGTTTTTAGCTTGTTGGCTTATTCAGCCTCCTGTGATCAACATTTTATTTTACGCAACTATTCCCATACAATCTGCAGATCTTCCGGAATATGTTCCGGAGTGGCCAAAGTTGTCACTCTTTAGCGTAAGAACCTTCCTTGGGCTTATACGAACCCAACGCAGCAAAGAGCGCTCCGATCCGACTTTCCGTTATCAACTGATTCGCGTTCGAACAAAACCGTCGAAATTTTTTATATACCGTAAAACGGGGTGACTTTGATAGGTTTGCGATTTTTCCGCAAAATGAAGAGTACAATTAAAATACGTAAGGAATGGTTTAGAAACATACTGACCGTGGTAGAGAAGTATTCAAAGTACCTCAAGAAGAACTTTTCAAAAAATTTTGACAAGTTTAAAAAGTTAGTTAACTATAGTTAAGAAAATGTTCATGAAAGTCATTATTTTAAACTTCTCAAAGTGTCATGATTTTCTCAATGAACATGATTTTTAATCGGAAAACGGAATGAATTTTCGGATTCTTTGGACAATTTTCCACTAGGAGAAGGTTAAAAAAGTTTGTAAAAAATAAATAATATGTGTTTTTGAAACACAGTTATAAAAACTCTCTAAATTTATAGGCAATTTCAGTTGAACAAATTTCATGTAAAATGTGAAAACTTGTGATTCGTGCTTCGAATTCAGTATAAAATGCAATATAAATCGATAATTTTATAAACAAAACTAGTTTTAACAAATTTCAGGCAAAATTCCGACTTTTTAACAATTTTACCTAAAATTTATATGTATTTTGCTTAAAAGCTTATACACGTAGTTAATTAAATATAAACATGGATTTTTTTTCTCTTAAAAACTATATCAGCTACTTTAGTGATGGTACATTTAACGTACAAATGAAGTTTGAACATCTTAAATATGATTTTAACAAGAAAAACTATGACTATCAAAGTCACCCCGGAATTCAAACTAAGAATTTTTAACGTAACTATTTTTCTAAACATTATTGAAAAAACTTTTTTTCCGAAATAGTGCATGGACTTTGTGTGGTCTACCCCAGTACATGTTTTAAAAATAATAATCTTGAGAAAAACCTTACCTGTTGGAAAATATTCTAAAAACAAATTAAAATCCTATCAAAGTCACCCCGGTTTACGGTATAGATATTTATTTCCCAATAAAATATGTTATTGCAGCAATTCGTAATTTTTTCATACTAAAAATCCATATGGTACACTTGCCCCACCTTAACAATATTTTTTAAAAGCTCTCAACAAAAATAACCAAAAGTTAAATCACACTTTATAATAGGTGCAAATCATTGTTTGGGACACTACTGGTCTAGGGAAAGCATTTTGATAAAATGAGCCTTAAAATGAACCCTAAGCCTTATTTTGTACTTTCAAAATATTATAAGAAAACAAAGGTTTTGAAAAAAACTTCATTAAATCTTATGCCCCGTGGCGTTTACGTCGTTTTGGCGGTTATGTGGTAATAGAATCAGCTAATTGCACTGCTAGCAACAATTACTCATACTGGACATAATCAAAATTGTAAAAATTACGGCCGTACGAGCGATTGTTCCTCTTGCCCCATATGGTCGTCTTGGCCCACCTTCCCCCATATCAAAATTTTTGTAATTGTCTGCTCTACAATTTTGTAGAACATTGTTACACTTTAAAAAACAACCCTGCAAAGTTAGAAAAAACACGAAATTTTAAAATGAAAATTTTTGTTCTAAAATTCTAAATTCGAAAAGAACATTAAATTTCCCATAAAATGACATGTTCCAAAATCTTTATCAGTCGAGTAACGGAAAATGGCAGAGTTTTTAAAACTTTTTGAGTGTTTTTTTTTTTTATTAATGAAAAATACGTTCATTCGGAATTTTAAATACGCCATCAAATCGGGCGTCCAATTTTACATAAAGTCCCTTTTAAACCAAATTTTCATCTAATCACCATTTAAGGCTGCAAATGATTGAAAAACACGTATTTTTCGCATGTTCAAAAATTGAAGGGGTCGTACCGCCCCTCCGTCACGAAATATCAAAAAACGGACCTCAGATTCGTGATCAGGGGCAAAAGTTACCCCTTACGACAAAGTTTCACGCAAATCGAAGAGGGGTCGGGCAACTGCTGTGTGAGTTGGCGGAGAATGACTCATATATTTTTCACTACAATTTCGGAACAAAGCTTGCGTTTACCAAACCCATACCGTCAGTGGGGGTGACATTGGGTCTGGGGGGTGAGATTGGGTCAAAGTGATTTTTTTACGGATTTTACCATTTCTCAGATTCTTCTCAATAAAACTTAATTCTGTTGAAGGGGTTGTGTAGGGGACATCTTAAGATATTTCGCTGAAAAAATCTCGTTCCTAGAACAAATCCTGTTATTTTGGCAGCTGTCTAAAGTACGTTTTTGGCCAAAAATGACCTCTCGAAAAATCATTTTTCTAATATTTTTTGTTAGAATTGCTCGAAAACTACCCAAATGTTTGAAAATCTACACTTCAAACATTGTAGCATGTCAATACGATTCCCTCGAACAAGAAAAACTGTTGGATGACTTGTTTTTACCATATCGTTGTATTTGAGCATAATTTTAGTTTCACTTGACCCAATGTCATTTCCTCTAAGGGGTGAGATTGGGTCAATTTTCAAACTGTTGGCATTTAAGGTAGTTTTCATCAAAATCCACCATATTTTGGGAAAATGTTAGTAAACTATCTAAGAACAAATCTACGTTGAAAGATTTTCGATGTTATTTAAATTGTTTTTGTGATTAAGAAATTACGAGAGGTGTATCGTTTTTTGACCCATAGTCACCCCCACTGACGGTAACTAAATTTCTAGTACCTTCCATATTAACTAAACCGACATGAAAATAAAAAAAAAAAAACACAATTTTAATGATCATCAAACCAAAAATTGTGGACCGGTTCGGAGATGTTAGCAGCGGCTTGTTAACTTTTATTTGAGCTGTTTGTAATTTAAAAAAAAAAACCCTTTTAATTTATTCGTCGGCCTTCCAATCATCGATGATGCAACCACGCGGCCCCGCTGCATTCAATCGACCCCATTTTTTTAAATATTCATCAAACAGTAAATTAAAAATTTCGCAGAAAAAAATTAAAAGTATCTGTTCATTTTTTATATCCTTTGATCTCAAATTTGAAAAAAATATATTCTTGATCATAAGATAGATTTATATTTAAAAATTTATCGGAATTTATCGGATAATCGAACCAGCACTGTGCATCTCTCGAGTTTTTTTTGAAAAGGTCCTATAAACAAAATTTTCACTTTTTGCTTTTTGGGTGTTTTTGAATACCCCTGACTCAAGGCGGTTCTAAAAACACCCAAAAATTAAAAATTTTGTTTATAGGACCTTTTCAAAAAAAACTCGAGATCTGTATTCGATATGAACTGTCATAAAGTGCACTGCCTGCTTGTGCAGTTTGCAGCGATACAAACAACAAAACAAACCTGAGTCACTATAGTTGGGCCGTGTCCAACTCAGTTCTGGACTTGTGTTTGATAGGGGGTCAAAGATTTTCGTAAATAATGAGTGACATTCCAGTTTTGCCACCAGAGGTATTATTATAATCTTCCCAAAAGACGTCGATAACACCACTCTTTCCAGGTGATTTCGATGATCCTGGACTTCCTCACATTTCGCGAACGACTTGCGTTAGCCACCGTATCCAGACAGTGGCACGATCTGGTGTTTGGGCCAAAGCTGTGCCAGCAGCAGCTGGTTCTTCGCGTGAGCTCCACCAAGGGACCGTCGCAGCCCAGCTTACCGGTTCAGCGATGTCGCCGAGTTCAGGTCGATTGTCGCGGGTTGGACGAGGAGAGGGTGGCTTTGGGGAAACGTTTGCTGCTGGAATCGCCTGTGCAGCATTTGGCTGTGATTGGGAGTGATCTGGAGATGAAGTGGGTTTTGGAGGAGTGTTTGAGTTTGATGAGTCGGTTGGTTAGTTTGGAAGTTGAGTGCAAATCTGAAGGTGGTGCTACTTTGTCTCTTGCGAATGGTAACCTTGAGAGAGTTACGCTGAGTGGGAGTTGGAAGTTCGATGTAGATTTTACTGGTTTGAAGAGCATTTCAATACATCAGAGTGATGAAAGCAGGGTTATAACTTTGCCGAATGCTGGTAGTTTCGCTGAGATTAACTCCTTCCATTTCAATGGTTTGTACCAATGCAACAGAGACTTTGGTCAAGTTTTTGAGAAAATGATTGCGTTGAAAAAAGTGCAGCTAGAACATGCCGTCTTTGAGTCGAGTCAGTTTAACGTGCTGACCTCGCTAACCGATCTGAGATTGCTCGACACCACAACCAAATTTGTAGCATGGAAGAGAGCCATAGCCGGAATGAAGCAACTCAAAACACTGCACCTTATTGGATGTACGTTTGAAGAGGGCACGGTGCCAAGTACCAGTTTTGCCTCGGATACTGTCACTGAGTTTAACTTTTACCCTGGAGAAGAAAACGACGTAATTTTACCAGATTTCCCAAATTTGCTAAACATGAGCTACATTTCAAAAGAAGAATCGACTCCTCAGATGTTCGAACCGATTTGCAACAAGTACCAGAAACTTCAACGATTGTCGTTTGGCTTGAGTGGAGGTCAATTTGGAAGGGTAATTACTTCAAATCACATTAATTTTACTGTTTCTTATTATTGAACTATCTTCAAAGTTTCTCACAGAGTCCTGTATCGCTCACATCAACAAACTTCCCGCGCTGAAAATCCTCCAACTCGTGCGAATGTTTCTGGACAATGTGGACTGGTCCCTGTGCCGAAACCAACTTCAAAAGATCAGACTGGTAAGTAGCCCAATCGACGGACGGGCAGCCCAGCAGCTTGCGGCGACCTTCCCCGAACTTCGTGAGCTCTTCCTGGACTATGGCTACCTGCGACAACCGGCCGAGGCGTTCGAGATTGCGGAAAACTTTTCCGAAGAGCAAGGTCTGAGGCGTCGTTTACCACGCTGTCGCGTTTCGTACTACGATTGCCACGTAGAGTCACTGTACGATACGTGCTCGGGACGGCGACGCGACGCCGGAGGAGTGCCCTCCTCCTGAGGGCGGTGCTACTACTTGTTTCTTGGCGTTCTGTGCGTTGTAATGTTCAAGTATGTTGGCATATTTCTGGGAGGAGGAGCCCTCGGCGGGGGAGATTCGGAATGAAAAATATAGTATTATGTTTACCTCATCGTACCTATTTATTTTACATTCTTTCCCAACTAAACCAGAAGCGGCTTGCACGTGAGAAACCATTCCCATAAACAGTACCGCTTTACGCCCACATCTTGACGTTCTTGCGGTTGGCCCGGTCCTTGCTGGCCGAGTGCACGTAAAACTCCTCAAAGGTCGGATCGACCAGCTTGTCCTTGGGCAGCGTCTTGAACACGGGCTCACCGTACCAGGTGCCCACCTCCCAGCCCTTCACGTCCTTCATGAGGGCGGCCTCCTCGTCGCGGTTTCGTCGCAGCTGCTTCAGATATTCGCGATCGCGTTCGGCCAGCAGCAGCGCGTAAATCACGTTCCGGGCTCCGCGCATCTCCACCTCGTTCCGGTGGTTCTCCCTGCAGTTCAGATAGTACAGCGACAGGCCGACGGTGGTGAAACCGGCGTACGCCGCAATCAGCTGCCAACCTGGGGAAAGAGTTGGTGGTCAACTTCTCCCCGCAAAATCAAAACAAAGTGTGACATAACCAACCTTTGAAGTACTTTTTGGCCGGAACGCGAGCAAACGGGATGCTCTGGTAGCCACCCCGCGGGGGCATGTCCTGCAGCTTGGCCGGGGCACTCATCGTTGGATCTGGAACGGGCAAGCGAGGCCGGAATTAGGGGAAAATTTGTTTATCGCGAAAATCGAAACGAACCTTTTCCACTCGTAACCAGAACAAATCGGCGAGTGACAGTTTGTGAAAATGAATCGAACTGTCAAGCGGTGAACCGGTTCGGCGGTGGGATCGAACGAACCGGTTGAATCATGCAACATTTGGGAAGACTGTTGCGCAACATCACATTGTGTTGCATAGGGCTATTTATGATTAAATCGCTTTGAATCAATATTGCGCAATTCTCACTAACTTGGACTTCGCACTAAATTATTGCTATCGATCGCACTATTGCGACTTGTCAAACTGGCTTGGGAAATTTTAATTTGCTCTGAAAATGATCAAAGCGAGCCGATGTTGCTCACCTGTCAATCGCAATTTTAACCCTTTCTAGCCTGATGGGTCATATATGACCCAAATATCAAAATTTCCAAAACTAGCCTATAATTTTCGTATGGTCATAAGAATCATTTTCCCATCATTAACTATATACTATATTTTTTTTGAAAATTCAGGCCTAAAAGGGTTAAAGTGCGAATGTCCAGTTTGGTGGAAACTGCGAATGGAAATGTAAATAAACAACTAGTGCGGGCCAAATCCAAGTTACAGTGCAAGGATCAATATGAGAGATAAAAACAAATTTCAATTTGTATTTAAAAAGTTAAGAACAAAACACTGATGAAGGTTCCTTACTGACCTCGGCCGTTACAAATGACTTCAGGGATATCAAGACCTCCTGTACGTCGATCGCGAGTTCATCAAAATCCAGAACCTAAGGCCGATAAAATTCCTGGACGGATTCTTAGTGACGTGGCGATTCTACACGAAGATTCCAACGAAGCAACCCTTCCCACCCACCGAATGGTATTGTGCGTATTCCCGAAAAAGACACGCGGCAAACCAGCCTCGTTATGACGCGCAGCACTTTCGGCAAACGGCGCTGTAAATCTCTAGGGCCTCGCCTCGAAACGTCATACAGGAACAAAAGCTGCAAACCGAAGATTCGCGTGACTTTTTGGAATTTTGACAGTCTGGAACGGATGAATTACCTCATTATCGGTTTCCCGCATGGATAAAGTGAAAATTGTTGCACACATTTGAAGTTGGAAAATATGCGACTAATTTAGATTTTATGCTAATTTTCATCATTAAAGCAACTTTAAAGCATAAATTTAGGAACAAAAATGTTTGAAAATATAAGACAAACCTGAGGCACGATGGTTTGATGCATAATCTTTCTTGAAAAGGCGGCCAAGATAAGGAACATATGAAAAACAAATGTCTCGATGCTTCATCAGTTGTTTTTTCAAAGGTTTGGTCAAAAGTTTGGCATAAAAGGGCATAAAAATCAACTCATAAAAACTGAAAAGACCTGCACTGCCCATGTTCGCATAAATGTCCCATATGCAAAAACAGCAAGCTGAGAAAAACGCATTTGAAGTTTGTCCCACACATAAGGCTACGTGTTAAGTTTTCACAAAAAAACTGGATTTCCTCCTGATTTCTAGAACAAAGTACTGGATGTTATAGACTCTTTTGAAAGAGCACACGATTTTGAACCAAACTGCATCAATAACTCAAAAGTGATGAAAATGCATATGGGACATTTATGCGATTATGGGCAGTGCAACGAATGCCAAATCATTAGCAAATGATGTCAAACTGACAAAAGAATGTTACTGAATTTTCAGCAAAACAAACTGACAATAATTTTGGTTGTTTTGACAACCCGTACTAAAATTTCAGTCAATATTCTGTCAAAATTACATAAGAAATAACTGAGATATGTAAACGTGAAGGTGGGTCAAGGAGGTCGAATTAAGAAGTTCATTGATTGAGAGATTTTCAAGCCATTCCTCAGTTAGGTGAGGAAAGCAAAACAGTGTGTGGATTTCTAGCATTTAAAAAATCCTTTTCAAGGTTTCTATGTTTCAGAAAGTTCTTTTTATTTCACATAATACTTCTGCTGAGAGTAGATCCAATATTTATGTTAATCACATGTAACAACGGCCCATTCATTGTCATTAAAAATACCCGTTGAAATTCCAAGTCACCGTTTGTGCATCCTCAGTTGACGCTCGGACTATTGGGCAAGTACATCTCCTCGTCGGCGTTCTTCTCGGACTTTTCCATCTGCGTGTAGGACGGATTGTGCGGCTTGGTCATGATGCCCAGGCTCTGCTGCAGCTGCCAGCGCCGAGCGGCTCGCAGTGACTTGGTACGGCGAATGGTACGCGCCAGCATAAAGGCACAGATACTGCCGAGGATCTGGACGAACGCCACCGTGGTAGCTCCAGTTGCTACCAAGGCAGCGCTTTGGGATACCACCCATTCCATGCGCGAGAGGCAGCCGTACTCGAACGGTTGGCACATCTCGCCAAACGTTGGCTTTTGGCAACACGAGTCGGGAACGACCAGCGGTGCGCTTTCCGTGCCGTTGGTCGCAAACGTGTCGTTTTCCAGGAAGAATCGCCAGTCCTGGTAGTTTTCGACGCCGCAGCATTCCAACTTGGAAGCAAAGACGGTTTAATATTTTTTTCATCAAATTAGTGACAATACACTTACCGCACTCTGCATAAAGTCGACGGACTTGGCAACGTAATGGTTCGAGTTGTAGCTGACCATGGATTGGTTGATGGTGCGTCGCACCATCTCCGTCACCTGTCCGCGCAGCGCGAATGCCGAAATGGCTGCCGCCACTTCCAGAACGAATACCAGCGCTAGCAGGACACCGTACTGAAAGTTAACGTTTTAGGTTACAAGCTGATAAACAGTTTGGGCAGTCCTTACGATGTTGATCATGGCGGTGCTTTCGCGTACGGCGCCGACGCAGCCAAAGATCGACACGAACATCATGATGAAGCCGATCGCCACCAGCAGCTGGGCCGGCGAGGAAAAGTGCGAATCGATGAACGTGTCAAAGTCGCCAAAGATGGTTCCGATCGCGGACCCAACGGTGACCAGCAGGATCGCTGTGAGCTGAAAATTCGGTCAATTTAGTATTCGATTTCAGTTTCATGTTTGACCAACACAGCCTAGACGAGGTGTCAACACAAAGGCAATTCTCGCGAGCAAACCTCTTATCAGATAAGATAAGCTGGATCGATCGCATCATCCTATGCCGAGACAACCTATTTTTACTGTGGCTCTGATTCATTCATTACGAACTTACCAGAAACATGAAATTGATCACGAAGATCATATACTTGACGCAGCGCATCCCCGTGTTGAGATCACTCCGTTCGTTCGCCATGGTTGCAGCTTTCCCTTGAAGTGAAACGATACTCGTATACGATACTATTCCAGCTGAAAAGTTGTAAAATACCTGGCGCAGTTTCACAAGAAATAAAAAATCAAGCAAAGCGTGAAAAAACAACAGCGATCTGAACGACCGTCAACTGAACAGTGGCTGTCCGTACGTTTACTGTACCCTTTTGCACGATATCTTATCAGGCCGCAGTGTTATTTGTAACAGATATAGTCAAGAGCAGCGCTTCAGTTGTGATAAGAGGGTGACAGTGTTGGTGGGTTTAGTTCGGTATTTTGCCATGTTGCAGGACCAGAAAGGGGGATTTACAATTGCTAGAAATTCGTATTCCTTGAGGTTGCGAAATTTCGGATGTTATTGAATGTTTTATTATGAATCCATGGTGGATGTTTTATTATGAGAGTATTATTTGGTAAGTTCCAGCTGGTTGCCACTCAGTATCTAACCTTTTCTTCTAAAATTGGTTCAAGATTGAATGCATCGTTATTGTAAACATCAGTTCTCGAAGAAGTTTGCGCAACTCGATGTTTTTTGAAGCTTTTCAGTTTAATTACGAGTACAACAGCGCTGATGATACAAATCACCTGAAATATGATCACAATGGTCGTTCCAGATGACATTAGATTGACCACGTATCCAATCAGCTGGTTCATAAGGCTAAAGCAGCCACCCTGGAAGGGTTCCTGAAGATGTGTCAGCGAAAAGCACGATGCTGGCACTGGGCTCTCTCCAGTTTCCGGTATCATCCAATTGTACCAATCTTGATACCCTTTAAAGCCACAGCATTCCACCCTTTGCTGCATATGATCAACGGAGCGTTGAACACTCAAGTCACCATGATAACGGTTGAAGGCGTAGTTCAGGTTAACGCGCAACATGCTATCAACTCGGTTGCCCATCGTGTAGGATGCGATGGCCACAATCGTTTCCAAAATTACCATTGTCACAAACAGTGCAATGTACTGCAAATACATGCAAAAATCATTTCTTAGCAGAGAAATTCTACAGATTCTACTTACCACAGTTATGATTGAGACATTTTCCAGAATAATACCAACACAACCGACTAGAACAAGTATCAACGTAACGATACCAGTGGCTACCAAGAACTGGGTTAGCGAAATAAAGTGGTCATCTATGAAAAGTTCAAACTCTCCAAACAGATGTCCTGCACTAGCACCGAGTACAACCTGAATCACTTCCATAACCTACATATGAAAAGTAAATTTTCAACTCGTCACAACACCGGATAAGGGATTTCAGTCCTACCACACACATTCCAGTCACCAACAGCACTAGATACTTTACGATTGAGAGTGCCTTCCTCGAGATCACTCGATTTGCAGGTTGGACAGGTTCCAGGCTTTCGGTCATCTCGCAGCTGTGACATGAACAATGCTGAGTGAATACTGTGTTCTGACGGTAGTCCGAAGCTATCTTGGGCAAATGCTGATCCGCAGCAGTAAAGCAACGGGGTTCGGTTCAAATTTGATGGAGTGAGCAGGGTGTGATATCACTACGGCAGCAAATTGATTTTCGATGGATATTTTGACATCGTAATTATAATCTTAATCTAAAGAAGTGATAAGATATACGGGCGCTGAGATAGCGTTGGTGGTTTGCTGGATATAATTTCGCAGTAAACTTTGGGTAACGCGATCCGCGAAAGCTTAGATCTTTGGTTTTTCATTCGAAATCTCGTTCAAACGTCGATAGTCGAACGAACAAATGGTCTCTTGATACTTTGACCGATCCAGCGAACATCTGGTTTTGATCAGTCTTATCCGCTTGCCAAGAATGAAGGAGAACATCGCCGCGGAAATCTGTGGGAAAAATGATTACTTTCACAAATAACTTTGACTTCACTACATTACGAACCTGAACGAAGGCAACGAGCAATAATCCACTGATGACGGTTTTTAGACAGTGTCGAAGCAGTGCATTCATCCTTTGGTAGCATCCAGTTTGAAATGGCACACATGCGCCATCCTGGTAGAGTTGGCAGCAAGAAGCTGGTAGTTCGGCTTGTAGGTTCCCACTGTCCAGATCGACCACCGCGAAGACATCCTCCCAATCTTGATATCTCGTTACACCGCAGCACTCCAACTATTGTCGTGGGAAATTTAAAAGGTAGCAACTTGTGTCACGTTCGCCCTCCAAACTCACCTCAATCTGCATGAAATCAACCGATTCTTGCAAGTTACTGTTCCACGGGTAACGCTGAAGCGAACTGTTCAGTGTTTGCATAAGAATTCCGTCTACCTCGCGACGATGGTAGATTCCGACCGAGGTCGCCGTAACTTCCAGCAAAAACACTACCGTCAGTATTCCACAGTACTGAAATTCAAAATTTTAATTTTCCACCAGAAAATCTTCACCCGGTACTTCACTCACGATATTGATCAGCAGTGCACTTTCCCTAAACGTGCCAATAAATCCGAACGTTGCAATCGCCAGTGTTATCACTCCCACGGCGATAAACATCAGCGTCGGCGAGTAGAATTGCTCATCGACGAAGCTGGTGAAATTTTTGTACACCGATTCGACGGCAACTCCTGTCGCAATCACCAGCACTCCGGTAAACTGCAAAAAAATAAATCAGACAAAAGCCTCAACCACACTCGATAACCGACCACTTGAAGCAACCACCTACCACAAACATCAGGTTCGTCATGAACAGGAAGAACTTGATCCACTTGAGGGACCAATTTCCGGTCCGGAACTCCAGCTTCGTCTCGTACGCCATCATGATCCTGGAAAAAGAGACAACCAACCTACACCAGTGCCGGCTACCGTGTGTGAGATATCGCGGGGTTCGGCAAAAGCCGTCGAGCTTGTTGACGAAAAAATAATAATGTCAAGATTACACCGAAAAGCAGCAGCTAGGTATAGGACAGGGGCCTAGATATGTGTTATCAGAGATCACGACGCGTCGGCAAAACGCACATATGCAGGTCTTGCTGGTAGAAAAAGTCTAGCGAAAGACATTTAATATCAGCACCCAGGTGATGATCTTATCGGGCGAGCTTTGTTGTACACACGTAGGGAAGTCTGAACACCAGCCAAAATTAAATAAAATCATACTAGCAAACTAGCATTGAATGCCAGAACTGCTTCTTTTGGGTGTACGCGAGAGCATTTTTCAACTTTTTCAAGTGCGATGCAATAGTCCCTCGTGCGGATACACAGCGAGATTGCTGGCGGATAACGAAGCCCAACATTGGAACTTTGCATACGAGGTTTGCTTGTGATGAGGGTGTTGATAAAAATGATAAGTCATTAGACAACGATACGGCTGTAGCACGGTCATTTATAGTTCATTTTAAGATTAAATCATAAGATGAGATTTTTTCTCGTGTTCAGAAGGATCATTTTGTTCAATGAAACACTTTTATACTTGGTTTGTGTTTTCTTCTTTTACTTTAATTATTTTTCATGCACTTAACTTGTTTAATTTTTTGACCCGACAAAAATGTGCAAAAAGGTCAGTCATAATCTTTGACCTAATATTGAACCAATTTGATTGTAAAAAAGTATTTGAGGTGTGAATATTTTCTGGTCTAACCTTGGTAACACATTTTTTTTTTAACGTCAGATACCCCGAATTTCATGTCCGTTATTATCTGTTAATGTGGTTTATGTGTAAATTATATCGATATTTTCTGGAGTTTCAAAGATATTAAAATTTACTTTTTGCTTTTTGGATGTTTTCAGATACAGAGAAACCTCTTTTTACGCCGAGGCGTTACGCTTCTTATATCGTCGATTTCTCTTAAACCATACAATATTTTTGCAATCTTTAAAAAGCGTTTTGTAGATCTGAAAAAACCTACACATTGCATTTAAATTGTTCGGTAACTGGGCGTTGTTTAACTGGGCTGCTTTTAAACTGGCCGCTCGATAACTGGGCCGTAGCCCAGTTAAAAAGCAGACGTACGTCACAAAAAACTAAAGCAACCCGAAATGACCGAGGGGTTAATGAATGCAAAATGATTTCTAATAAATGCAAAAACTTTTCTCAAACATTTATATGAAATTAAATAAATGTTTCAATTAAAGAAATATGAAAAGTGAGCATTATATTGAGTAACTTTAATTTTAATCTCATAATTTTTCGTTCAGCCCAGTTAGCGAGCAGTATTCGGTGACTGGGCTACGTTCTCAGCCCAGATACCGAACAAGAACTGATTGCAAAAATTTTGCGTCGTTCCAGAGAAACCGACAAAATAGAAAATCGTAACGCATCGCGTAAAAAGAGGTTTCTCTGTACCCCTGACAGAAGGCAGTTTCAAAAACACCCAAAAGCTAAATAGAAATTTGTTGATTGGACTCTAGATCGGACTCTTAAAAAAAACTGCAAATTTTATTATCAAATTCTCGAAGTCTACGATGTCTTGCCAGAGGTCACCAAATATTAATTGTTATTTAATAATTATTTATGCAACCAGTTGCAAAAGAAGATTTCTAGAGCAAAATAGTTCAGTTAGCTTACCCGACCTTTTCTCGAGTTTCTCCACATTTTTTCAGCATTTATCTAATGAGGTTCGCCGATTTGAATAAATATGACGAGTGCTGAAAAACACACGTTTCAACTATGGTCCCCTTGGAACGAGCTGTCAAGTTGAACCTTTTCTTTCAAGAAGGGTCGCGAAGTTAATTTTTCAAAATTGATTAAAAAATCCATTTTACATCTTTTACGGTCGTACAAAGGGTCATTGTACTCAGAAAAATAAGCTTTATCGTTGTAAAATTGATATCACAAAATTAAGCTTTATTTTAGGACCCTATTTATTCTTTTTTTGCATTAAAATCAAAAAAAGTTTTTAGAGATCGTTGCTGTTGTGCTAACTTGTCGCACGTCCATTTTGGGCCAAATTGAGTTAAGAACGTCATTTTGTGCACCTTTTGGCCTTCACAGATCCCCAAAAATCGATTTCAATTCTGAGATATTCAATAAAAACCGAAAAAAATGCAAAAAACGTGCATTTTTGTCACCTTTCATAATAAAAAAGTTTAAATCTTGTCGTGCTACCTTGACACACCCTGAAAGTTGGTGTAAGTGTGACAAAAGGGCAAGGGAATTTCAGGTCAGAACGCGTTTGACACAAGTACGAGATCGACTACTGTAAACATTTGTAGTTATAACTCGGGGCTCCACCAACTTGAGGGTTGTTGAGCAGTAAAAGTAAAGGAGCTATTACACTACGGCAAACAAACGAATTTTTTTTACGGTTTGCCAGTTTACCTGCTTGGTGTGTTTGCCTGGATTTGTTTGTACAATCGTCAGCCTGCATACATTTTGCCTTGTTTGCGAGTTTGGCTAACTGTCAAACACTAAAAGTGCGAGTTTGTTTGTTTGTTTGCGGTATTGTAATGGCTCCTTAAGTGTTCATTGTAAGGATAACTTTGCTAAACAAAATTAAATTTTAAAATAAACCACAGCAAAAATATATCCAGAGTTTTTTTTGAAAAGGACCAATAAACCATTGTCTTTCATATGTTTATAGGACCTTATCAAAAAAAACTCTAGATATATTTTTTGAATCGCAACATTCACTTGATGTTGCAACAGTGTCGCGCGACACGCTTCACTGCCGCAACACGACCCGAACCGGTTCGACTCTCACGAGCAAAACAAAACACCGCGCAACATAAACAAAGCAGAACAGCGCGCGCAAACTGCCGTTTGTCATGTTGTTTCATGAAATTCAATTTTTGAAATTCCAACTTGGATTGATGAGCTTGCCCGGTGTTTCGTTTAAAATGTGTTAAAAGTGTGTGATTTTGTGCCATAAATACTGCTCAAAATGGTCCCGAACATTGCCGCGGCCGTCATCAAGCTCGGCCAGCAGAAGAAGAACGACGAGCTGAAGGAAATCCTGGAACGAATTCCGACCAAGGAGTTGGTGGATCTGGTTTCGTCGAATATTGGGGGTGCGGATGGGTTCACGCTGTGGCACTTTGTCCTGCTGGGGATGACCCACTCGAGCAAGACCAGCGACAAACGGTTCCAGATTACGATGGCCGTGCTGCAGCAGTTGAATCGGGTGGAACTGGCGACGAAGGTTGCGTTTGATATTGTTTCGCGGCTGGTGCTCGATTTGCCCAAGTTTGGGCCGGACCAGCTGGTGGAGATCTTGGAGTATTGTGTGGAGTCGATACGGGCCGGGGATCCCAAGTGTATGGGTTGGAAGGATTTGCTGCCGGATGTGCTGTCGCTGCTGAGCCAGCAGGTGGGCCGGATCAGCGTGAATGGGTTTATTATGACGGGGGTGGAGTACAGGAAGAAGGTGCTGGACGAGCTGTTCAAGATGAAGATTCAGAACGGGATCTTGACGTCGTTTACCGGGATGTTTCGGGAGGTTCAGTTGAGCAGGGAGGAGGCGACTTTGCTGGTGGGAAAGGTTTGTGACGCTATTCGGCACCTTGAAGCGTTGGAGATTCCGGCGTTGACGTTCCAGCTGTTTCATGTGTGCCTGAAGTATAGTAGTTTGCTGGTTCTGCCGATATACTCGCTGCAGAAGTACTTTCACAAACATTACTACAAGAGGATTGCGTCGAACGACTGTGGGGACAGCACCGACTTTGATAGCATTGGTAAGATCTTTAAAACTGCATAAATTTTTGTAAATCTACAATTTTTTTTTATTCCAGAACCCGTTTCCGACAAAGAACTCCGCGAAGCGGAAGAAACCATCCTGTATCACCTCTCAAACGTAACTGAATTCCGCCTGGACGAAGCGCAGGTCGTCGCCATGTTCAAACCCTTCCAGAACATGCCGGAGTTTCTGCTCACCCCGTTCGTCATCAGCGCGCTGATCGCGATGAGCAAGATCAACCGCACCCCGGACACCATGAAGGTCGTCTCGTCCCAAGTGATGGCCTTTCTGGTGCGGCTCGTCGCCGAGAACGAACACGAGCGCGAGCTCTGCCAGCGGTCGGCGTGGTGCCGAGGACGGATCGACTCCTCGGGCGTTCCCGACGTGAACCGCATTCTGACCATCCTGACCGAGCACAGCCAGGAGGGGATGGAGGTGGTCACGCCGGGTGTGATTCACTTTGGGTTTGCGCTGTTGATTGCGAAGAAGCAGCCGAAGCTGCACACGATCGCGATCGCGTTTTTGCAGAACTTTATCAAGAAGCGGTTCATCTTTGGCAACGGGATCGTGGACAAGTTGAAGCAGTATCTGTTTGTGGAGTTGGAGGCGATGCAGTTTTCCGAGTGTTTGATTACGTTGAGCCTGACGAGTGCGTTGACGCTGTCCGAGTGCGGGTCGTCGATCAGCTATATTTTGGAGTATTTGCTACTGGTAAGTTGATTGACTACAATTTGAAGAAACATCTACAAAGTCTTCTTTCAGATCGACGGCCACCACGCGATGCGCATCATCACCTTCCTCTTTCCGCTGATCCGGATATCGCACACCATCCGGGACGCGTTCATCGAGGTTCTGCGCAAAGGCATGCACCACAGCGAAACGCGCACCCGCATGATGGGCGTGTTTGGCTTTTGCGCCCTGCTCAAGCAGCTCAAGAACAACAACTCGCGGCGGGCCGTCCTCGGCGGTTCGGCCGGCAACCTCACCCAGCTGTCCATTTCCGGGATGTCGCTGCTGTCGCAATCGACGCTCGGTCGCGCGGACAATCCGGACGTGCACTTTGACATGCTGACGCTGGAGATTTTGGGCATTCTGAGGCGCTGCTTCACGCAGACGGTGGAGATTCGCGAGCTGCTGTACGAATCGCTGGGCCGGGCCGTCGAGTTCAACGGGAAGCTGCTGCCGCACGTGCTGCAGTTTGTGGACTGGCACTTTAGTGGGTACTTTGGAGAATCGCTCGAGGGCGCGCTCGAGATTGACTTTGAAAAGTGCGTGCGATATCGGCAGGGAGCGAGCGAGGATGTTTCGGCCGGCGATCAGCAGCTGGAGATTTACGACAATGTGGGCAAGTTGACCGCCTTTATGGTGCACTGTATGACGCTGGCCGATCAGCAGCAGGACATGGGACACGATTGTGACGGGGCGCGGAAGCTGCTCGAAGATGTGGTGAACAAGATTGACGGAGTCACGTTGGATAGCTTGGGCATTGTAAGTTGATGTTATGAACACCAAGATCTCCCTTCTAACATTAATCCGTCCTCACAGATTGGAACGCTCGACCCGAAAACCTGTGTAATTGCCTGCCACTACCTGAACACCGTCGAAGCCGGCATGAGCTACTGCATCTGGAAGACCAAACCGGACAACGGTGCGCTGCGAGATCTGTTGAAACTCTTCAAGCATCACCAGAGTTGCAGTGAGAAAATTAAGGTTCTTTCAAAATCAATTCTTAATTCACCTACCTACTAAATCAAGTTTTTTTTATTGCAGAAAATGGAACCGAAAAAGGCAGGCAGGAAGGCGGCCAACAACGAAACGATCGCGTCGACGGCGGCTGCGGGAGCGTCTTCCGCGAAGAGCTTGTCCTTTAGGCCGGAAAATGTGTGGGATTTGGCGACGGTCGAGCGACTGCTGAGAATTGTGTTCGAGTAAGTTATTACATTTAATGTTACCTTGTTTTGCAAATTTGAATGACTTCTGATTTTGGGCAGGCCAAGGATTGATGCCCAAGAGCATGCAATGGCACTGACCTTGTTGCGTGCTCTTCGGTTGACATCCAGGTAAGGAACATCCTGGAAGGAGCGCAACTAACCACATCCGTAGTTCTGTTAGATCATTCGAATTATCTTGATCAGAACAGTACAGCTCTGGTTCCTTGCAAGTGTCCTATTTTTTACTTCCACGTTGGCTTGGTTTAGTCATCATGATGACAAGGTGTAACCTAGCTGGTGGCCTGTGGAAACGGATCGTAAACCTTTGACCACCGCGGGTCAGAGTCGAGACGGCTGAAAGAAAGGGGCGCAACAATGTGGGAAAGGGAAGTAATTTGTGATTGTAGACGGTATTGTTTTGATTCGCAGTATGTTGAGTCAACTGCTGTAGATGTACCTGAAACATCGCACAACGGGGTTTCTCTTCTCTTCATTCTCAGCTACCACCTATCTTCTGTTTATTTTGTTTCACTGATATTCTAAAACGGCTTCTGTTTACTATCCTCCATTTGATTTCGATTTTACTTATTTGATTCTCTTATTTCTCAACGCTTTTCCACTCTATTTTACCAATTGATGCTGCTGTAACAAACTGTCTGCTTTCCCTTAATTTGGCAGCGATGTCAATTTTTTTTATCATGTGCCTTTTCCTTATTTATCTATTTGAATAATTTCTCATCTTCCCTGTAAATTGCCCTCAATACAATCTAAGCTTGTTTGTTACCTCTATTCATTAACTATTGTTAATTTCTTTATTTACTTCATAAATTACTATCTTTCTTTTACTATTGATTCTTTACATAGTATATTTCCTTCACTGTCCATTGTTTTGCAACTTCATCTTTTTTTTAAGCAAGTGAGGTTCGAGCCCTTACGCTCGTACTGACTCAGAGCAAGGGTGAGATGTAGGTGTAAGGGCAGTGCGTGTTCGTCGGGAACCTGGTGCATAAGATCGGTCAAGGCCCGTGCTTACACTGAAAACTGCGAATTACGAAATTACTACTGGTATTGAGTGTTTTTGAGTTTGCAAAAATTGAGCACTTCCCAAACACGGATGTGCACTTCAAGTTCCTAGAATGCATAACATTTTGAAAGGAGCTCAGGGTCCGACGTTTTTTGTTGATCGATTGCTAGGTACGTAGTGTTTCATGAGTGTAAACAAGTGACACTGTGGAATGAACGTAAAACAGCTCGTAGCGTTTGTCTTTGAGATGGTCAATTTTTGGCTCCTCTCCGGCAGCTTGCGTTGGTGTCATCAGCGTTCCAATGCGAAGAGTTTCTCCTTCTCCATACTGAGCTCGAACGAAGCATACTCATCCGTTCAGCTCTTATTGTTGCAGGTTCCAAATTTCGAGATGATTTCATATGGAAAGGGAAACTCGAAAATTGTAATATTCTGGTGTGGAGCCTGGGCAGTTGCAAGCAAGTTCTACGCCGATGTATGCGAGGCGGTCGCTGCTGGAGGATCGGTTCAACGTCGTTACGTATTTTCTGCGCTCTTTCAAAAGTTTTCGAAAGAATAATTTAAAAAAAAGTACTGACTTCGTCTCAACGCAAAATTTACTTTCTCCATATCATAGGAATGGTCCTCGATTCCAATGGTTATATTGTGCTTTTTCTGCTAGATTTTTCGGGATTGCCTCAAAAGGCTGAAACTCAAAAGGCAGAACCTTGGAAGGCCGAAATTCAAAAGGCCAAATTTTGTCTTTTGCCCAGAAGGCAGAACGTCTCAAAAGGCCGAATGTCTCGAAAGGCAGAATGATTATGGAATTCAGAATTTTAATAATAATAGACATCACACCGTCTTTTCAGACTGAATTTAATAACTAACGGGACAAACACAGAACACCCAGAGGAGATGGGCGGGAATCGAACCCGGGCCCCTTAGCACACATGAGGGATCGGCAGCCGAAGCCGCTAACCACCGCGCCACGGGGTCCTCAAGTTCATATTCTCTCGATTTTCATTGATTATGATATTCAAAGATACAGTAAACTAACGAACTGTGTTCTTTTTTATAATTTGAAGCGAAATTAGTACATAATGAGTACATTCTGTATATCTTTACCGATCATGATACCATGCATACAAGTGAGTAGAGTAAAATGAATTCTAGATTAAATTTTCAAAACAACCTATCCCTCATGGGTTTTCTATGCAGATAGGGCCTTTTGAAAATTTAATCGAGAATTAAAGCATTTCAAAAGTGTTTCAATAGTGTTGTTTATTGAATTATGGTGACGATAACCGAAATTCGATCATTCGTCACCAAGTACTTAAATGAATTCAAATAATTACAATTATTTTTTTGCGGCGAATAAATAGAAACTTTTAAATTTAGTTAGCAGCAATGCTAGAAAGTTATGCCCTCTTTATTTTGAAACCAATGTTTATTACATAACTATGGTTTATAAAAATAATAACGGCAAACCGCGCCCAAAAAGGCGGAAACGCATTACAAACGAAGTTTGGAATGCGTTTCCGCCTTTTTGGGCGCGGTTTGCCTTATGAGATTCGGCCTTTTGAGCATTCGGCCTTTTGGGATTCGGCCTTATGAGAATTCTGCCTTTCGAGTAATTCGGCCTTTTGAATTTCGGCCTTTCGGGATTCGCCCCTTTGAGATTCGGCCTTTCGTAGGAGACCCGATTTTTCAAAGGCTTTTGACACGATTTCTCATGATAATATGTGTAAAAAATAAGAAATATGTATGGTTTTATTTTCAGATGGATTTTCGGCTTGCAGTCGTTCGAAGCAGCTCAAACACTTATTTGTGTACATTATCCAACGTTTAGATTTTTATTAAATCATCTTCAGTAAATGTCATCTACAGCATACCCTTCAGCGACTGCAACCAACAATACATAGGAATGACAACAAACAAACTCCGAACCAGGATATCAGGCCACAAATCAACACTCAACACACTGGAACGACTACGACAAACAGGTATCCCCCAAGACGATCCCCAATTAACAACACTTAGCGAACGCACATTGCTGAACCATTGTATCCAACAAAACCACACATTTGCTTTTAAAAACACAAAAATTCTAGACCGACACAACATAGAATCAGCTTTGCCCATCCTCGAAATGCTTCACATTTCAATTACGCCAAACACAGAAAACAAACTTACAGACACCGAACAGTTAAATCCCATTTATGTTGGCATTATATAGAGCTCTCAACAACAACGACCAAAAATAGTTAGAAACGACATCTAGGCGAAAAGAGAATCTCCAAAAGCATTAACAAACCAATGCAGTAAGTCTCCACAACACAAATCCACACACTCCCGATCAAAAATATCGACCAATGAACAAACATTCAATTTTTATAGTTTTCTCGACGCCACAAAACCGACATTTTTCAAATTTAACAAAATTGAACCAAGACAACCGAACACCTACGTACGAGTAAGTACACATACAAACACAGCAAAATTAACGGAAAACCCAAAAACCTAATTTTTAGTTTCCCTGAAGATGATTTAATAAAAATCGAAACGTTTGATAAATTACACAAATAAGTGCTTTCAACGACTGCAAGCCGAAAATCCATCTGAAATTGATCGACACAGTCGAAAAAGCCACATTTGTATGGTTTTAGTTGCAGTGCGCTTAATAAAATCTTATCCAACAAACAGATTTCAGACTATAATAAACAATGGAACATTTTCAAAACTTTTACCAATTTTGTCTGGTGTTTCAGCGAGTTCGTTATTTGGTCCGCTTCTTTTCATAAGATCTTCTCAGCCCTACCTTCATGTATACATATCAACTCAGAATCAAAAACTGAACAAATGTCTGTGTGTATGTATGTATGTATGTGACCAACAAACTAGCTCACGTTTCTCGGCACTGGCTGAACCGATTTGACCCAAACCGATTGCATTCGACTTGGTTTTGGGTCCCATAGATCGAGTTTTATATAAATTGAAGGTTCGATAAGTAGTTCAAATGTGATGTATAAAAATTAGTTTTCTCATATATCCGGATGTTAGATAAATTGCCAGAATTTGATTTAAATACCATCATGTTAATTGAAAGATCTTCCCAAGGACTCTTAAAAATTTTAACAACTGGCAGCCGGATCTCAATTAAATGCAAGTAAACTATGTCCTGATCTATTATCCGACCCATCGTTGGATAGGTGATCGAGAGACATTCTAAACGGTCACAAAAGTCTCTGTTTAAGTTATGATGTACTTTCAAAAGAAATAATAGTTCAAATGAAAAATATTTCCGAATCGATTTTTAGTAATTAGTGAGGAAGGCATCAACCACATAGGTGGGTTAAGTTAATTTTTTCACTTTATATTAATGATTTGCCATCGCAAGTACATAACTGTTATGTTAACCTCTTTGCAGATGACGTGCAGATTTATTTTGATTGCTTTAACAAAACAACAAATGAAATTTCTACACTGATAAATAGCAACATGCATACTATTTACAACTGGGCAAAACTCAACTGAATGCTTCTAAGACTCAGGCGATTTGCATATCTAGATCCAAAGGTACTGTTCCAAAATCGGAAATTAGGATAAATAACAATGTCATTCAACATTCTGATACAGTTTTAAGTCTAGGTATTTTAATTCAAAGTAATTTTGAAGAAACATATAAACTAACGTTTGAAAATGTTTCATCCATATTGATAAATTACGAGCCAAAACGTAAGCAAAAATGGGGGATTTTTGAGAAAATAATTAACAACTATTTTTAAAAGCTGGCACAACCGACACAAAAGCATTTCAGATGAAACAAAAAAATGTTCAGGAGTGATTTGGACCCTTCTTAAGAGCCCTTACACATTGAATTTGAATTTTTTACTTGTTTGATATATTTTACGGCTTTTTCAAAATGGTGCACCAGAGCACCATTGGGCATAAGGAGAACAACATTTCAAATTGCGATAAAATCAATAGCTTCGGGACAAATAAGTTTGAAACAATCAGAACTAATGAAAAGCGAGTTGATTGATTGTATTGCGGTCAATGAAACTTGTACGTACATTTTTCTATATTTGAGTTATTCTTGGACTTTTTTGGAAATACCAAAGAATTATTGAAAGAAGGTAACCTGTTTTATTAAAGGTTTAGCAATTAATAAATTGTAAGAAGATGATGTTTCCTGGGCCTTGTCAAGTCAAGGGGCATGATTTGATCCTTGTGCATTAGTTAAAATTTGGGTATACATTATGTTTTATAAGCACTATGGACACCACTTCATGCTACGAGAACTCGCTTTGCCGCTGCCCCAGGGCTTAAGCGTAGACCGGTTAGCTGTCTTCGTGAACTAGGTAGTTCTCCGATAGTGAAAATATCACAATTGCACAAGACATCGCTGCTTCTGTGACTTTTTCACTATCACATTATGGGATTTGGGTTGGGACTTCAGGATTGTACAATTGATTTGTTGCTTAGCATTAGCATTTAAAATAAATATGTATCCTTTCCAAATCTATTTGATGTTAAACATAGTTGCAATTATTAAGTAAGAGTAATGCTGTCAATAAACTTTGATTGATTTAGAATACTAGGCATTCTTTTATGTCAAATTGTCCATAGAGTCTCGATCAATCAATAATGTAATGATATCGGACTAAGTTCGTTGATCTGTTGAACTAACGGTTTTCGGATTATGGTTGTATCGACCATTGTTGCGATTTCTATCATATTTGTATATCAGTTCATAAATTTTTATTGTTTTTGATAGAAATAGTACTACAACAGTTAAAGGAGTGTTTAGTTTTCAACATTAAGTTCAGCGGATTTTAGTTTAAAGTTTAGATTTTCAATCCAACGTAGTTAGCAAATGAATATTTGGAAATAAATGAATAATTGAATAAGTTGGACTTATGAATAACACACAACTGTGCATTTATTCTAGAGTCAGATCCATACAGCGTCAGTGTTTATTTGGTCGAAGTGTACTAATTCATTGGCAGATCTGATTCTAGTTGTAATGTACGACAAGACTACTGACGGACGTGACAGGACGAGAGCCCAGTTTAGAGATTTCGACATCAACGATGTGCGGCTGGATCACCCTCCCAAAAAAAAAAAAAATAATAATAATAAATTGTAAGAAGATGATGTTATATTTGGCATGAAATCTTGTTTTTGTAAAGATTGAGTTTTTGCCGGTACAGCAAAAAAGGAGCACTGATGCACCACCCCAAAATTTTAAAATTTTGCATTGATTAAATGTTTGTGGGCCAAAGTAAAGCTATTCCAGAGGTATTGGACCAAAATTTACCCATTTTTTTTTTAAGATAGCTCTGGGCGTTAGAGGGGTAAGATGAGCTTGTTATGAGTCCAATTTGCTCTCCTTCCGCATTGACTATATATTATTCCTGATTTTTTGTTCTTCTTTTGCTCTTTCTACACTCTTTCTCTTGTATGTCCTTGTGAGGAGATCATTGATCCATCCTCATTGACATACTATCTTTTTATTTTTCTTCATATTTTCATGGTTTTTTTTCACATTTTTTACCAGTTTTGTGAGGGGATACTGAGCTCGATTTGCTCTCTATCCGCATTCACCTTTTCTCAACAATGATTTCTCTTTAGACAGTATGCTTTAATGGCGGAGACTGGATGTGGATAGTGGAAGACCAGAACTACGTCTTAAGGGGAAAATAGTTTATTGTACAATTTTTAAGGATTGTCTAATTACTAAATCTATTCTCGCTTACTTTTTCAAAAGGTCCTATGTCCTAGGTCCTATTCAGCTTTATCAGACTTTTTTTTCGGATTTATTGGAGGTTTCTGTCGGAAGGACATTCTCTTCCTCTGAGGACACAGTGAGTGATTTTGCTTGTTCGCGTTCAAGCACCCCCTTTTGGCCCCTCATACGGCAATAATTAAAAGGTGCTCCCTTCAAGTCTGCGTCACTGTTATTCTAGGCATCCGCTACATAGGTCATCCTTGTGGCCCTGTTGGTTATCACATCAAATCAAAATAAGATATCATACTTATCATCTCCCATTCTTATTTCCAGCGACTCCACCGCGTACGCCACCGAAGAGGACCTGGAGGCGCTCCGCTCGAACCGTGACTTTACCCAGTTTGTGCTGCGGGTGGCCACCGAGAAGTTGGAGGCGCTCCGCACCACGCCCGAGTACTGGCAGATCAAGCACAGCAAGCGCATATTCCACCACCTGTGCGAGTGCGGCAAGATCGCGTACGACCGGTGCGTGAAGCGGACCAACGAGCTGTGCGCAAATGGGAACGTGCAGGTTGCGTTGGCCGCCGTGGAGTGCTTCCGGCAGGCGCTGCTGACGGCGCTGGCGGTTTACGAGCGGAAGTTTGTGGATTTTCTGAGGATGATTAGCTGCTCGCTGGGGACGGCTTTTCGGGGGGATTTGCTGCAGACGCTGCACGGGATTGTGGATAGGTTTTTCGAGGATGGAGCGGAGTTGGAGGTGGCTGGGGAGAAGACGATTCATGGTTTGTTGGTTTGCTTGGAGATTCTGTACCAGTCGGAGGGGTTGGAGATTACGCACCTTAACGGTGCCTATTCGTGGCTGCAGGATTTTTGCGTGAACCACAAGTTGAAGGTGAAGTCGCTTGGGATTGTGCATCGAATTTTGTTTGATTTGCGGTTGAAGACGCAAACTGGGGCTTATTTTGATACGGTTTCGATGCTGGTTGAGAAAAAGTACGGCCAAATTCACGAGGAAGAGTTGGCGCCCAGCTTCGCGCTCAAGTCGATCAGCTCGATCACGGTCGAGTCTGCGCTGATGGCGCTGTGCAGTGTGACCAAGCAGCAGCTCGACGACGTGGAACATTTCGTGCTGAGGACGAACAGTGTGCTCGGCAGGTTGAAGATCTACGGCCAGGGCGAAAACGATGAGTGTAAGTTGGCATGCAAATTTTATTGATTGTTGCAAGCTAGTTGATAACATCTTTTTCGTTCACAGATCTTCACCAGCTGAAGACCATCGAGCGATCTATGTGCTCCCAGCTCGTGCACATCATGTCGGTGGCAACGCACCTGGCCAACACGCAGCTCACACTCGGAACCTGCATGGACGCGCTGCTCAAGCTGCTAATTAGTCTGTACGGTTGTCTGACCAACCTGGCGAAGCACTTTATCACGCGGCACGCGGTGGCGGCCGTCTCGCACGATTCCACCAAGTAAGTCCACTTCAACTTAGACTGCGAATTAAATGATCAAATCCAATCTCCAAACAGGTTCAACCTGGTCATCAAATCATCCAAGCCGCTGGCGGAGAAAATCTACCTCCTCTTTCCGCACATCGAGGAGAACATCCTCGGCCAGTCGGAAGAGGGCGGCGGCGACGACGAGGAAGCACCGCGCAAATCAACCACCGACGCCAAACGGAACCGCGAAAAGGTCCTCCGCCAGACGAAGCTCATCCCTAAGGTCGTTTTCCGCATCGAAACGTTCAACAAGTTTGTGCTCCTCCTAAGCAAGAAGACCAAAAAGGACCTCACCTACCTCCTCCACCTGGGTACCGTGCGCGATTTCCGCATCCGCGAACCAGCCCTCGTGGAAGCCATCCGGAAGGTGTGCGACGGACAACCCGTGGACGAAACCACGTCCGAGTTTGGCGACCTCGCGGACTTAGACGCTCACGACGAAGACGAAGACGACGCAGCTCCACTGGTCGAGAAACCATCCGACTTCACGGCCGGCCCAGCCCCTTCCAAATCGATCGGCGTCGAGGAGAGTCAACTTGACGAACAGGAGTCCAACACCGACCTCACCGAGTTGGGCAACGAAAACCTGGCGCTCAAAAATCTCGCCCTGCTCAACGAAAAGAGTCGCCGTCGGTCGAGCAAGAAGCGCAAAACCGCCGACGCCACGGCAGGAGATGCCGAGAATGCGGAACGAGTTGCTGCCGTGCCGGAGGTTAAAAAGAGAAAGGTTGGGGGTGCCAGCAAAAAGGGCAGCACCTCACCCAAGATCAACAAACGGGCGCTGGAGACGATGAACGAGGTTGCTGCGCCGTTGGCGAAGGTAACGACCACGCGGACGCTTGGGCCGAAGCGATCGAAGGGACTTGCGGCGAAGAAGGCGTGAGTTTTTTGGGTGGGTTTGTTAGAATGAAAAAGTACAATTTAGTACCTGTGTGCTATCGAAAGTGCAGTTTTTGAACTTTTTTTTTGCGTTGAATAAAATTCAAAAGTATCATATTTTTACAAAATTAATGCAATTTTAATGTTGTTATTTCATGAAAGAAATCACCAGAAAAGCACACGAGACCAGTTTAATTTAACCAAAATTTCGAGTCGATTTTGCCAAAGCAGTGTTAAAATATCGTGGAACCCGTTTTATGAAACTAATATCTTTAAAATCGATAACTACAAAAACCTCTTCTTTAAATTGCTAATAACTTTTTAGGATCAAATCGGATCGTTTTGCACACTTCCACAAAATTGAAGAGCGTTCAATTTCACATTAGAATCTCACACTTGACGAAATTTCAACACAAATAATATTTGTTTTCTCCAAACATTTTTTTTTTTCAAAAAGATCCACACAAACTTCAACGCGACCCCTAACCCTTAACCGATTTGGTTAAAATTTGGCACAAATGCTTAACCCTCTAACGCCCATGGTTGCACCAGCTCTGGATTCTATGGGTTTTTCTTAAAGTATACATCAAATTAAACTTAAAAATGTCAAAAAGTCAGAATCGACCAAAAATGACATGGGACAATTATGCGTAGAACGGCAGTTTAGGGTGTGTTCTCATAACTTCTGAATTCACGTCGTTGAATTTACGTTACCGGTTCATCTCTAGACGTAAATAGTTTTTCACCAATTCACGCATATTTTTCATGCAAAATCTTTGTCAACATGCTTGCTTACTTAGGAAAAGTTATTTAAAGTTGTTTTTGTAAGGATTTTCCCGGAAAATCTTGGAAATTTCCATCTCAAACTTTCCAGGTGGAAGAACCGTTTCAGGTCTAATAACGTCTTTCACTTGAATTGACGTCATGACGTGAATGATTTAACGTCGGACGTAAATTGCATGCAAGTCTCCATTATGGAAGTCGCAAATAGAGTTTGCCATAAAAAAATACAAAAAAACGAGTTTAACGACTTTTTGCGTAATTTCTCATATCAAACCATCTGCAAATGTAGATAAGTTGAATCAACAAGTAGGTGAGAATTGTGATTTGCATATAAAAACCACACTAGCAGGGGTACCCAACCATTGGCCCTGCGTTCGCATAACAAAAATGCTCCTTTGTTGGGCAACCCTGATCTAGGCCTAATGATTTTGGAATGTATCAACCCAAAAAATGGGCCATAGTGGATTTGTAAACAAACAGTCTATCTTGCTCATTCTTAATTTAAACATTTACTGACTTGAGCGGGATAGACTGTGTGTTAAAAATTTCCATTGGCCCATTTACATTGTTTTGCTTGATATATGTTATTTAATATGGCATAAACCACCCTTGCTCAAAATCAATCAAAACATACACTAGAATTTTAAATCGTCGTTAGTCGATGATGCCTTGTCAGATAGAGCCATTCATGGTTATGTACAATCTAAACATAAATTAAGCTGTCGTCGGAATAACATCCTAAACAGTCGGACCAGTGAAATTGACAATTTTTATTTTTGGCTTTAAAAATATAAGTCATTTTCAAAATTTATTCCAGAGTTTCGTCGTTTTCGAAAGTTAAGCATTTACAGAAAATATGCTATCACTGCCATCTGGCGGAGTTTTCCGCTATACAAAATGTTAGCGGTTTACTTTTTCCCAAGACACAAACCAATCGGTTCGACGTTAATTCAAAGACGTCTTTTGCGAATTTACGTCAATTCTGGAGTTATGAGAACACACCCTTAGTGCCTCCAATTCAAATGTCATCCAATTTGATCAAGTCTGTAAAAAATGGCAAGGAAAAACGAAAAAAAATCTCAATTTTGATCTGGGCCGAAATTTTTGGAAGACATATGCTGCCGTTCTACGCATAATTGTCCCATGTTCAAAAAAGTGCAACTGAGAAAAACGCGATTGACATTTTTCGACCGATTTCTGCGTTTCTACGCATAATTGTCCCGTGGGTTCCTATTCGCCCTATGTGTCCCTAATCGCCCCAGTTAGCAGTTTATCACCCTTATTTGTGATTCTCTTGCTATACAACAGGTAACGAAGACATAATGCTTCGTAAAACTAATGATTCCGTGTAAGCAAATACTTGGTGGGACAATTATGCGTAGAAGTTCAACGATGGGACAAACAGACTTGATGTTATTTTTAATGAGTTTCCGAACAAAGTACCAGATTTTATGTGTTTTTCTTAAAGTACACATCAAACTAAACTTAAAAATGTCATAAAGTCAAAATCGTCCAAAACTGACATGGGACAATTATGCGTAGAACGGCAGTATGGGAGAGAGGGAAGAAGAAGAAACCTTCTTCTTCCATATTCAATCGGTAAAAATTGAGGTCTTCATTTTTTTGGTGTAAATTTTAAACTTATCTGGCCTGGTAGCAGATCTAAAAAATATTGTACAGTTTTGTACAGATAATTCACATCTTTCAAACCCCTTTTCATTAAGTTTTTTTATTCGTTTTGATTGTGAACAGATATTCACAACATCTCTAAATTTGTCAAAGTCTAAATAAGTATGCCGCAGATATTGTTGAGTCCCAATCAATGTTTAACACCTATACTCCCAAGCTCGAGAAAAATGTGGAATTTCCATTCAAATTCCCCCTTTTTCTCGAGCTTGGGAGTTTAGGTGTTGAGCAGTTTTTTTTTGCTGGAGATTCAATCCCGTTGCAGAATGAATTGCATTGGGTTGTAACTTAAATGATATATAAAATGTTGATAAACTACAAAAGGATGAAAAAGTGACACATAAAGAAAACAAACCCATATATTGATTGGAAGTTGTACAATTAGCCTAAAGCCGCCATTAGACTATAGGAGCTATTACATTACGGCAAACAAACAAACTCGCACTTTTAGACAGTTTGCCAGTTTGCCTGCATTGTTTGTTTGCCTGGATTTGTTTGTAGGGGGAGGGGGGGCAGAATGGCCCGCCTAAGTAAAATGCGCCAAAAACCATAGAAAAACATGAAAACTTATGAATTCAGTGTTGTAGGCTTATGCTTTGGGATGTTCCCTTCAATGTTATATACTTGGTTGATGAAATTTTTTAGCTTAAAACTGTTTTTGAGCCACTTAAAAAAAAAAGTTTTTTCGACTTTTTTTTCCAGGGTGCGGGGCAGAATGGGCCACCCTGCGGGGCAGAATGGGCCACCTTAGAAAACAAGCCATTTTGTCTAATACAACGTTGAAGGGAGATAAGAAATGACTTAAGGTACCTTTCTAACATAGTTTCCATGAAGTTAGACCACTTTAATAAAAATAGTCACTTATCAAAACAAATTTTTTGAAAATAGTGTTAATATGTTGAAAAAGGACACTATTTTTACAAATAATCATCAAAACAACTAAAAAATCAACTAATTTTTCATTAAACGTGATTTGTGAAGCTACCAGAGGTGAAATAATCCATTTAATCCAAATTTCATAACTTTTGATTGTTTTTATAAGGCAGGATAAGGGTGGTCCATTCTGCCCCCAAGTGGATTTTAATTTAACACTTCCATCACCAAGTCTCTAAATGATTTTAAGGTTCCGTTGTTGTTTGTATACCTTGGTAGTAACATCTAGTAACGTTATAAGCATTGAGCAAACTTTTTCAAACAATTCAACTTTTCAAAAAGCTTATTTAAAAACCTCGAAATAAACAACATTTGCGTAGTTTTGTCAATAAATTTACATTTTTGCTCATAATTCGAAAAATACAATGAATTCAAACGTCGTTTTCGATATGGTGAAGTTATTTGACGTCCTTTATAAGACCCTTGCCTTACAATTGGTCTAAATCCATTCTAAAGCCCAAAACCAAGGGTGGCCCATTCTGCCCCCCTGGTCCATTCTGCCCCCCCTGCCCCTACGAACGGCAGCCTGCATACATTTTGTCTTGTTTGCAAGATTGCCGCAAACAAGTTTGCCAGTATGGCAAACTGTCAAACACGAAAAAGTTCGAGTTTGTTTGCGGTAGTGTAATAGTTCCTTAAAAAAACATGTAAAAATACTTAAAAAGAAAGAAGACAAACATAAACAACATAAAAACATAGGTCACCAACATATGTAGGTACAACGAAAACATTTCTCACCAAAACCGTCCTTTCTTGCACCGTGCTCCATCGTGTGCACCCACCTTAACATTTCGTCTCGTTTATGTTTTGCTCTCAATTTTCTTCTATTTTTATGCTCCGTTATTCGATGCTGATACCACGCGTAGCTATGCTGTCACCCACAACACAAAGACAACGACGTGGTTGTGAGTTTGCGTGCCACCCCATTTCTCACACCATCACCAGTTCAGGCAGATTTTCAAGATCAAACACAAACAACATTCTGCTGCCAGTCAGTCAGTGAGTGGCGTGATTCGTGCGATGTTGTGAAAAAGGTTTTTTTTATTTGCAAAAAAAAAGAAGAATCTTCATACTTTTCTTGGATGTGGTCAATTATGGAGCATCGCGTTAGCTAATCCGATTGCGGAGTCCTTTTTTGTGAATAGTTGGTTGTTTGTTGAAAGAAAGTTTGTTGACCAGTGTTGGCAGAACATGAACGGCTGGAAGGCTTTTATTGGTTCGTGATTGAAGTAGCAAAATTTAGTAGATATTTGTTTCCCGTTGCCCAAATCTTATGCCCTGCAATGCTGATTACAATGCTGTTTGTTGTGTGTGTTCTGATCTGCAGGTAGTAGACTGCCGATAGTTGCCAGTAGGGCACGGATTGCCTCGGCCGAACCATGGACTGGACAGGATCAACTCCCGAAACATCAAAAGGTATCCCATTTATTAGAACGGTGGACATGTCTTGCTAAATATATTTATTTCTAAAAATATGATTTGAGCCGTGGCAATTATATAAGCTGGTCACCCTCTACTGCGGGGTTGTACAGTGTTTGAAATCGATTTTCCTCTTCTTGATCATTTCGTTTCGTGTAGTTGAGGGGGTGTGATTCAATGTTTTGGTGTTTTTCCTTTGCCAAACTGTGTCTCGCAATACTCGGTTGGAGCAAAGCTATGAGTTCAATATCTTTTACGAAATTCCGACAGTCTTTCAGTCTGGGTTGAGATACCTTTCGTTCGTGTTTTCCCCTTAACATTATTGAGTCATTGTCTATCTATTTGGTCATTTTTGAATGTCTCATTTTGCAGGTAATACTTGGTCGACGTCGTGTTAATTATTTTATTCATCCATGCAAAATTCTTCTGTAGAACGTTTATAACAAATTTATTATTTCTTTAAAATTTCTGTAATTTTTCAAGTCTGATTGAAAAAAAAAAACAGAAGTTACAGAGAAGTTTTGTTATGATAAATTAAATTTCTGCGGGTATTATTTAGTTTATACATTTGCTAATTCAAGCGGTATATGCACTTCGTAAGAAACCGGTCAAGAAAAATTTCAAATGGGCAGCAGCGGCAGCGAAAGCAAGCCAGATAGGGTGAAGAAAAGCCCCAAGAAATCGCTCCCTCTCCTTTGTTCTGCTGTTCGTAAAGCTGTTTCTTGACCCCTTTCTTTCCAATCTTCGTACTAGCTTTCAATCAGGACTCAGGAGCAATGTTTTTAGTTTATATGTTTTGTTGTTGAATTTCTGAAGTATTGTTTTCAACACTGTAATATAATCTTTATTACTAATTTGTAGAGCATTTCAAAGAAAAAATATTTAGAAAGTTTTTGCTTCTCTCCGATTTGAGCAAGTGAGCAAGTAATTTTTATCTATTTTTTTGCTGACTAGTGTTATTTTTAACAACTCAATTTATATTTCTGAAAACGATTGCGAATTTTGCAGTTTTAAACATGTAGTCAAATTGGAATATTTAAAACTCTAACTTTCAAGTTTAAATGATATTTTTTTCTGCGAAAAAAGAGAAAAACAAAATCAAAATATTCCAAAACCAGCCCACAAAAAAAAATATTTCGAAATGGGTCCTAAAATTAAGCTTAAATTTGTTATATTATTGTTATTACAACGATACAGCTTATTTTTCTGAGTAAAATGACCCTTTGTATGACCGCATAGGATTTAAAATTGATTTTTAAATCAATTTAAAAAAAAAATAACTTCGCGGTCTTTCTTGCCAGACAAGGTCCTACTTGACAGCACGTTCCAAGGGGACCATCGTTGATCCATCGAAAAAATGTTGTCTTGTCATTTACTTCAAAAAATATTTGGAACGGCCTTTTAAAATATATAAAAGTTAAAAAATTGAAATTACAGGCCACATTATCAACATTTGAATGAAAAAAGTGTTTTAAAATCCATTTGCAATCATTTATTTCCAAGATTTCTAAGTATTGACGAAAATGTTATTTTTGCGAGAAAAAAAAGTTTTTGCGTTGCTGTCCATTGTAATTTCATAAAAGTTCAAAATATTTTCAATTGAGCCCAAACATGCTAAATATGATTATCAATGCAGAAAAAGGCATTCTAGATTGTTCTCAGTTGATTAGACTTCTATTTCCATTGAAATTTTGATTTTTTTGAAAAAATATTTTTTTTGCCCCGTAATTTTTCGTACCAATTTTGAAGGGAGGGGCGACAAAAACTTTAAAAAATATTTGCAACGGCCTTAAAATAAAATAAATAATTTTAAGAAAAATCAGACCATTAAAAACTAAAATTCAATTTCAAATTTACCGAATTATTTTGCCTAAAACCCCAAACAAGATTAGAAACGGAAAATCAACTAGAATTTTTGCTGATAGGTTGGTTGTCAATGTGTTTGGACAAAAACAAATTGTGATGGGTTACCTTGAATTTGAAAATATAACCTGGATTGGTACGCTTTTAATTTTATTATCTCAATGAAAAAAATGTACAAAAATGTAAAAAAAGAAAAAAATAAGTGGCAAAATTCTTAAAGCTTGTTCTTGGCTCACTCTTTGCTTAATACACTCAACCCCCGGTGGTTGGTCACTTTTTCGTTTGACACTTTTTTAGTTTGTACCCCGTTGGTTGAACTGTCACTTTTTACACGGCGCTTACGAACACTATCAAAACAAAAGTTTGGTAGTGAGTGTGAACTCCGTGTAAAAGGGCTGTCAAACTAAAAAGTGACCCCGATCGTTTGACAACAGTTGGTGTCAAACCATCGGGGTTTGAGTGTAGTTAAACTCCCATGCTTGAAAAAAGGAGGAATTTCCATAAAATTTCCTCCTTTTTCTCGAGCTTGGGAGTGTAGGTGTAAATTAATAATAAATGTAAAATGAATAAGCCAAAAGATTTTTACTTGAATTTATAAGTCAAAAAATCTAAAACTCGAGAAAAAAAATCTATGTCATTTTCACACAAATTTCGATAATAAATAAACATAATTTTCTCTACACGAAAGTTAGGTTAAGTTTTTATCAGAGAACTGCATATATTTCAACAAATTTATTAATACAATATATTATAATAAAAAATAAAAAATCACGGCTTGTTTCCTAGAAGAAACTTTTCAGGAAAAAATAGTTATCGCTTCTTTCGAAAGTGCTCTATGAGAAATTTTCTCATCTTTTTGATGCTTCAAAGAGCGAACAAGAGCAGACGGAAATAACTTGGGAATAACATTTTTTGATATTTGAAAATACTAGGCCAATAACATTTTATGTTATTTATGTGTTATTGTTATTCGTCGTTATGTTTTTTTTGTTATTGGATTGTTATTGTAATAACAGACTAGGGACCATCCATAAACCACGATGACACTTTGGGGAGGGGGGGGGGGGGGAAGATTTTTTTTGTATGGACAATTGTTCACGAGGTGGGGGATTTCGAAAAAAGTGTCCACGTGGTTTATGAACGGCCCCCTTATAACATTTTTAGTTATTCTTCGAACAAATCTTTTTTTATTATTTTTGTTATTTTAACAACTAATCCAATCATCCCAATAACAGTTGGCGGTATTCTTCTATAACCAAAAATGTTATTGCAAAAAGCTGGAGAATTGGAAAGCCGAGAATTTTTTTTTTAATTGGCACTTGAAAAAGCGAAGACTATTTTTTTCTTTTAAAGGCTGTCCAGAAAACACGCAGTGAAATGCTAGCTAAATTTTAATCCTTTAAAATCCTTTTTATTGAACTTTTCTTGTGTTACAGTCATGCCTCGGTTTTGCACGCCTCGGTTTTGCACTGCCTCGGTTTTGCACCGTTCAGCTGCCTCGGTTAAGCACGGCCCAGTGCTTAACTGAAGCACAGAGCTTATGGGATTTTGGCTATATGGGAGACATTGGCTTTAATCGTATGAAAAATCATGCAAACATCAAAAAATTATAGTGTTTTGGAATCGGGATGATGTCAGTTATCCAATAAATTATTATTTCATGAAAATTTTCACAAAAATACGTATTTTTCCTGTATTTCGAAAATGCATTTTTTTTTCTCTAAAGAATCCAAAAATATATTGTTATTGCAATATGGGTATCAAATGATCAGGTTTTTTTCATACATTTCGGATGTAATAACAACATTTTTAGAATATACTTTAAATTTTCACAAAACTACGTTTTTTTTCGAAAAAAATACTCAAAATTTCAATTTTTACAATATGGGTATCAAACGATCGGGATTTTTTCATACATTTCGAATTTAATAACAACATTTTTAGAATATACTCCAAATTTTCACAAAAAATACGTTTTTTCGAAAAAAATACTCAAAATTTCAATTTTTATAATATGGGTATCAAACGATCGGGATTTTTTCATACATTTCGAATGTAATAACAACATTTTTAGAAAATACTCAAAATTTTCACAAAACTACGTATTTTCGAAAAAAATACTCAAAATTTCCGTTTTTACAATGTAGGTATCGAACGATCGGGATTTTTTCATACATTTCGAATGTAATAACAATATTCTTTGAAAATACTCCAAATTTTCACAAAACTACGTATTTTCGAAAAAAAATACTCAAAATTTCCGTTTTTACAATGTGGGTACACACTAAAAAAATATGAATATTACATCAAACGTAATTCAAAATTTGACGTAAAAACTTATCACGTAACCTAAAATCAAACGTAATATTATGTTTGAATCGACGCGGATTGACCAAATTCACTTAAGCAGACACACTAAAAAAATATGAATATTACATCAAACGTAATTCAAAATTTGACGTAAAAACTTATCACGTAACCTAAAATCAAACGTAATATTATGTTTGAATCGACGCGGATTGACCAAATTCACTTAAGCAGAAGTTTGAATCTTATAAAATGTAACAATAAATCATTTTTAAATGAACATTACATCAAATATGATGCACATGATTGGAGCGTCGTTTGTCGTGTAATATTCTGTGCGATGATTTAATTTTACTTCAAATATAACCCGATTGTACGCTGATTTGGTGCCTTTCACTTCACAGTGCAGCAAACGTCAGCCATGATGGATTCCGATTAGGAAAGTTGACGCGGAGAAGTTGTCCCGATAAAAATTAGTTTTTCTCAGCTTTCGCCACTTTTTGAGCTAAAAATCTCAATAAAATCGATTGCCAAGGTAAGTGTACAGAATATTTCTTAAAATTTTAACCCAATTAAATGAAATTCCGAACAAATCTTTCCAGCCAGAAACATCTCCATCCCTCTTTCGGGCAAACTCCCTGAATCCGATCCGTGATCCTGTTGGCAATGGATGACTGCCGGTGGATGGGTTCGAGCGTTGGCTTTGCGCCAGGTACTGACCACGGTTGATAGTGCCGCGGAGGTAATCAGTTGGTTCAGTCGGTGGCATTTCGTGATGGAGATCGCTTTCGGTACCAACAGTGTTGTTCCGGTGGAGCTGGTTCGTTTGCAAGGCGATGTCGGTCCGACGGAGCCGGATGTGGTCGTCGTCCCAGGTGGCAAGATGAGGAGTTCCGTGACACGAGAAAAGGAAGGCCTCAAACAAATGGACCAGCTCACGTCATATTTTGAAACGATCGATTGAAGCAGGTTGGTCGTCGGTTGGGGCCTCGGCTGCAGCTAGCGGAGGAACGCTTGCGACGACGTGGGAACGAAAATGGATTGATAGCAGAGCTGGAGGGTTTGCGGCTAGTTAAGCTACGTGCTGAACGCGATGAAGGTTATCTGTTTAGTGGCCTGGCCACGTTGGGCATTCCGGTGGTGGATGATAGAGGAAAATGTATTTATTCGATTTTAATCATAAAGTGTTAATAAAAATAAGATTAATTAATATAAATACGGTGTTTTTTTTTCTTTCCAATAAATTTAATCCAAAAATCCAATAAATCGCAATTCCAATAGGAATGGTTTCCTATGAATTGCGTTTGATGTAATTTTACACGACCATATCGGTTGACGGTAAAGGTCGGGTAATTTTCAAATCAGATGTAATTTTATGTCTTATTTGACGCTCCAGTTATGTGCATCAAATAGACAGAATATTACACGATTTTTTCGAAGTGTGTATAAACGATCGGGATTTTTTCATACATTTCGAATGTAATAACAATATTTTTTGAAAATACTCAAAATTTTCACAAAACTACGTATTTTTGTAAAACTTTTCAAAATTTCAGTTTTTACATTATGGGTATCAAATAATCAATTCTTTTTTTTCAAAAATACGTAGTTTTGTGAAATTTTTTAGTATTTTAATTTTTTTAATAACTTTCGAAATGTATGAAAAAATCCCGATCGTTTGATACCCACATTGTAAAAACGGAAATTTCGAGTAATTTTTTTTCGAAAATACGTAGTTTTGTGAAAATTTGGAGTATTTTCAAAAAAATTGTTATTACATTTGAAATGTATGAAAAAAATCCCGATCGTTTGATACCCATATTGTAAAAATTGAAATTTTGAGTATTTTTTCGAAAAGACGTAGTTTTGTGAAAATTTGGAGTATTTTCTAAAAATGATGTTATTACATCCAAAATGTATGAAAAAACCTGATCATTTGATACCCTTGCAATAACAATATATTTTTGGATGCTGTAGAGAAAAAAAAAAGCATTTTGAAATACAGGAAAAATACGTATTTTTGTGAAAATTTTCATGAAATTATAATTTTAATGGATAGCTGACATCATCCCGATTCCAAAATACTATAATTTTTTGATGTTTGCATGATTTTTCGTACGATTAAAGCCAATATCTCCCATATAGCCAAAATCCCATAAGCTCTGTGCCTCGGTTATGCACGCCTCGGTTTTGCATCCCCCATATGCGGTGCTCAACCGAGGCATGAGTGTATATTAGGGTGGGTCATTTTTTTCGAAAGTGCTCGGATCCGGCTGAAATAAGGTCCATCTTGTAGAGGGTACCCATAGGGACTCTCATACCAAATTTGAGCTCATTTGGTTGAAAACTGGCTTGTCGCTCGGGGGTTAAAGTTTACATGGAAATTACTATGGGAAATGAGTGATTTTACTTCAAACGCTCCTACAAGCTAAGCGACAAACTTTAGCCCACACTTACACTAGGTAGCCGTGTCGGGGGTGGTCCAAGGAACATTTTTCTCTAAGGGTTCATGGTCATCCGTTCAACCCTGAGCTTGCGCAAAGCCGAAACATCCGGCGACGCCGGAATTCTTCAAAATCTCAGTTTTAACGGTCAACGCATGCTACAAACTATGACAGAAGCATCATTTGAATGAATGGAAAACGCGACGCCAAACGTCAACTCACTGTTTGGAAGCAAAAAAAAGGTTCATAATTGTGGTTTTTACTTTTTGTATTAAATAACAAATTATTCATATTTTTTTCATGCTTATTTCTAGAACGAATTATTCGAATTAAGGTGTGAAACATAATTAAATAAAAAAAACCCCTTTATGTGGTAGGACATCGTGGACGGAAACAGTTAAACGTCACACATGGCCAGCGGAATCGACGGCGAGGGGTTCACCGGAGTAGTCATCGGGATGGCAGGACATGTAGAGATAGTTACGGTTGGAATTCGTGGAGGGAAGTGATTGCTCGACGCACAGGGCCAGCAGAATAGCCGACTTGGGGTTCGTCTGGCAAGTCGAGCGGCATCGTCGGTGAGATGTTCACCCGAAGAGCCATCGGAATGGACAGGACATGGTTTAATTGACCTTATTGAAACGGTAGCATCGGCTTATCAGGATAATATTTCTATTTGTAAGAAACATACTAAGAAAGTGTAGCTTTTTTTATTTATTTTTTTATTTTTTAGACCAATTTTCCTCCGGTTCCCAGGTGTTTTCGGAATCCTCGCAACCCTTTCACTTGATCTGAAACTGGACCTTTTAGCGCCGAGTTCTCTTTGCAACGACACGCTCACCCACGGACTCGGGTTCGGAGGCCATGTTTATTTTCAAATTGCCGATTGAAAACCATTTTATTTTTCATGAAAAAAAAAAAACACTTTGTTGGAAAAGCGCAAACCCTCACATTAGCTTCTAAACAGTGAGTTGACGTTTGGCGTCGCTTTTTCCATTCATTCAAACGATGCTTCTGTCATAGTTTGTAGCATGCGTTGACCGTTAAAACTGAGATTTTGAAGAATTCCGGCGTCGCCGGATGTTTCGGCTTTGCGCAAGCTCAGGGTTGAACGGATGACCATGGACCCTTAGAGAAAAATGTTCCTTGGACCACCCCCGATACGGCTACCTAGTGTAAGTGTGGGCTAAAGTTTGTCGCTTAGCTTGTAGGAGCGTTTGAAGTAAAATCACTCATTTCCCATAGTAATTTCCATGTAAACTTTAACCCCCGAGCGACAAGCCAGTTTTCAACCAAATGAGCTCAAATTTGGTATGAGAGTCCCTATGGGTACCCTCTACAAGATGGACCTTATTTCAGCCGGATCCGAGCACTTTCGAAAAAAAATGACCCACCCTAGTGTATATCTAATATTTTTTTCTAACGTTTTTTTTTTCCTTTTTTACGGTTCTCAAGTGAATTAGAATTAGAATTCAAATATTGAAGCTTTGGTTTCAATATAAATGATGGCGAAAACATCAAATTAAACACCAAATTAACCACCCACCCTCAATTACAGCGCTCGAACCAGTCCCAAACGCGGCATGCCCTCCTGGACTTACGCCGCCAGGCCATTCCGCTGGAGCGGCAGCGCCAGGTTCTGTACGAGTTGGTCCAACAGCTGGAGCGGTCCCCCTCGGAGAAGGCCTTCGCCGTACAGGAGGGAGCGATCGAGCTGCTGAAGGAACTGCGCCACTCACCCGATCCGGCCATAGTTGACAGTGCCCGGCTTGGGTTGACCCTGCTGGGGTATGTGGGGCCACTTCCGGGGCAGGGCATTCGGATACTGAGCATCGACGGAGGAGGCATTCGGGGGCTTATCGTTATGGAACTGTTGCGCAAGCTCGAGAAGATGACGAATCGGAGGATATTCGACCTGTTCGATATCGTGTGCGGAGTTTCGGCTGGAGCGAACTTGGTGTGTGCGCTAGGTAAGTTATGGTGATAAGAGTGGGTTGTAACGAGGGTTCCCTTATCAGTGAGATTTAACTGGTCATGAACTTGAATGGGATTTAATGTTTTTGTTTCTTTTGTCGTAGCTTCCGAGAAGAACGTCACGCTGGATGAGTGTATTCATTTGTACAAGAAGACAAGTCATACGATCTTTCACCGGCCGTCAACGCTGGACAAACTGGCAGGCGCGTCCCGGCTCGTTTCGTCCCACGCGTATTACGATGCGGAAATGTGGGAAGGGCTGCTGAAGAAGCACGTTGGCTACTGGCGGATCATCGACACCTCCAAGCTGACCCACGTGCCAAAGGTAAGTCGCTGAAGCTTCAACCAAGTCATTTCTTTACCAAACTGTATCTCTCCCCCTAGATCTGCTGCGTCTCCACAACCATCTGCGACCAGCACATCGACGCGCACGTCTTTAGAAATTACACCTTCCCCCTAAACGTCCAGTCGGTTTACGCCGGAAGTCACACGGCCCGTCTCTGGGAAGTGGTCCGCGCTTCGACGGCAGCCCCTGCCTACTTTGGTGACTTTCAGCTCGAGGGACAGCTGCACCAGGACGGGGGAATCCTGTACAACAATCCGACGACGGTGGCCATTCACGAGGCCAAGTGTTTGTGGCCAAACGAGCGCATTCAGTGTGTGGTCTCGCTTGGGACGGGTCGGACGAGGACGAAACCCAGTGAGGGAAAGGACGGGCGTAAGATTGTGAGCGAGAACTTTCTGGCGGAAGCATCACTGTCGAGCTCGTGGAAGACCAAGTTCCTGCGCATTCTGGACTCGGCGACCGATACGGAAGGTGAGTAGGAGCAGGGGGGGGGGGGGGCAGAATGGGCCACCCTTGGTTTTGGGCTTTAGAATGGATTTAGACCAATTGTAAGGCAAGGGTCTTAAAAAGGACGTCAAATAACATCATCACACCGAAAACGACGTTTGAATTCATTATATTTTTCGAATCATAAGCAAAAATGTAAATTTATTGACAAAACCACGCAAATGTTGTTTATTTCGAGGTTCTTAAATAAGCTTTCTCGAAAGTTAGATTGTTTGAAAAAAGTTTGTTCAATGTTTATAATGTTACCAGGAGCTATTACAAAGGTAATCAAACAAGAACGGAACCTTCAAATCATTTAGAGGCTTGGTGGTGAAAGTGCACCGGCTACATGAAATATGCATTGACCCCTAGTCCAATCAAAACTGGTATACTGAAAAGTTGCCTCAAGTAAACAAAATCGCAGCACTCCATGCTTTGAATTTTCGTTTTGCCTCTCGTGCGACTCTCGTGTTGGCCGTTTGTTTTTGCGATTCTTTTACCTTTCCTGCTCCATAATGCCGGAAAAAAACTGTGCATTAAAAACTGCATTTTCAGATATCATGGCTCATCATTTTATTCGATTGCAAACAGGTATTTAGGTAGTGCATGGCTTGAATTCTTTGACATCGAACAAAAATATGGGAAGAGGAGGAGATTCGCAGCTCTTAAATCTGTTCCTCTCAATTTTCAAATCAACGACGTTATCAACCCATCGTCCATCAGTGAATCACGAGGGAGAGCTTTAATTGTTGAGGAAGAGCATCAAAATTGAATTATTAGCAAAGAAATCGCGTCACCGAAGCAACATAAAGTCCTTCATTTAATGAATGAATGCTTGAATTACGCATGATACTTTTGTGCGATTTTTACTGAAAACTCTCATGAATTTTCAACGTTATATTTCCGTACGATTGATCACTGTAATCTAAACTTTGTCAACATGCAAGTGGTATACATGTTTTGCTCTGTCAATTTGCAAGAGGTATAATAGATTCAAATTTTACAGTTGTTGATGCCGAGTAGGCTGTGACAAGCGTGGACAAATTTCCACTATACCAGTGACAGAACTAAACAATCGTCCCACTTTTTGACCTAACAGGTTGTATGGAGTTCCACCTATGTGCCTACTACACTGAATTCATAAATTTGTATGTTTTTCTATGGTTTTTGGCGCATTTTACCTAGGTGGGCCATTCTGCCCCCCCTGCCCCTATCAAAATATATTGACCCACTGGCGGCAAAATATGTTTCTTTCTCAAACAAAATTTTATTGCGCTTTGAAAAATAAGCATAATCTTTTCTGCCATTCTATACATGACAGGAACTTTAAAAGTTGTTAATATGGTAGGGTATTTGGTCAGGATTCACCATAGAAGATGAATCAAAGTGTTTGTTGAACGGTATTAGGACCTGGACCTGGTATTATTCTAAAGGCAAGCATTCGGATGCTGCGGATAAGAGATTTCCATTTTATCTGTTTTTATCTGTTTTAAACCGCAAGGTTTCCGCGAAAAATTAAATTTCCTCCAGATTACTAGAACAAAGTACTGGATATTTTTTTATTTTTCTAAAAGAGCACACGATTTTCAACCAAACTACATAAATAACTCAAAAGGGATGAAAATGCATATGGGTCATTCCATCTCAACTGTGCACGAAAAAGTGCAAATTTGAAAATGACCCTCTCCGATCCTGCTCAAATTTGGCAGAGCTGTTGAGACTATCAAAACATGCAAGATTCCCGAATTTCATCCAAATCGGACCACCCCCTCCATTTTTGTACCTCCCCAAAAAAATCGACTTTTTGGCGATTTTTGAGCGAATCTTCATCTTCAAACGGCGATAGCTCAGGAACCACAAATCTTAGAGGGTCGGTCTTAGTCTCAATTTTGAAGGAAATTGGACGTTGAATCCATTTCCGTGGTCAAAATGTTGATCAATTTATTTTTTCTACCTGTATTGCGCAATTGAAAACTTTAAATGGCCGTATCTCAAAACACCCCTACTTATTTTTTTGATTTGACCTCACCATCGTATTCCCCGGCCAATTTTACATAAGAATCACTTATTGACAGAAATGAATATGTTTCGTTCCAGAGATATCGATTTTTTTTGAGTATTTGAAATTACCTACATTAGCTTCATTCGCTTCATCTGCTAGAAGCACTTAGACGCGCTGATCAATAACTGCTACCTGTTCATTTATTGGAATAAGATTTCATATACTTTACTCTGTGGTTAGATGCTGGAATCACATAATTTTTTTGTTTATTTTAAGATACACTAATAATATTTACCACTTTGTTCCAGATAATTGAAAATTTACGGCAGGTTTGTTTGTCCCACCTGAAAAATGTTCAAATATGAGTCCCATCGTAAAAATGATCACAAACCAGTCCCTCATGGAAATTTTATGTTCTGAACTCACATTTAGGGCTTGACGATGTTATAAATTAAGGTTGCGTTTCATCTATTCTGGCATTTTAAAACCTTTTCAATAGTTTGAAGTGCACTCTTACGATGCAGAAGCTGGTTTTATTCAAATTCAAAAAATATTTTTCTCGCCATTTTCAACTGAAAATTTTGTTTACAGTTGTGTGTTACCTTGGTAGCAAGAAAATGTTCACATATCAAGTCCCATCCTGCGCACTTTTTCAAATCGAAAGAGAAAAATCAAGACAAACTTCAATATAAACATATAAAAAGCATAAAGAAGAGCATTTTCAAGATCTCTGTTTAAAAATTTTCCTGTGAAATGCTTTCGTATTTGAAATTTACAATAAACGTTTTTTCAAACTTCGAAGCTCTTTTTTTCAACACGCTCAAAATGCATATGGGACATTTATGTGAGCATGGGCAGTTAAGTGGTCATAACATGAGACATGGTTGCCAGATCTTCATTGTTTTAGACTCATTGGAGAGGTATTTGGATTACCTAACCAACAATGGGTCTGTATCGATCGTAAAATTTAGTCAAAAAGGTGCCCGATGAACATGTATGCTGTTCTTCTAGTTTTTTTTTTAAAGATGAATAATTAATAAGAACAACAAAAAGAGAAGTTTAATAAATAAAATACAAGGCATTAAAAAAATCAGGCTGCTGCCAATTATTTCAAATATAATTTTGTTTAATCTAAACTTATTTTTTTAATGCAATTTTATTCATTCGCCAGCGACCCACACCATCCTGAGTGACCTGCTCCCCCCGGGTCGCTACTTCCGGTTCAACCCGTACCTGACGGAGTTCCTGTCGATGGTGGAGGTCCGGCCGGAGAAGATCGCCCAGCTCGAACGGGACACCAACGAGTACTTTAAGCGCAACGAGGACAAATTCGAACTGGTGGCGGAACATCTCACCCGCAAGCGAAACATCGTCCACCAGACGTACGACGCGCTACGGGACGCGTTCCGATAGGTTGAGAGGATTCAAGTCATGTTTGGTTTTAAGATGTTTTAATTTTTTTTTGATATTAGGATGAGCGCTTCTCAGCCCACAGGGCTGAGGTTAGGCGAGTCGTGTTCAAGTCATGTTAGGAGCTAAGTTCCAAAGATTTAAAATCAGTCATTAATAGGCTAGTGCGAGCGAGCATACTTCAATAGCTGCAGTATCGATAACCTCGAGGAGATGGTCAAGTTCAATCTCGTCGACACCATTTTTTTTAGTTTGTAATGAACTTGACTAAATTTTGAGTGTGTATTGCCTGTTTCCGATCGTTAAGGCCCGATAGGCATGCCAGAGTTTAACGACGTGATTTATGTTACCACGGACCATGGAGTCGATATATTTCTCACCCCTGCTCGTTTTTTTTTATTTTCTTCTAAGAAGCAAGGTTACTCGAATAAACAAAACCTGCGAGAGTTAATTACGCTGCGTTGTGTTCATGTGAGTAGATCACAGTCCAAAAAGAAAGAAAGCCAGCCAGCCGGAGTGAGGCAAATTTCGCCACCCCCTCCTCCCTCTCTTACTCTGTTTTTCCCCTTCTCTTTTGGTTGGCAATTTGGAGATGACTGCTTTTTGGGGGGAAGTTGCTGCTGATGGAGAAATTGCTTCATAATTTGGGAAATTGGCAGCACGTATTAGAGGCTACCGCGTGAAGCTACCCTAACGGCGACGCGCATGCGAAATCGAGAACGCGCGCGCGAATGTTACGTACGCGACGGTAACGACGATGCGCGCGAATTTGGCTACTGGTAGTGTGTGGGGAATGTGGACAGTAAAGTGTCGTGTAGTGCGGATACTTGGCATGTTTAGAAATTTAATGTTTTTAGTGCTTTTGCTAACGTCATTGGGGATGCAAAATGGTCTGAGGGGTGTGATTGTGTCATATAAAAATGCTGAAATTTGTATGACTCAATCTCAACCCTAGACTCAATGTTATCCCTGATGACGGTACTTACATTTTATAAAAAAAACTTACATTCCAATTAAAAAAACTTCAAATCATTGTTTATTTTCAGTAAAAACATCAGAAATGAGTCAAAAATCAACAAAACCTCCTAGCCAGTGTCATCGGAAGTACTGTCAGGGATGGAATAATCGCGAAAAAATCAATTTCGCTTGCGAACTTTCTTCACCCGCAAAAGAGAGAGGAGGCAAATCACGCAAAAAAAAAAATCGCTCCCAAAATTCTCCAAGAAAATCAATCTGCTGATGATTTTTTGTGAATTTCCTTGTCAGCACCACTCAAAAATATCTATTTCACTTTTTTTACACACATTACCCATCTACAAAATGTGACAGGTCATTTTTAGACGTGTGACGTTACATTTGCAAGTGTTGTAGTGAAAAAGATGTTCCGTCGAATAATCAAGATTTAGATTCCTTTTACCGATCTTTCGTGCGCGAGAGAGGAGAGCCATGCTCCCTTCAGATTTTTTCTATTGATGAACGTCCAAAGATTTTCTTTTGATGATGATTATTCCAACGCTGCTGGTTGATAACGGCCAACTGGTAAAGTTATTGACATACATGGTGACGACATTCCAGGGTGTCAACAAAAACCTAACTTTGTTGGATGAGATTTTAAGGCTTTGGTGTCTTGGTCAAAGTTGGTTAACATGCCACATTAGGGTGTAATATGGTTGTATAGAAAAAAAATAAAGTTTCCAAATTTAGTTAGCACAGCAACTTTTCAGTTCCATTTGGGGTCCTAAACAACTCCCCAAAGTTTGCTGTTCTACAACTTTGCCGCAGAGAGTATGGTGCTAACTTGCTTCTGAAAGAAGATATAGCGTCCTCAAAACTCGTCTAAAGCGTGATTTTCGAGCAAAAAACACGCTTTGGACGAGTTTTTAACAAGCTGTATCTTTCTATAGCAGTGGTTCTCAACCTTTTCCGACCGATTCCCCCCTTAGAATATTGTCAAGACCTTAATTCCCCACTTCAATTTTTAATTTGGTATTAATTAAAATAAATCATGATAATTTATACACAATTATTGAATTTTTCACTAGAAAATAGAAAACTCTTGCAATAAAATAACAAATTCTTAAAGATTTGTTTTAACAATTTTTCATAATTCGGTTTTGTTAAATAAAATGCAAAACCTGATTTAAACTATAAAAAAAAAAATCTTAAAGAAAGATCTCCTACAAAAAAAAAAAAAAAAATAAGAGCAGCTCATATTCTAAAACAAATCCCAGAACTCGAGAGAATTATTTAAAAAAAACTAAAGCCTTGCTCATGTTTGAAAGATTGTCAATGAATTCTGTATCACAAACATTTATTACAGCTCATTTTTGAAACTAGATCAAAATATTAATGACCTGTTCATGTTTGTAATAATAAAAAAGTTAAGAGAAATTGATTTCTTTTAAAAAAAAATCAAATTATTCGCTCTACAGCATTGCTTTGGCGTTCTCGATTGAGAGATTCCTACTCGAAACTAGGTGTCCGAAGGCTTGATTTTTGAGGCAATTGCAACCCTCTTTTTACACCTAAGCGTCCATCCACCCCGGGATTCAAACTGACGACCTTTGGATTGTTAGTCCAACTGCCTACCAGCGACTCTATCGAGACAGGACCCAGGGAGACGACTCCTACACCTGGACTGAGCTTACGACCTAACCTCTAGGTTAGACCGGGGCCAACATTTACTTCCCCGTCCGACGGAAGGCGTGATCAGACAAATCTCGTCTCGAAAAATGCCACTGGGACCGTCTGGGATCGAACCCAGGCCGACTGGGTGAGAGGCAACCACGCTTACCCTTACACCACGGGTCCCGGTAGTTTATAAAATGTATTAAAGTAAGAAACAAAGAAAATGCTAGCCTTCAGAGGATTCAAACCACAATAACCTTTTAAAATAAAAAGGCATTAACTAAAATGTAAATCTTCTCCTCCTACCCCGAGATCCAACTGTAGGAATTTTCCAATTTTCTCACTTTCGCACACGACCTCGCCGAGGGGGCGCGCGCTTCTCTGAAACGTCTCAATTTTCACTCCGCCGCGCGTCTTCAACCGGACGGGGGATGCTGGCCCGCAGACGTTCCATCAGACGGCATCGGCAGCCGACACAGTGAACATCTCCGCGTTAGAAAAATCACCGGGAAAATCTCCATCACCAAGTAGTGATCGCACGATCGTTTGAAAGTGAGATTTATTTTTGATCTGCGCTCGAAACGCACAAGACGCAACCGATCTGCCGCGCGCGCGAAGAAATCTGTTTTGCGCTGAAACGCGCCAGAAAGGCAGTTTGCGCCACGCCACAAACGCCGGATTACAAGAGTGCATCGCGGTAGAAAGATTATCTACTTAATTAGTTTATTAACTTGCTCGCACTGCAGTTAGTGTGTGGTTTTTTATGTGGTTTGCAGATTTATGGGGAATATCCGTGCGTTGTTAAAAAGTTACACGTAATTGAAGAGTGTTGTGGTGGTAAGTTATTGAACTTTTTTTCTAAGAAGTAGAGGGTAGAATTGCTTGTCAAATTAAAAGATGTCAAAAATTTGTAGCACCTTGAATTTTTTTTTGCAAATATTGTCTTTACAAAAAATTAAACGTAGTTCAACAGATTGTTTTTGTAACAATGAGAAATACAGTCATCCCACATATTCGGAACACCCACAAATTCGGAAAACTTTTGTGATAATTTGGCAATTGCATGCCAAATGCATCTTTTCTGTCGACCCTAATATTTTTAGGACCTTTATTTGGACATTCTCTTGCTATTTCATTAGTAAAAGTAGTACTTTTAAAACAAAAAACTACATTTCAAGACCATTTTATCTAGAGCAGCTAAACACTGACTCCAAATTCCCTATTCCATATGAATATATTTTTACAAAAAAAAAAGTTATCAGACCATTCATAAAAATTATCAAGCTTGAGTTTCATTGGTTCCAGTGTGCGAAGTCATTGTTTTGTAAAAAGTATGGACTCCTGGAGAGAACCAAAGTTTGTTTACATCCGTAAGAAAAATGTGTTCCGAATTTGTGGATTTCAAGGGTCAATGTTTTTCTTTAAAAAAATGATGTAAACCCGAGCAGGGTTAAATAACACGGGAATACCAAATCTTGGTATTACTTGGGCAAATAACAGGGACCAAAATGTGCCCTTGGTTGCCCAGTAATAGATGGTAAAATACCATGAAATAATACCAAAGTCTTGTATGTGGAAGGGCACAACAATACCAAACCATGTTATTCCAAGAGTCAAATAATACCACAAAATAAAACCATTTCAATACCAAGTAGAGGTCTTCTGGATTTTTGAACATTGCTTGAATACCAAAACTTGGTATTGCCATGGTTTTATTTTTTTATTTTTAGGTATTCCCGCGCCCTTGGAAAATCAGATTTTGGTATTCCTGTGGTCTTCCACATACATGATTTTGGTATGATTTCATGGTATTTTACCATCTATTACTGGGCAACCAAGAGCACATTTTGGTCGCTGGTATTTGCACAAGTAATACCAAAATTTAGTATTTTCATACCATTTTTAGTGCAGCAGTTGCAGTTAGTGAAAAAACAGAAATGATCCATATGCAACAGCCAAATCTACTCACCTGATGATTCCATGTTGTTCTTAGTGATATTCTTCACCACATCGAATGCATTTGTCATTGATGAACGGCTTGTGCTTGAAGTTCTTGAAGCTTCTGAAAAATAACAAGTTAGAAAGAAAAATAAGTGTTAATAAAATGAAACTGCATTGAAATTCACCAAAATTCAATAATCTGTCGATTGACTCGTTTTTCAAAGTATTTGGTTATCCCGACTTAGGTCTGCCTGTGTGGATCAATCGGACCGCGCACTGGACTCACAATCCAGAGGTCACCGGTTCGAATCCCGAGGCGGACGCAAAAAAAATTCTAAGTGTAAATATAGGTATTCGGTGCCCTCTCCCCGTGCCCATACCTTCACACTTAGGAGACCCGGAAGGCGGAGTCTTGTCGCAAAAAGAACGATACACGCCTGTGGATCCGTTGACGAAACCGCAAGGTTTAAGAGGGCCACATCATAAGGTGTTACGTCGATTCCGTATCCCGACTTAGAGGAATTTTAACGATTTAAAAAAAAAATCTTAGTGGGTATATCAAAAGACTTTGAAAATCAGCTTTAAAATTTTTGGGTTTCAGGTCATTTCAGCGCTAAATTAATTATCTCGTCAAAATTTATAAAAAATTTCCCATAGTTTCAGAGGAAATTGATGAAACACTTCAATACCAAAATAATACCAAAATGTGCCATCCTGACTTAGAAAATTTTCCACAATTTCAAGTCATTTCTTTAGGGGGTAGGGGCAGGGGGGGCAGAATGGACCAGGGGGGCAGAATGGGCCACCCTTGGTTTTAGGCTTTAGAATGGATTTAGACCAATTGTAAGGCAAGGGTCTTATAAAGGACGTCAAATAACTTCACCATACCAAAAACGACGTTTGAATTCATTGTATTTTTCGAATTATGAGCAAAAATGTAAATTTATTAGAAAAACCACGGAAATGTTGTTTATTTCGAGGTTTTTAAATAAGCTTTCTGAAAAGTTGGATTGTTTGAAAAAGTTTGTTCAATGCTTATAATGTTACTAGAGGTTACTACCAAGGTAAACAAACAACAACGGAACCTTCAAATCATTTAGAGGCTTGGTGGTGGAAGTGTTAAATTAAAATCCACTTGGGGGCAGAATGGACCACCCTTTTCCTGCCTTATAAAAACAATCAAAAGTTACGAAATTTGAGCTAAATGGATTATTTCACTCCTGGTAGCTTCACAAATCACGTTTAATGCAACATTAGTTGATTTTTTACTTGATTTGATGCTTATTTGTAAAAATAGTGTCTTATTTCAACATTTTAACACTTTTTTCAAAAATGTTTGTTTTTGTAAGTGAATATTTTTATAAAAGTTTTCTAACTTCATGGAAACTATGTTAGAAAGGTCCCTTAAGTCATTTCTTATCTCCCTTCAACGTTGTATTAGACGAAATGGCTTGTTTTCTAAGGTGGCCCATTCTGCCCCGCAGGGTGGTCCATTCTGCCCCGCACCCTGTAAAGTCAGTCGAAAAAACTTTTTTTTTAAAATGGCTCAAAAATAGTTTTAAGTAAAAAATTTTCATCAACCAAGTATACAACATTGAAGGGAACATTCCAAAGCATAAGCCTACTACACTGGATTCATAAATTTTTATGTTTTTCTATGGTTTTTGATGCATTTCCCTTAGGCGGTCCATTCTGCCCCCCCTGCCCCTATATCAAAAATGTTTAAAATCAAGTTTGAAATTTCCGGTTTATAATGAAAGCATTCGCTTTGAGACATCATTTTAGCGCAAAATTAATTATTTTGTGAAAATTGGTCAACATTTTCACATAGTTTCAGAGGAATTTGATAAAAAACTTTAATAACAAAAGAATACCAAAATGTGGTGTTCGACCATTGACAAATTCTGCAATTTTGCAATATCAAAACAATACCTTAAATTGGTATGATACCACATTTTGCTCTTGCATAATCCTTAAGACAAATTTTAAAGGGTCCAGGAATACCAAAATTTGGTATTGATACCAGAGAAAGGTATTATTACGCATTTCCCTTGTTATTAACCCATGCTCGGGAACCCTGAAAAATTACCGTTGGTCAATACATCAATCGAAAGATCACAAGAAAAAAATTCACATGAAAGTAAAAGCAAATCATTATGTTCAACTATCGATTTTCTATGTTTTTTTTTTGAACATCGGCCGATCTGTAAACCGTTCCGAATATTTCGGATGACGGATATATTTGTTTGTGAAACTGTAAAACTAAAATAATGTAATTTTTTGCAGTATTCAATTCAAACAGATTTTTTTTTTATAAAAGTTCAAAAGTGCAAAATACAATATTTTATTTATTGAGCATGGCAAAACCAGTTATAAAATATTGTTCGACCTGATTTTTCAAGTTTGAAATAGAATTTTTTTTATCGGAAACAGTTTTAATTTGAAAACACAATTATACAAACTGCGATTAAAATCATTTTATTGCGGGCTTAGGCTCAGTAGTGTGTATTGAATTTATTCATTTTCCGGTAAAGTCATTTTTCAACCCTAAAATTACTGATAGGTACCTCGATTTGCGAGAAGCCTTTCTAGAACAGTATTTTTTGTATTCTGGGAATCGGATATTTTTATGATTTATGTATGTATTAGATTTGTGTGGGATAGATTCTCGTATATTATTTTATAATCTGAAGTTGTGAAGTACCAATCGACACTTGAAAAATCTTCAATTTCATGGTGAAATGGTGACAAATTTTATGGCAAAAAAATGTGTAATATTACATCAGAAAATGATGAATTTTCATCAGTTCCGGGGAATATTCATCAGGTTCACATTTTTACACATTTTTTAGGTAATATTACACAAAAAGAGGTAATATTCAACCTACCAAATTTTCAACATTCCAAAATTCAACTCTTTTTTACTGTGTACTTTAATACGGAAATTCAAAAAACTCAAAATATTTTTGAATTACTTTAAACATGGTAAAAATGATTATAAATGCAGAGGAATGTACCGTAAACCGGGGTGACTTTGATAGGATTTCAATTTGTTTTTATAATATTTTCCAACAGGTAAGGTTTTTCTCAACACAGCTAAAAAAGTAGTAATCCAGCTGCGTGTAAAAGACCTGGGTGTAAAATAAATATTGCATTATTTTATGCAATTTTATGTGATTTTACATCCTGAAATATGTAGCCCATCAGTAAAGGAAACCTACATGACCGAAATGTCAAGCTCATATATGCGTTTATCCATGCAGCTTTACATCGGTCTGATGGCCGAGTGGGCTAAGGCGCCAGTCCTTACTGTTGGTGCTGAGTTTAAATCCCGTCGGTTGCAATTTTTTTTTGTGTGTTGCAAAAATTGTACATGCAGTGTGTAATATTAAGTGTTTATTTTGACGAAGGTGATGTGCATGCTTTTGCATGCGATTTTACCATCGGATTTTTTGCTGTGAAGATTATTATTTTTAAAACATGTACTGGGGATTTTTCAATAATGTTTAGAAAAATAGTTACGTTAAAAATTCTTAGTTTTAATTCCGGGGTGACTTTGATAGTCATAGTTTTTCTTGTTAAAATCATATTTAAGATGTTCAAACTTTATTTGTACGCTAAATGTACCATCTCTAAAGTAGCTGATATAGTTTTTAAGAAAAAAAAATCAATGTTTATATTTAGTTAACTAAGTGTATAAGCTTTTTAGCAAAATACATTTAAATTTCAGGTAAAATTTTTAAAAAGTCGGAATTTTGCCTGAAATTTGTTAAAACTAGTTTTGTTTGTAAAATTATCGATTTATATTGCATTTTATACTGAATTCAAAGCACGAATCACAAGTTTTCACATTTCACATGAAATTTGTTCAACTGAAATTGCCTATAAGTTAGGAGATTACGCATATTATTTATTATTTACAAACTTTTTTAACCTTCTCCTAGTGGAAAATTATCCAAAGAATCCGAAAATGCATTCCGTTTTCCGATTAAAAATCATGTTCATTGAGAAAATCAAAACACTTTGAGAAGTTTAAAATAATGACTTTCGTCAACATTTTCTTAACTATATTTAATTAACTTTTTAAACTTGTCAAAATTTTATGAAATGTTCTTCTTGAGGTACTTTGAACACATCTCTTCCACGGTCAGTATGTTTCTAAACCATTCCTTACGTTTTTTAATTGTACTCTTCATTTTAATCTAATCTAATCTAATCTAATCTAACCCTAGCGCAGCCAGTCTTTCGAGGGCATCCTGGAGAATGCCTTAGGTTGATTGACGCCTAGCATCTTCTTGTCATTATCAACATTTGCAGTGCGCCATTGCATTAACATGCATTGAAACGTCACAAACGTCGAAGCGGCCAGGCCAACTGCGTAAAGTTAACCGCAAAGATGATTCGTTGAATTGGATTGAGTATGAGCACGAGTGTTCACACAGCAATACATTTCTGAATCTGCAGGGGAGGAAGAAACGTGGGGATCCCCCGCTCACGTTCCTGTTTGTTTGGGCAATTAATCGTTGGGAGCACCATGCTAAGAAGTTTTGGTGCTCCGGGACCCTCGAGGATGGGACATCGAATTTCCGCGAATGCATTGGACACTATTTGCCGTGGTTATAGCGCCACAACTTGCTCGTATTTTAATTGTACTCTTCATTTTGCGGAAAAATCGCAAACCTATCAAAGTCACCCCGGCTATCAAAGTCACCCCGTTTTACGGTACTTAACATTGTTTTCATTCTACATTATTTTCAGCTGATTGAAATTTTGAAGTTTTTTTAAAATTTTTTTTGTTGCCTCGTTTTTGGACCGTTCTTGAAGGGGAGAGGCAACAGCCCAAGACTTTTCTTTTGAAACATGTTCTAATTGTGTTCTCTCAGAATTTGTTTTATTCAATTTATTTAAAAAATGTTTTTTTTTAATGCAAATTAAAATTTCATTAGCTTGACTCGAAAATGGGACAATTTTCTAGATTTTTCCCGGATTGTTGTAGAGGTCGTATCGAGGTTCCCCGAATTGGAAAAAAACGTGTTTGCTTTTATTTGTCTATACATTAGTTGAAGAGTTACTCATGCTAAATATCTACAGTTTTTTTTAAATGGTCCAAAAAACATAATTTCATTTTTTGCTTTTTGGGTGTTTTTGAAATCTCAACCCCCCCCCCCCTACAAAAAGAATCTTTTTTGTATGGACCGTGGACAATCGCCAACCCCCCCCCCCTCCCTAAAGTGTCCACGTGGTTTATGGATGGTCCCTACCCCTGACACAAGGCGGTTTTAAAAACACCCAAAAAGCAAAAATTGGAAATTTTGTTTAATTGGACCTTTAAAAAAAAAACTCTAGATATGAACCTTCTACGACAAAGTGAAGTGGAGTAAAACAGGCATCGAATTTTAAGGTCTGAAAATCATGTAAATTATTGATATTGCTTGCATTTAGTAAAACTTGATGAAATCAAATTCTTTTTAGCTTTATAGCTTTTGTAAATTACTGTTAAACATTTATTTTTTTCCGTTTTACCCCGCTTCCCAATGTTTAGACGGCTTATAGTAGGCTTGAGTTTATCTCATAAATAAGTTTCATCTGAATCGGGGCGCCTCAATACGACCGTAGCCAACTCTAGAAAAAAATGCTCTTAAATTGGGATAATTTTTAGGATTTCATTTGCATTTATATTGTTTAGTTTTTATTTCTTTTTGAAAGTATTAGTGCTTTTCTACCGTTTTTAACTGTTGTTTACATCTTTGTAATAAAATTTAGCCATTAGATTTAAAATTGCAACGAAGTTTGTTAAAACATAAGCTGATACATTAAAACAAAAATGATCCATACTATATGTATACCGTAATCTGGGGTGAATCGGGACTACAGTCTGAATAGGGACAGCTGTTTTTAGAGCACTTAAAGCTTTTAAATTTGGAAATGGATGTACACATTTTGTTGGCCTGAGTCTGTTCTAACCGAAACCAACCAGAAAAATCAAAATATTGTGCTCCAACATGGTTAAAACTGCTGTCCCAGTTCGCCCCATGTGTCCCGATTGACCCCGGTTTACGGTACTTTGTTTGTCTTAAAATAAACGCCATTCTTAAAAAAATGGCAAAGTAAGATAAAACAAGTCAATTCAATTTTTTAATTCACATAAAACAAGTCAATTCAATTTCATTGGATATTCTAACAATCGAATTGGCAGGAGAAGGAAAAACTACTCAAAAATTGGTTGAAAATTGATTTTGGCGAAATCTAGATCAAAGCCCGTCTAGAAAGGTTGTGTGGTAAAGGGTTAAATACACTCGGACAGAAAGGGGAAGGGGGAGGGGGGACTCGTATGTGAAAATTTTGGATTACGGCATTTGTGAATGACCCCCGAGCAAATCTAGAACAAATTTCTGCCGAAGAGTGGGCATGGTACCTCCCTGGTACCGGCAGTGGTTAAATATTTAAATTAGAAATGTATTGTTCAAAGTCCTATTTTTTTTTTTCTTTTCTCGACAGGCAATGTGCGTTCTTTCAACCATCGTGATCTTGTTTGTAATACTATGCTGTGCTTATAACAGTAAGAAGAGCTTGTGAAGTGTAGTTAAAAGGGTTGAAGAATTTCTCATAGTTTTCCCCCAGGGGGATCATCGTTCTGTAAATCATTGTAAGAAAACTGTTCAGAATGCAACCCGAAGAATACGAAAACACCGGCTGGTTGTCATACTTTAGCCGCCATAAGACGACTTACACGGCCGCCGACATTCACAAGATCAGCAATGAGCTGAATAACGTTCGGAAGAATCTGACCGCCACTCAGTACGCGTACGGCGAACTCAGCAGTGAACTAAAGGCCTTGCGAAGCTTGCACGAGCAACGCCTGAGCGAGGAGTACGAGCGAGCTTCGGCCGCGGTCAACAGCAAGTCCTCCGGTGGGTCAAAGTCCACCGAGAAACGACTGACCCAGCAGGCAGATGATATCAAGTACCTCAAGAATGAACTGGCCGGATGCCGGAATGAGTTGGTCAAGCAGATCAACGCCCTGAAGGTGAACGTCAGCGAGGCATCCAAGAAGAAGCTCAAAACCGGTCAGTTACCGACGGGTGCATCGCTGAACATCGAGAGCCGGATCATGGCACTGGAGGCGCAGCTGGATCAGCTGATGGGGGAGAACCGGGATCGGATCAACGGGCTCGAGGGTCGGTTAAACCAGCTGGAGCAGCAGCACGAGCGTGAGTGTAGCCACGCGTTGAAGAAGCTCGAAGCGTCCACCAGTCGAAAGTTCCAGGAGATGAGCAACATGATTGTGGAACTGCAGCGAAAGCTGGACTCCAGCGAGACCAAGCTGGACGAGCAGATTCGCAATCAGTCGATGAGTCAGGACGCGATCTACGAAGAGTTGGACCAGCGGATGGACGTGTTTGCGTCCAAGTTGAGGGAACTGCACGCCCGAATCGCGCACATGGGACTGCGGGATGACATTGGGTCGACGTTTGTTTGAAACTCAGCGTGACTGTAGATGAACATAAGGTAAGTGGCAAGTTTGCATAAACCATGTCGAATGTTCTCCAATTCTTACAATTAATTATAAAAAAACTGTGCCGGTGCAAATAACAGTAATTACCCCTACGTAAAACTGCAATTCAAATCTGAAATGGAACATATCTACATCAAACCGTCTTCGTCATCTCCACTTGAAAATTTCGACTCAAGAGAAAAACCAACACGGCCATTTCCACAGCTTGAGAGGAAACAAAGAGCGGCGAAAAATTTCGACTGCAGCAATCGACTGCGAGTTTTTTTTTCTCGGCCCGCGTGAACAAAGTAATAATTAAATTGATTGCTGCAATAGTGCAGTGCAATTTGGCGGCGACGGCGTTTCCAATCGATCGGTATTGCGCGTCCCTTGGTATGTGAGTGCGTAACCCTCAAATTTTCTGCGAGCTGAGGTGTTGCGTTAGTTTAGTTTTGCGGTAGTTGCGGAAATAGTTGGTTAAACCTTCAATTGGAGGAATTGAAGATGTGATTTGGAGTGAATCGCGTAATTTTGGTACTACGATGGAGTTTATTAAGATTAATTTGATGAATCTTCAAAAACTGAAATAGTAAATCCAAAAAAACTTATTCACTGATTGATTACAATATGTGGTTTCTAAGTATTATGCTACTGTCAAAAATTTGCAAAATATCTTGAAAATATCATAAATCTATGAAAAAAAGATTTGCTACAAACTTTTACGTTTTGTACCGATCAGTGGTCCTAAAATTTAAAATTTGTAAAATAATTCGAACGACTTTATTGATTTTAAATGCATTAATAAGCGTTATACAATGTATTGTTTAAAATATTTTACAATCAATCAATACATATTTTTAAAATGAAAATTTAAATTTTAGTCAATAATTTGATATGCCCCCTTTTTCAGGGGAAATTTTGAAGACAAAAACATGATAAAAAATTGCGGTGGCTCAATAACACTCAAAATACCATTTTATGTTCAAGGTAGAATTACTAAAAGAATTAGTTGATGCAAACTTGGTTCTCAAGATTTCATTGCTTTTGATTCATTATATTATTTTTGATCTAAAAATGCAGACCTTTTTAAAAATATTTCAGATTTTATTTAGTTCCAAAATTTTGTTAATAAATAGGGTATTTAAACCACTTATAACCAGCGATTTCACGTCAAACCAGCAGGATCCAGATCAAAAGTGCTCCCATTTTAGCTTGAATTGGGCATGGGAGTTTCTTGGGCAAAATAAATATTTTATTGTTTGGCGATTGGTCCTTGGTCCTATCCGAAATATGGTGGTCCAAAATATGACGTTTTTTTTTAAATGTTCACAAAAATTTCAATTTAAAAAATATATAACTATGGAACTTTACTTCTATTGTTTTATGTTTTTCTTGTTTCATTTTTAGTATTTATATTTGCGTTTATCTTGTTTACTTCATGTTTGTTTCTGATAGTATTTGGCTTATACTACCACCACCTTTTGTCTATTTAATTTCTTCATTTATTCTCCATGGCTGTACCACTTTTCATTTTTTTTACATGTTTTTCACATTGTTTACTCTAGATTGAAATCATTATCATTTAAATTGTTTAAAAATGCTTAGAGGCATAGTCTGGGACAATACAAAAATTACTGCATACTTATTTTTACATATAGAGTAGCCCGGGGCAAGTGTGCGCACCTAACAAATATCGTTCTGGTTTGTACTGAAAATAAACGATTTATCATTCGACCTTGTTATCAAAAGGAAGCTATATCAATTCCCTTCAAAACGTATCACTAGATTTTTTCAAAAAAGTTAAGTGCTTCAAGATATAAGCAAAATCTGTAAAAATCACAAATGCGCACTCTTGCCTCAACATTGGAGCAAGTGTGTGCACTTTACGGGGCAAGAGTGCGCATTGGATATTATAATTTGTTAGTTAACTATTTTACCTATTTTAGTTTAGGGGGTTGTTTTGCAGTCAAAATACAACAAATTCCACGATAAATCAAAAAAAAATATTAGAAGGATATTTGTGACAAGTAGTTTAAAGTTTTAATAATTTAAAATTTTGAAAACAGTCATTTTCAAGGTTATTTGTTAAATTTTGTAATGGTTTTTGAAAGGGTGTCATTTTTTCATCGTTTCAACATATTTTAGTTATGAATCAATCGATTTTAGCAACTTTTATTTTTTCTCCAAATAAAATTGTATGTGAAATTCAAGTGCGCACACTTGCCCCGTACGCCTTTTCATTTGTGAAAAGGTCGTAGTACAATTTAGAGAAACAACTCAGTGAAAATCTCTACACGATTTTACTAGTAATTACCTCAGCTTTCAAGTTGCATACCTTGTATTTCAAACATGAAATTTACTAACAAAATACCGTAATCTGGGGTGAATCGGGACTACAGTCTGAATAGGGACAGCAGTTATTAGACCACTTAAAGCTTTTAAATTCGGAAATGGATGTACACATTTTGTTGGCCTGAGTCTGTTCTATCCGAAACCAACCAGAAAAATCAAAATATTGTGCTCCAACATGGTTAAAACTGCTGTCCCAATTCGCCCCATGTGTCCCGATTGACCCCAGTTTACGGTAGCGAAGAAATGATTTTTGCCTGTAAAAATAACACGCTTAATTTTTTTTCAATTTCTTTTTCAAGGGCAAATTTTCATTGCAATTAAGGCCAGAAAAGGCTAGTGCGCACTCTTGCCCAGGTTTACTCTAATATAGAAAATATTAGTGAAAAGCACAGCCAAAGTTGACCCCAGATTTTTTTTTTAAATCGTTGGCAAAGTCACATAAAACAAGTCACACCTCCACCACTAAAATTTTCTTAAATTTTAAGAGTTTTTTTTCCTTTGCTTTTTAAACATCAAAAATTGTTGAAAAATTGATTTTTGGCGATTTTTTAAATCGAAGCCCGTCAAGAAGCGGGGTTGGGTTGTAGAGAGTTAAAGCTCGCTACGTTTCAAAAACAATTGTGCTTTTATGATTTTTAAGGATGTTTACGTAACATATCCAAAAATGGTGCATATCTATTGATGGATTCTGAGGCATGATTTTTTGAAAAAAATATGGGATTAATTTAACATAAAGCACCATGCGGTTCCATCGAATGAGTTCCCAGCATATTTTGCTGGAGACGCAAGGTGCTTTATATTTTAAAATGAACGAAATGGGTTTTTTTAAGATATCATTTTTTCAAATCCTGTATCCATGGTTTCAACAGTTGAATAAAAACAGTGTTTTAAAATGCATTGAACAGCACTCCACTTGTTTTCAAAATACCTGGCTACTGACAAAATAGTAGTTTATGCAACAAGTTGCAAAAAGAGGATTTTTTCAGCACGAGTCGTACATTTATACAACGAGGTTCACCGAGTTGAATTATTTATTTCGACGAGTGCTGAAAAAATCAAGTTTTGCAACAAGTTCCATACAAATTTTTTTGCAATTCCGAAAAACACCCATTGAGTGAAATTTTAAGTCAAATTTTCATGTATTTTGTCAATAAATCGTTTAAATAAAAAAAAAGTTGAATAGTGTTACTTTTCAAAAGAAGTGCTGAAAAGTTCAACTTTTCAGCACCCATTTCAGTGCTGAAAAGTAGAACTTTTCAGCATTTATTTTGAAAATTGTTGCAATTCGATTCTGTTATTTTTGGTACAGAAAAGTAGGCTATTTTGTCATTCAAGAATGACAGGAAAAGTAAGTAGTTTCACGACGGAATTGCAAAAAAGAAATTTTTCGTGAAAAAAAAAACTTTTTGCGGTACTGTGGTGACATACACTTTGGAAATATTTGCAACGACCTAAAACAATATTCCTCATTCTGGAAATTAAAGATTAAAAAAATTAAAGCAGCAAAAAGGTATTTTCAAATGTTCAATTTTGGATGGAGACTCCTGCACACCTGTTTCAGAGGAATACACAAATTATTTTGCTGCCTGGGACGATAGTTATGTGGTTCTTATTTGTCCCATTTGACAGTAAAATATTTGAACAATGCCAATGTAAGAATAATATTTGAATATGATGCATGTCTATTATTTCTTAAAAAAAAAACAAATTTGATCAAAAGTACTAAAATTGATATAAAAAACTTGCAATCAGCTCAGTTTCCCCTTAACGACAAACCCCACTTAGCACCTAAATCATTACCCAACACTAAACGGGTTCAGGTCTAACACCCAAAGGGATCATCAATCACCGCGCGTAGCTCTAGTTTACACCCGCAGAAGTATTGTTGGAATTTTGAAAACAAAATAGCGTCCCCGTTTGCCGCGTTACCGAAAAATTGCGACCAACGAAACGCTGTTTGTCACTCGAACTCAAAAGTATCCAAGCCGTACACAATTCAACACCCCAAATGTGACGAACGGGCCAACATTTTTGACGAGAGTATATCACTAAAAATACGTCTCGTCGTCACGTTTTGTAAACCACACCCACTTAGGAAGGAAAAGCCGCAATAAAACATACAATTTGTTTCCCATCAGACTTATGTCATTGCCCTGGGTGGGGGCCATTCGTAGACTACGTGGTCACGCTTGTAAAAATCAGTGTGTTTAAAAAATACATATGCTGGCAAAATCAACAAACATAAACGGACTTAATACAATTGGAAAAAGAAATTAAAGGCTGTGATAAACCAAAAAACATTAATGCATCCAAAGTTTTAAGATTAAAAGAAAATAAGGCATTGTTTGATATAGTGAAAAACAAAATAAAATAAATTTCGTCTCCAAATTAATTAAGACCAATTTTAAATTGAAGAATTAGAAATTTTATAAAAAAGATGGATCAAGAAGATTCCTGCGGAATTGAATCAACAAGATAATATTATTTTTTCATGAATTTTGTAAAAGCATTAATTTTTCAGCAGAGCAATAACTCAACTTGAAATCAATTAGCGTCCCATCAACAAATTCACTCCAAATAAATCTGCTTTTAATCCAAATTGGACAGAGCGTGGACCAAACACAACATACACACACACCTCGGCGTCGTCATCAGCTCGGGTGGTTTTGAAGAATGGAGCAAAAACAGCACAGCAAAGTGCCAAAAATCAACAAATAGAATTCATTTGGCCTAAAAACGCGCACGCTGGCCACGACGACTATAAATAAAACTCTATTTTCACGAATAAACAGCCAAGTCTGGCCAGAACGGCGTGGAAAAAAAAGAAAAGTCGATTCTAGAGTAATCTCTCTCTCCTTGGCAGGAGCGCCAAAAGAAAATATGCGTCTTAAGTAGCTTTTCATTACGGCAACTTTTATTTTGCCTCCTCGCTCAACTCAACTGGCCAAAACCCGAAAACCGTGCTTGATTGATGGCAACAGGGACGCGACTTAATCAGTCTTGTATTTATGGGAGATAAACGGCCCGCATGTGGGCCAGTTCATTAGGAGGTGGAAATTTTTATAAAATTTGAGTGCAATCCACTTGAGTCTAGACTTCTGGGTACCTCAAGGTTGAGTGTGTCCAAGTGGGGTCCAGAAAATAACTTAAGTAATATTGTTAATATCAAAAATCGTGAAATATTATTAAAATTAAAATTAAAAAAATGGCAGATTTTAGCGTAACGTAGTTTATGGATGAAGCTTAACGACAATTTCCTCTAGTATACTGCCGTTCTACGCATAATTGTCCCATGTTCAAAAAAGTGCAACTGAGAAAAACGCGATTGAAATTTTTCGACCGATTTCTGTGTTTCTACGCATAATTGTCCCGTGGGTTCCTATTCGCCCTATGTGTCCCTAATCGCCCCAGTTAGCAGTTTATCACCCTTATTTGTGATCCTCTTGCTATACAACAGATAAAAAAGGCATAATGCTTAGTAAAACTGATGATTCCGTGTAAGAAAATACTTGGTGGGACAATTATGCGTAGAAGTTCAACGATGGGACAAACAGACTTGGTGTTGTTTTTGATGAGTTTCTGAACAAAGTACCAGATTTTCTGTGTTTTTCTTAAAGTACACATAAGACTAAACTTAAAAATGGAATAAAGTCAAAATCATCAAAAACTGACATGGGACAATTATGCGTAGAACGGCAGTATAGGGCAATCAATACACCAATTTTTATTCGCTGAAATTTATTAATTTTTTATTGAATTTTCGTCAATTGAAATTTAAGAGCGATTTTTTCACCAATGTGTAACAGGTCGTATCGAGGTGCTCCGATTTGGATGAAACTTGTTTGTCTATACATGAGATGAACTCATGCCAAATATGAGCCCTCTACGACAAAGGGAAGTGGGGTAAAACGAGCTTTGAAGTTTGAGATCCAAAAAACATAAAAAAATCTTAAAATTGCTCGCATTTCTGTAAAACTTAATTAATTTGATTGACTTTTTCTCATAGCCTTTGCAAATTACTGTTAAAAATGGACTTTTTTAAAACCTCAATATCTTTTTGCAACAGCCTCCAACACCCATACTCTTATAGGTCAAAAGTAAGGGAATTTCGTGGACTATAAGCCTGCGGTAATAACTTGCTGGCCAATTGCAGTTTTTCTCATAGTTTTTAGATGTTTCTATAATAAACATTTTATAACGTTAGTTTCTGCCCTGTAGGCTTCCATAGCGGCACTTTTTGGTCTCAATTCTGACATATTCGGAATCCTCGAAAAAACTCACGTTAGTTAGACGTGTTGAAGTTATAAATTTGGTTGGATAAAAAGCCATTAAGAATGAATTAAAATATGTTTTAACAATTTGTTGGATTAGGGGTAAAACAGGTTTTCGCCTACTTGATACATCATTTGACGCATGGTAAGATCTATTTCTTATTTAATTTTTTTTTATTTAATTATTTTTTAAATCAAATTTACGATACGACCTCTAGAACAACCCGAGCAATACTTACAAATACTGCATCTTAAGCATATGATTCAGCAGTTTACTGAATTCTCAGTTTATTGAGACTAGCGTGCACAGGGTGGGGCAACTTGGGGCAGATGTCCCACAATCCTCATATTTTTTTCGAAAATTGGTCAGCTGGTGTCCATGAACGACGAAATTTTAAAAACTTTCAAATTGTTGCCCCATGATGATTACTGACATTTCAGTAAAATAGGGGAAATCTACCCATTTTAATCCTAATAAGCGGTCGTGTTTGAATGATGCTGGATAATCTAGAGTCTCCCTTGAATTTTACTAAAACCAAGTACACCAACGAGTAGAGCAAGTTTTTGTGAACATTTCTGTTTATTTTCACTTTCACTAAAAGTTATTCTATTTCTTTACCAAGCATTTAACAAAAAAAAATCCCAAGGGTATTCTAATCGAGGCGAATGCATTGGGCCACGCCCATTTTTCTAATATCGGCTTAGTTCTTTTTTCTTCCAACACTCTGTCGAGTGTTGCCATTTGCGCTGACAGTTCAAACGAACACTCACGAAAAGTGGCATTTATAGGGAAAGTTTCCTGGCATCGCTGGCTGTGCTGCTGGTGGTGTTGACGGCCAGCCTTTGTTCTTTTTTGCCTTCGTCTCTCGCTCGGTTTTCTTCAGCCTTCGGTTGGAATGCAAAGTGAAAATTGAAACGTCAAACGACTTGACGCGTTTGTTTTTTTGATGGCGCTTGCTAATTTATTACATTTTTCGGGATTATTCTTCAAGTGAGTGCCTTACTAATGATCAAAAGAACATGTTGCCGGTAGTTGGAAGCAATTTCATATCTTAAGCGCCGTGAAAAAGTAAGCGAAAGTGAAAAGGTAATTTTGGCGATGTTCATTAAGCGTTTGAGGGATTCTCGTGTGTGTCACTGTGTGTGCCAACAAAATGATGAGAAGTGGTCTCGCAAAATACAAATTATGATCAAAAGTGCATTAAATGTGATCTTTTTGGCCAGTAAGTGGCATACATTTGCGTGCTTACTCGAGGCGGTGCTGTTGCTGGTAAGTTTATAGCCCAAATAGTATTTTTGGAGCTTTAATCGAGCATCAAACTCTCCATATGACGAAGATAGGTGTTTGATTGGAAAGGGTAGATTTCCCCTATGTCAATTTTATGTTTTGCTGAAAATTCAGTAATTTTTTTTTTCTGAGAACAATTGAAAAGATGGCGGCGGTGTGGAAGTTGTGGATTTCCGTCGCGATTTATCTTGCCGATTTTGAAGTGTTTTTGTAGTGCTACGGTCCGGGAAAGTGCATCAATACAATAATTAAGTGGCAGGCTATCCGATTTTTGTGAAAATTACGCGTGTTTCTGTTTTGAAAGAGGTTTTTGGTCCATTTTAGTTTTTGTTGTCGTGTATCTAAGGAAGAAAAAACAGCCAAACGTCATTTCTGTTAGAGAGTTCGCTCTCAGAGAGCGTCACAGGAAGGAGAGTGTGTGTGTTCGGTGTGGTTTTGGTTTGCCGATGACGCGCCTCGACGCTGCTGTACGGCGGAGAACAGTTCCCGGTTGGAGGGGGAGTCGGAGTGGCCGTCGCTTACTCTCCAAGGGCCAGGGTTCAGGCTCCTGAGTCGGGAGCAGGTGGAGGGGTGGTGCATGGTGGGAGAAGAGCGGTGACAGCACAAGCTGGTTGCTTGTGTGTGTATTTGTGTGAAGTGCAGATGGATTCTGCTGCTGCTTCATGTTTCGCGATTTTTCCTGACAGACGTCATTTGAACTTTGAAGTGTAGTTTTTGAAAAGGGCCAAATCGACACATGCAGACTTTAGATATGACCTGCAGACTTTTTAATATTGGGTGAGCTCGTTTATGGCGAGCTTGGGTTTGTGCGTGGTGGGTAGGGGAAGGAGGATGGGTGTTGTGAGCGTTAAAACTTGTGCAGTGGATTTGTTCGTGCCTCAGAGGAAATATATATTGTGAATATTGTGAGCGGAGCAGTAAGGCCGACGCAAACGGATTTGTGCGGTGCTGCAGTCGTCGGACGGTGTGGTCGAGTTGCACCTGATTTCGATGCTGCGGCGGCGGAGCAGTCTCCAGTATTCAAGACCCCGGTGAGCTCGTTCCTTGATGACATCCCAAGCATGTGTGTGTGCGTGTGTTGAAGAATGAAGAATGAATCAAGAGTGTGAGAGGAAAAACCATTTGCGAGTGAGAATTTATTTTTTCGTCAGTCGATTTTCTCCTTTGCTGGACATTCTACCCAATTTAGGGTACTTTGTTATTTATTATTTTTGCAGTACAGGCTGTTTTCATTATATTGATGCCTTTCAAAAATAATTTCAAGTTTAATTTAAAAATCTTTCTCACTATAATGTTGAAGTCTAAAATGTAAATTAGTATATGTGTGTATGAGAGTGTGAATGAGTTTTTCTGTTCTTTTTTCAGCCCAATAAAAATTTAAAACCGCGTAAAATCTCCAGAATCGGTCGATAAATCCAAATCATATCTCATTGAAAATAATCGTTATAGGGTCATTCTTAAATAATAATTTATATGCGTTTTTGATCATTTTGCTGTCGTTTCGTTAGTTTGTCAACTGTACCTGTAGAAAAACTCATTTCTATAGAATCGTTTATCGAGAGACGCGCTGACATTTAGGATAGACCATTAGCGCGCGTTTTTGAATTTTTTGATTCGATTGTGAGTAGCGGTTCCTCACGATTACTCTGCAACGTGTTTGTAGGAGAATTTTATTTGATATTTTATTTTTCATAAGTCCTTCTTTTATCATCGTTGATTGGAAGGCACGCCGCCGGTTTAGTTCGTTTAAGTTATTGTTTTAATTTCATTGCAAACGTTTACGTGGCGTCCTGTTTTCTTTTTGTTTATATTCATTGATCGCAATAATTTATTCCAACTGGCAGTTTAAGTATAAACTCATCAAACTATCGATTTTGAGTTGCGTTCGTGAAGTTGAACGGTGCACGTCGCGGTCATCACGCAAGATTTTCGTAGCCGTCTCCGTCTTTGTTGTCCCCCCGATTGTGTGTGTTTTTCGATCCGGGCGGTTTCGCGTTTTCGAATATTATTTGGTTTTATCTTTCCACAGCCGGCTGTCTAAGATTGAATCATTTATTCTAAATCAACACCAAATAACCGGAATAGTCTCATCCGCATCATCCGACTGTTTGCCTTGAGAATTCATAATCAATCACACCATTAAACAAAAATTATTGATTATTGGGTCGCATCATCATCCTCTATGATGAATTCTGGCCATTACCTTTACCCACTAACAAAATCCCAAGTAGAAGTAGTTTTTCCGGCACACGTGGGGGTGTGGATATCGTATAGAACCCACCCTTGGTAGCAACCTGTGCTAACTAAATTCCCGTCCCAATCCCCCGAGATCTACAAACTGACATGGCGGGCGCCGTTGGTGGCCAACGACTGTTACCTATTTGCTCCAGGTCTAGTTTGGATGATCTTGATGTTTTATCTTTTCAGCGCATTCATACATGCTGTTGATAAGGGAAACGCCATTAGATCGTTGAAGCGTATGACCGGTTGTATTGATAGGATATTACGGTCCTGTTCAGCAACGGAGAAGGACAACCATGGGTGGTCTCTCATGCTCATGCTCATGCTCATGCTCAAATTCAGTAATTTTTTTTTCTATCAGTTTAACAGATAATTTGCTAAAGATTTTTCCGTTACCAAAATTTGATATTTTTGCAATTGAAAATGTTTTCAATGCCTTAGGGTACGTTATCCATTAGTGGACCCCTTTCCTATAGTGGACCCTCTAAAGGGTTTTTGATGAAAAATTCAATAAAATCACAATTTCAAGCGTGTCGTTATCTACAAATCTTTTATTTGGCATGTTCAGCATCATTTAGAACAATGTTGACTGACATTTAATTGTCCTTTTCACCAAAATAAGTGTTTTGAGTTCGACATCTGAAATCAGCCGTGGCCACTAGCATTTTCACAACAAAACTGCATTTATATTTTATGATTGAATTAACTATCCAATCATTTTTTGACTGATTATTTAACTTCAGCAAGTCGAAATAATGTAAGTTTAAGGAACTTTACTAAAATAAAGCGAAGAACTGCTCATTTTCGAGCAAAAATTAGGGGGGTCCAATATAGGACAACGAAAATCCAAACTTTTCCAAAAGTGGACCCCTGTTATTTAAACCTTCAAAAATGATGAAAACTGTGTATTCAAGCAAAAGTTTCTCTAAAACATACAATAAATGCTTGTTGTTATCAACCTAAACGCATATTTTTTCAATTATGAGTATAAATATAGCTGTTTTCATGTTAAAAGTACCAAAAATGCTGAAGCCGTAAGAATTTATAATTAATCAAAACTATAGTTAATTGTACTTAACTGAAGCATCATAATTGCAGTTTGAAATGATATTTTATAATAATAAATCAATAACAAAACATTTTTTTCCAATAAACATGCGTGGTTTTATCAGCAACTGTAAACAAATCTATTGTCTAGTTTCGGTCCACCATTTATGTAACTAATATGGAAAAATTTGCATCAAAATTAATTTTCTTAATTATTTTTATGTTCACAGTGGTTTTTGAAACGTTTTCTCTCATCTTTTTCAGAAATAAATGTGTTTAAATGTCAGTTAGGTTTTGTTGTTGTTTGAAGCCAAATTTGTTAACAAAACATATTTGTTTATGATGAAAAGTGAGCAAAATCCATCTTTTATTCATTATATCTATCATTAGACTTACACCATGCATCAAAACATCAAATATCGGTTAAATTTGGTATAAAAATAACAGTTTGCCTATAGTGGACCCGGGTCCACAATCGGATTATGGACCCGGGTCCATTATAGGAAAAAGGGGTCCATAACAGGCAAAAAAAACTTTTTTTTTCAAGTGGCTATTTTTCTGCTTAAAAACAAATAAACTGATGAAACAAATAGTCAAAATTGTTCAAAAGACTTCAGATTTCATTGTTTTGTACAAAGGGTTATGAAAAGGTGCTTAAAATATTGAAAATTTGTGAAAAATATGCTTCGGCTCTACTAGGGGGTCCACTAATGGTTAAAATACCCTAATTGATACATTTGTTTCCCAGTTCATATTTTAAATTCAACAACCCCTAGAAAAATCGTATTTCAATCAACATTATGTCCAATCTTGGTTATGTTGTGAGTGTAACCTCTGCCTCAATATTTTTCTTACCTTTGTTGAATAAGACCATGTTCGGCAATGTATGTCAGCTAAAGTGACGATTATTTAGTCGCATTCAGTAATTCAGTAAAATAGCTGAAATCGACGCTGTCGTGCTAACTTGTCGCACGTCGTTTTTTGACGTTCCAAGAAAATTGTCTTTTAATGTTTGACCTTGAATAAACGAAAAATAGAGCACGCATTGTAAACAATAACAAACACGTTTTGTGTGGTTGATCATTCTGTGCGTTGTCCTAAAGTTTGGTTGAATTTGGTTGCTGGAGTCCCGAGTTATAATAACAAATATTTACGGTAGTCGGGCATGTACGTGTGTCAAACGCGTTCTGACCTAAAATCCCTTTGGCCAATTGTCGCACTTACAACAGTTTTCAGGCTGTGTAAAGATAGCTTGACAAGATTGAAACTTCTCTCATATGAAAAGTGACAACAATGCACGGAGTTTTTTTCGGTTTTTATGGAATATCTCAGGATCTTAGGAAACATTTTTTATGCAGATCATTTTGTAATACAGGTAATAATAGGTTAAGGTTATTTGCCTTTCAAAAGTAGATCAAGACCACGAAACTCATAATCGATCGTTAAACAATACGTAATAACCAAATTACAACGCTAATAACTCAATAATAATTCATATCAGGCCTCGAATCTAGTTATTATACATGTCTAGTCAAGTGCAGTGACCCACATTGGTGCAAAATTTAAATTTTACTTCACCCAAGTCTACGGTTTATGTACTTTTGTGCGTCCCGTCCATCATCGATCATTTCCCTTTCGATAGCGGGTTTAACACCTCAGTTGACTGTATTTAGCGAACCAAAGGTGAAGCGTTGAACTGGGTGGGAGGTGGCGCGCACCTTTGGCATGTGCTGGCCTGCATTAATCGGTTCGGTTGATTCGTCCGGCCATCCGGGGACACAGGTTGAATATTTAATCAACTTGAACGAAAACTTTGGTTTTAGGATTTTATCTAATTTTTAATTTAAGGGTTTTTTTTTTCACCATTTTCTTAGATGTATAAAAATGTTTGATTAGTTCTAAAAAATGCAAACATTCTTTGAAATCTAAAGATATTACTTCCCCCTAAATCATCCGCTTCAAAGTATTCGGTCACACAACATACTTGCCAGGAATATCCAATGAGGATTATGCTTATCACCGGGCAAGAAAGAGGTAACAACATGTTTTAATCCACTGACGATGGTGGTTAGTTAGTTAGTATGACCAGCGCAGCCATAGGCCGAGTGCATTGTTGTGCACGGACTGCCTCCTCTGTGGCGTGTACTTGTACTTGTGACTTAGTTTTTGCGCCTCTTTCTCGATGCAGATCGTGTTTGATTTGGCGCGAACGATTCCAATTACATATTTCGGAAGTCAAGTCCCCTCCCCCCTTTTCGTAAACGTAGGGGTGGTGCGTTTGGAGTTGTTCTTTGTGTATAAAGGAGTTTACTTTGCCAAAACTGACCACCAGTTTGTGAAAGGATTACGAAGGTGACACATATCGGGGTGAATTGGGATTAAAGTTGCTGGGGAGTTTACCAAAAAAAAGTGAAAAGTGAGTGCAAGTATCAGAAATTAATTTCAACTGTGCTTGTGAAAAGAGACGGAAAACAAGTGACTAAAGGACTCTTTTTATTAAAACTGTTTTATGGACTGGAATAAAACAATCCATTACGTTTGCGGTGAAAAAAAACCTTGTGCTTGAACAATTGTGCCAAAGTTATGAGAAAGTCATACAAGAGATTCAGGAAAAATCATCTAAATTATTAACTCCTTGAAAGTCATGTGCGCAGAAAACTTATATTCTGTTGTGGAATAAGTCGAACTAAAAACCGGTCCCAAGAAGTTCATCAATATCCCTTAAATTAATGTACCTATTCAGACTCTAGTCAATAAACAAAAATCCGATATTAAATCCATGTATCTTGGATTGTTAGAGAATCCAAAATTATAATGCAATAATTGATTGTTTTGCTATCAAAAGTTCATTTAGGTCAATGCTGAATTGGCCTACCGTAAAACGGGGTGACTTTGATAGCTTGATAAGTTGGGGATTTTTCCACACAATGATGAGTACAAATTAAATACGTACGGAATGGTATGCAAAAATGTGACAGGTTTGAAAAGTTAGTTAACTGTACACACTTAGTTTTTTATGCCGAACTTCAGCAGAATTTTGCCAAAATCAGAACAACTTATCGCTCGGCAGAAATATATACCGAGTCTCGGTAAAATGTGAATCATTCTACCGATGTCTCGGCGAAAAATGACAGTTAACTTGCCAGTTGTTTCGTTTTCGGCAAAATTCTGCCGAGCTCGAAAATCAAAAATGAGTGTGTAATGAGGCAAATTTTGATGAATTATAATGTGTTATTTTAATATACTCAAAGTGTCATGATTTGCGAATCAGAAAACACTGCACTTTCGGATGTTTTGAACAATTTTCCACTAGGAGAAAGTAAAATAAGTTTGTCAATTATAAATATTACGTGGTTTTGAATCATAATATTAAACAAATCAAATTTAAAGGCATTTTCAGTAGAACAAATTTCATATAAAATGTGAGAACTTTCCATTCGTGCTTCGAATTCGGCTTAAAATGGAATATGAATCGATAAATTTATAAACAAAACTAATTTAAACGAATTTCGGGAAAAACTCATACTTTTAAACAATTTTACCTAAAATTTATATGTATTTGGTTTAAAAGCTTATAAACTAAATTAACAATGTTTTTTTAAAACTATACCAGCAACCAGACGTGCATCGGCACTCCATAGCACTTCACCACATTTTGAGATGATGACCTTCCCAAACCGGCAGAGTGAATCTTTGCGCACTGTGCAACACAAGAAGCTTTAGTTCGATGCTTATAATTATCGTTTTTCACTATGCAATGTGGCTTACCAACAAATTAATAGTGAATTGAATAACACAAATATTTCAAGTGCTAAATGTGCTATTACGCACTCAAATAGCACTTCATCGCTAAAACTAGCGAATAAGTGAAGATAAAGGTTTTGGTCCTTCAGCAACTCATAGTGCAATGAAATAAACATACTTTCTGTACAAAACAAATTGATGTGGTGCCTTTTCCAAGCCATGGCCTTAGAAAAACTGTCAAGTGCTATTGAGTGCCGTTGCACGTCTGCCAGCAACCTTATTGATGGTACATTTGACGTAAAATAAAATTTGAACACCCTTTAATATGATTTTAAAAAGAAAAACTATGACTTTGATAGTCACCCCGGGATTCAAAATTGAAACAACTATTTTTCCTAAACACTATTGATTTTTTTTCAGAAATAGTGCTCGGACCATGTTTTAAAACAATAATCTTGGGAAAAACCTTTACAGTTGGAAAATATTAAAAATCAATTGAAATTCTTTCAATGTCACCCCGGTTTACGGTAATTGTTTTTTTTTTTGCACTTTGAGAGGAACAAAAAAGGATATATAATATATTTGCTTCTTGAAATATATTTTTCAGCACATTTTGTTAAACATATCCTTAACACAACCCATTTAACAGAATGAAGCCCTTATAAAAAGTCTAACTAACAGGATATCGCTGTCAAATAAAATTACTTTTACTATTACTACTATTTGATTAAATTCTGGAAATTCCGTCAAAAATCATATTTACTTTACCCCATTCCTAATGTCCGTACTGAAGGAAATAAAGGTTTCTTTGTAAAACACTGTAACTTTTTTTACAAGGTCATTAGTTAGGAGAAAGATCGTTAATTAATTGTGTTATTTGCAATGATAAACTTTGAGGAAAAAATGATTTAGTTTCCAACATTTTTTAGTTTTTTTTTGTTTAAACTTTTCATAATTTGACATTTATTTCAAACTTCACAGCACTAGAATTAAAATATACAACTTGCTTTAGCATAATTTATTATTGTTTATTAAAGTTTCCTTCTTTACTTTTTTTTTAATTTCAGATGCTTTTACCAACATTAGTATTAGCTTTATCACTATCCAGTATCGTAGGAACGACCGAGCTTGAAAGGTAAGACGTAATGATTAGTTATTCAATTAGGATTTCCAATAACCCACCACAATCTAATTAAGTGGTAATTTTCAGCTACAAACATTTCCCCTGCATAACAAATCTTGTTTAATCGAAATCTCATAACTTCAATGCAAAACTCCCTTCCTAACCACTCCCAACCGTCCTAAAGATTCGACCTTTCGAGACTGTTACTGTTTGCTGTGCTGGTCATCACACGGGTTCAGCAGATCTAAAATCCAAACAATCTTGGAAAACGTAGTCGTTTAGTCGTTTTCCCGAAATTGTTTGACGCGCTTCTGATGGTAGGTTCAAAAGTCGAACGGACAAACATACCCAACTGCCTAACCATCTGCCAAAACATCGCAACGGCGTTAGCATCATCAGCCTCGGTGTGTTGGATTCTGGTGCGATTCAGGTTTTATGCAGTGATGACCGGTGCTTAACTACGTTAGAGTTTAAAATTAGAATTGATTTTTTTTAAATTCGCTTCAATTTCTTCTTCAAAGTTTACATAATGCTGAAATTTTGTTTTAAATTTTTTCCGTTAAGTCATTTTCAAATGCTAGTCTTGCATTCAAAAATGTAAACATTCCCCTGCGCTGATCCAACCGGCGAACCGACCGACTCAAATCGATTAACGAGCAGCTGTGATTAGCGTGGGTGGAGAAATAATAAACTTGGACTTTTACACGCTTTTCTAGTGAATTTGAGTGGAATGATGTAATGCAAAATGAATTATTTTGAATTTTTGAACATTTTTTTCTTACTCAAAGTTTTTCAAGTTTTTGATTTTTAAACATTTTTCCCACTGTGTACTATTGTGAAAAAAAATACCAATTCAGTATCGCTGCCAGGTCTTTTTGGCTCATAAAATTTAACGACTTTTCACTTTCACAAGGCAGGGTTTCTAATTGGTGAACCGATAACCTTTCTGAGGTGCTTTTTATGAACTGTTTGATTTCCCGCGCAGGTGAAATTTCGAGTGCGCGAAAAATGATGTTCGACAAATTGACGTAAGTGCGAGGCATCAGTGTGCCATTAGAGCTATGATTGGCGGTTGGATCCGAAAATTTCAGCTGAAATTAAGGAAACGATTTTCTTTTTCTTTTTTTTTCATTGCTGGAGGAAACGCGCTGATCGGATGTTTACTTTCGATGGTGTATGTTCGATTGCACTGCGCTGGCGATTTCGCTCGGTGATTAAATATAATTATTGCGATTTTTTCAGTAATTATCCGTTTATGTAGAATTCAGGGAGTCTGTCACAAACGAGAATGTTGGAGACTGATCAATTCATTTTAGAGCGTCCAATTTCCCGTCCCGGGAAACAATTTCCCGGGATTTCACGAAAAAAAATATTTCCCGTTTCCCGGGAAATTTGTCAATTTTCCGGGAATTCCCCTAATTCAAGCGGAAGTATACATTTTCTTAAATTTTTGGAAATATTTTTTGAAAATGCTCTGAAAAAATAATAAATGAACAAACTCAACATGATTTTGTTCAATTAAATGTACTGTTTGGTTTATATATAATTAATCAGATTATCAGAAATTATGATATCAGAATTATTTCTGATAATATTAATTTATGAAGCAACTGGGAATAGATCTTGCTTAATGAGTATTAAATTATTACAATTAGGTAAGCTTTTAACAGATTGATGTAATTTCATCAAAACAATATTAACTCCTCACCTCCAAATTAAAATTGAGATTTTTTTTTACGTTTTTGTTAACCATGATCAAATGAGATGAAAATCGAATTTATGCAAAAAGAAATAATTCAATTAGTTCAATACCTAGTACTAAAGAAATTACAATTTGAAGTAAAAGAATAATGGAGCACTGGTGCAACTACAGGGTTAAATGTGAAATAATAGAAGACTTTTTTTGGAATGATGTTAATTTATCGTATAATTTTAATCATGTTGCATAATAATACAAAAAAAAATCATTGAAAAATTACTTTCTATTGTTTGTTCTCAAAAAATACAAAAATATATTCAAAGCTTGCATCAAATATTTGAAAACATTGGGTTGTTTGGAGTTAAACCAACACTAAAAAGCTTTACCATTTGTTCAAGAGCTGAAAACAGTATTTGTCATGAAAAACATAATTTCTGCATGTTTTTTTTTCTCATTTCAATAAACTGGTCTCAGAGGCAAGTTTAAAATTTCTCTTAAGAAAGTACCAAAATACATTTTCTTGTAGTTGAATGATTTTTTACATGCAGTCAAGCTGTTAATTGATCTTCACAATTATTTAAACCATTAATGTTGATGTTCTGTACAATTTTGTTGCATAATATTAATTAAAACCAAGATCATGACAATTTTCAATACATTTAAAATTTCCCGGGAATTCCCGGGATTTCCCGGGAAATTGGCTGAAAATTTCCCGTTTCCCGGGAAATTTGTAACCCCGGGAAATTGGATGCCTTAATTCATTTCAATGAAAAAATCATAAAAAGTAGAAATAAAAACTAATTCAAAACAAACATATTACTTTCCCAGTTTCACCACAACCTCCAACGGCGCCACCGTGCATCACGACCTAACCCACCACCATGAGCTGCACCATCATCAGGATCCGTTGCATCACCACGATCTGCACACCGCCGCGGAACTGCACCACGCCGCCGCCCACGTGGACCTGCACCCGGTGACAACTAGCACCTCCCACCATCACCACGTAGACCTGCATCCAATAACCGCGACCGCCCACCACGTGGACGTCCACCATGAGCCGCACCTGCTGGATTTCCACACACACGCCACCACCACCCACGCCCACCCGGTCCATCTGCAGACCGAGCTGCACCACCAGGACGTCGTCCAGGAGCACGGTGACCACGTGCACCACGCGCACCGTGATGTGGTCGTTGCGACGCCCCACGCTTCGGGCTTCTGGAAGAAGAGCTACGTGTGGAAACCGCGCTGGGTCAAGTCCTGGCAGGAGAAGAAGGTGTACGTGGCCGTGTGGAAGCACGTGTGGGGACCGGTGCAGGTCAGTGAGTGGGTTCCGATTCCGAAGCCACCGCCGGGATGGACCAAGCACTGAGTGCTATTGGGTTTGTGGGGGTACGCGACTGTTGGGGGCGTTTAACTTTGCGTTACGTGTCAAATGTACAAATATAGTTAATATTTCATTTTAACTATTGTTTTCTGCTTTCATTTGATGAGAAATCCTTTTTAAATTCTTGAGTTTTTTTTGAAAAGGACCAATAAGCTATTGTCTTTCATATGTTTATAGGTCGTTTTCAAAAAAAACTCAAGAATTGTTTTATTTATTTTTTACTGAATTTGCTGTGATGAACAGTTGAGGTACAATGTAGAAGAATCTCCCCTAGCATAGCATAGCATAGCATTACGGGTCTACAGGTGCCACAGTAGTCAATCCAATATTTTTAGACAATTTGATTGTTGCCCGGTACAAACAAAAATATCTATGAACAATGTAGAAGAATCTCCCCTACAATTAAATTTTATCGAGCAAAGCATAATCAACATACATGCAGGCGTTTTTCACGGTCTCCAGTGCTTTCATTATTACAAGGTCTTCTTTCACTTCTACGTGATCGTGCTATCTTGTCGAAGGTACTTCTCTTCCCGAAGATTCATATGAAAGAAGTTTCAATCTTGTCGTGCTGACTTGACACAGCCTGAAAATTGATGTAAGTGCGACAATTGGCCAAAGGGATTTCAGGTCAGAACGCGTTTGACACAGGGACGAGCTCGACTACCGTAAACATTATCAGTTATAACTCCAGCAACCAAATTCAACCAAACTTCAGGACAATGCACAGAATGATTAACCATACAAAACGTGTTTGTTATTGTTTACATTGCGTGCTCTCGTTTTTGTTTATTCAAGGTCAAAAATTAAAACGCGTTTTTCTCGGAACGTCAAAAAGCGACGTACGACAAGTTAGCACGATGGCGTCGAATTGTTTGATGATAAAACTTAAAAACTGAAATACTTTTGTGCATATTTTGGGTCCATTGCTCCTAGGATCCGACTTTCAATGTGCCTATTTTTGACCCACCTTCTGATTGGTTGAAATTCCGAAGCACGTGGCGAACCCTTTTGACGTTCAGTTAAGCCTCGGCTCGAACAGTTCAGCCCCAAAAAGTACGGTCGCCAAACAGGCTAAATCGTTGTGTTGTTTCAAGCCACAAAACAACATTAGGATTATTGATTTAATGTCGTAGAAGGAGTCATTCACCAGTCTGCGATCAGCAGAGAAGCGAGTCAGACGTGCGTCCCTCACAAACCAAAAAAGTGCTTAAAAAGTGCAAAAATGCCTCAGGGCAAGAAAAAGAGGCGGTCCTCACCAGCAGGATCGGCAGATTTGAAGAAGCTAAAGAATGCCGAAGCGCTACCTGCAAAGCCAGGCAGTGCACAGTGGTCCAGATCGCAAAATTAAGTGGAAAATGGATTTTCCGAAAAATGGTTAAGTTTTGGAGCTTTGGTGTCTTCAGAAGAGTTGTTGCATATAGAAAGGCGCAACTTTTGGTTTGGTTGAAAATTAGGGTGGTTCACGATTAGGGTGATTTTGGAAATCTAACTTTGCAGGAATATTTTTGGGAATTTTTTCGTCTTCTAGAAAGTTGACGGGCTTGCCAATCCAAGCAACTTTGTCCAAGACACCAAAATTTTATCTCGTAATCTACGCCTTCTATGACCAAATTTATAGAAAGCATCTGAGCAAACCTTCAAAAATCAGTTTTTTTAACGTGGCAATTCAGGGTTAAGTTTTAGAGAAAAGTGGTATTCGAGGCACTTTTAGAGCTCTAAAAAACAAACATTTTTATTATCTAACAAATCAATTTGGACTTAAGGGTCAAAAGTTACAGCGATTTTAAGGTAAAAAAGATGCAAATTTAAAACTTAAATATCTCGAAATGGCGCAAGCCAAATTTTAAGCACTAGGTTGCATTTGAAAGAGGAGATCCAGCACTACAAACGCTGAAAAAATCTCAGGGGTGTTTTTCTTAAAACTCGAGATATCTTCATTTGAAAAAGTCTAATTTTCAAGGGAAAACCTTATGGGACCACCCTAACGAATTTCGAAAATTGTCCAAATATACGTTTTTCCATGTAATTTTGCTCGCTGAATCTGAATCTGCCCTCAGAATTGACCCAAAGTGTCGAAAAATCGATTTTTGGTCATATTTTGGGTTTCCATGTAAAATTATCATTTAAACCCAAAATATGACCAAAAATCCATTTTTCGACACTTTGGGTCAATTCTGAGGGCAGATTCAGATTCAGCGGGCAAAATTACATGGAAAAACATATATTTGGACAATTTTCGAAATTCGTTAGGGTGGTCCCATAAGGTTTTCCCTTGAAAATTAGACTTTTTCAAATGAAGATATCTCGAGTTTTAAGAAAAACACCCCTGAGATTTTTTCAGCGTTTGTAGTGCTGGATCTCCTCTTTCAAATGCAACCTAGTGCTTAAAATTTGGCTTGCGCCATTTCGAGATATTTAAGTTTTAAATTTGCATCTTTTTTACCTTAAAATCGCTGTAACTTTTGACCCTTAAGTCCAAATTGACTTGTTAGATAATAAAAATGTTTGTTTTTTAGAGCTCTAAAAGTGCCTCGAATACCACTTTTCTCTAAAACTTAACCCTGAATTGCCACGTTAAAAAAACTGATTTTTGAAGGTTTGCTCAGATGCTTTCTATAAACTTGGTCGTAGAAGGCGTAGATTACGAGATAAAATTTTGGTGTCTTCGACAAAGTTGCTTGGATTGGCAAGCCCGTCAACTTTCTACAAGACGAAAAAAATCCCAAAAATATTCCTGTAAAGTTAGATTTCCAAAATCACCCTAATCGTGAACCACCCTAATTTTCAATCAAACCAAAAGTTGCGCCTTTCCATATGCAACAACTCTTCTGAAGACACCAAAGCTCCAAAACTTAACCATTTTTCGGAAAATCCATTTTCCACTTAATTTTGCGATCTGGACCACTGTGCAGTGTGAGCAAGGACGCTCAAAATTCGTCTGGAAACCAGTTCGCTACCCTCCCTGTGGACGTGAGCGAGAAGGAAGAATTTGAACGACGGGAAAAGTTGCCACCCATTTTTGTGAAAACATCGTCATCGGATTCGGTGCGAAAGTGGCTGACCGGGTTTATCAAATCTGGTGCTTTACGAGCTTCCATTCGCTTGTGTGCTGATGGACTCAAAATTCTGCTACCTACCAGAAAGGATTACAACTACGTTCGGGATTTCCTGAACAACACCAAGATTGAATACTACAGCCATGACGATCCAGGTAAACGCCCCATGAAACAGGTCCTCCGTGGCCTGTACGACATGGATGTGAGTGTGCTGAAAGACGAGCTCAAAACTCTTAAGTTGAACGTGATCGAAGTCTTCAAGATGACGAGACACAACAAGGACATCAAGTATCGTGATCAACTGTACTTGGTTCATCTCGAGAAAGGATCGACAACGCCGTCTGAGCTGAAAGCAGTTCGGGCAATTTTCAACATCATCGTGTCATGGAAACGTTATCGTCCAGTGCACCGTGACGTGACGCAATGTTCGAACTGCTTGCAGTTTGGACATGGTGGAAGGAACTGTTTCATCAAGAGTCGTTGTGCAACCTGCGGAGGTGAGCACAAAACTCAAGCTTGCGAAACAATCAACGAGAACATCGAAGCGAAATGCTTCAATTGCGGCGGCGACCATTCTACCAAGAATCGGAGCTGCCCAAAACGTGCTGAGTTTGTAAAAATTCGGCAGCAAGCGACGACGAGGCACCAACCAAATCGTCGAAAAACAACCACCAGCTTTCACAGACGTGGATTTTCCTGCTTTGGCGTCACCTGGAGCGGGATCTGTTCGAGTGGTTCCAAATCTGCAGCCATTGCCGTTGAATCAGCGGCAAAAAGTTGCAGAGAATACAACACCTCCTGGTTTCAGTCAGCAAACGAAGGAAAACCAACCAGCATCAACGGATGAAGGCAGTAGTGACCTGTTTTCACCACAAGAACTTCTGAACATTTTCATCGAGATGACAACAACACTGCGTGGTTGCAAAACTCGTGCGGAACAAGTAAGAACGCTTGGAGGATTTATCTTAAAATACAGTTCGTAGTTTACTTGTTCTAATGATTTTGAATATTTCAATGAATTTACTTTTTTAGTTTTAAGTTAGGATTAGTTGTTAAAGCGAGTTATTTTTTCTTTTTTACCCAAATGTATTCGATTTAATGCAAAAATTTAAAACAATTTGAAGTAAATAAATGAATGTGAACAGTTAATAAGAAAACGAAAAATATAACAAAGATGAAGAGCATGTAGCCATACCACTTAGAATGTAAATGAAATGTAATTATTATGAGAAAGTTCAATAAAGACATATTTAATTTCAAAAATTTCAAAAGGAGTCATTCACTTTTGGGGCAATGACTGCCAATGATGGTTCTGAATTCAGGGTCCAAAAATAGTAAATTGAAAAGAAAAAAATAATCTCGATATGAAAATGCTTCTACAACCAACACAAAGAAACCCATTTATTGATTGATACATTCTGAATCAAGATTTGAATGTTTTTCTATAACAAACATGCCCGCCAAATGACCGATCAAGAATGATGCCTTCCAGAGCTTTAACCATTTACAGTTAAATTACGTGCATAAATTGCATGAATATGATTTATTTATTTAATTTATTTATTGGCTTTTAACATAATTAAATCTGGAGTTTTTTTTAAGTTTCAATAAACCAAATTTCCAGTTTTTGCATTTCGGGTGTTTTTGAAACCGCCTTGAGTCAGGAGTATTAAAATCACCCAAAAAGTAAAAACTGTAAATTTGATTTATTGGACCTTTAAAAAAACTCCAAAAATACTAGTTGCACAGCCAATCAATTAACCCGTATACTACGCGAGTAAGGACTTTGAGATGTGAAAGATGCGCACATAATGTCACAGTTTGTAAAAGTGTCCAATATACTGTAAATACAGCCATCGTCTCCGAGATTAGGAAGTAACTTTGATTGAGAATATAATTGATTGGTGGCAGTTTAGTGATTGTTTGTTGGAATGGAATAATGCTAACCGCAAATAAAATATATTACCGGTGGTTGGAGCTTTGGAGGAAGGCTATCATTCGTGTGCCGTAAGCAAAAGTGGTGAAAATTTTGGACCTAATGGGCAACTAGCCATTTTCACGAAAAAGTTGAAAAGGCATATGTTTATTCCGTTTATTCCTATTTAAAAGTAAATAGTGAAATAATATTGCCCATCAAACTGAACCTAATCAGCAAGTATCATTCCCAAGTGGCATTTTCCTGCCAATTTTTCGGTGGAATGCACAATTTCGTCAAATTAAGTTTGGTAGGTCCAATATAGGTATAGTCCTACTAGGCTAAAATAGGGATAAATACCCTATCTCAGGATTAAAATCGAGTTTTGAGGGTATTTTTGGTTAAAAGGTAAGGCATTGAAACCTGCAAAAATGGCGTTCATAACACTATTGAGCAGTTCTCTAGAAATTTTCAAAAAAATGTTTTTAATTTTTGTGTTTATAAATTTGGAGTAAACTTTGTCCATCAATTCCTTAGGTCCAAATAAGCTATTTTGAATCATTATAAAATTCTCCATACACCAACCCCCTCTCACCTCCAACTGCGTTACGTAATAAAAGATCGTTCCCAAAGATGTAAGGTATGATTAGGGATATTCGAAAAAAATGGTAGCTACAAAAAAAAACCATTTTTTCAAATAAACCTTTTTATACTAAAACTCGATTACGACAAACTTGACCCCCTTTGATTATTTTTAATTTTTTGATTTGTTTTATTGAACAAAAAGTGCCAATTTTTGAGCTACAGGGTATGACGGACGTAAAGTTCTTCCCAAGTTATATTTTTTTGAAAATAGTGATTTCAACAAAAAATTCAACAGAAAACAAGCATCCAAAAATCATTTTAGATGTAAAATTGAATTTAGAATCAATAAGTTCTATGCATTTTTGATAAAATACATCGTTTTCAAATTAAAGCCATTATTCGATTAAATTTTCAGAATAATTTTCTTTGTAAATTATTAGGCCTATTTGAAATGTTTTTTTCCAGGTGTTGTGAGATAGAAATTACTACCAATAATCAAGCATTAACTTTAGTGAGCTTCAATTTTAACAAATTTTAGCGCTGGAGAGACAAAAAGTGGCTCAGCAGATGATTTTTTTTTGATAAATCAAAAAAAAAAAACATTTATTTCAGGGAAAGCATTGTAAATATTATAAAGTTTAAAATAATATTTGTTACGCTGAATTCTGTAGAGATAATCACTAGCCTAAAGTGACAAAACACACTTAATATGGGAAAAGGATTTTCTTTCAAGTGAACTTGAAAAACCTTACTACATTTGACTTTTTTTATTCAATCGTTCAGTTTTTCTTCCGATCACATGAGGAGAATTAACAATCTTAATGGTAGGCAACGGATGAATGGATGGCTTTCATGGAACTTAAAACAACAAATTGCCCTAGCTCTGACAGATAATGAGATATTCGATACTAGATATAATGGGACAGTCACTATTATCACCTCTTTTTTTTTCTTCTAACTAGCGGGTCGCAGCAAAACGATGAGTAGTACGAGTATTTCTTGTCGTAAACCAAAGTTCTAACTAATCACTTTACATCTTTTACCTAGCGTAGCGCTCATTCGATTCCACTAGTGTATTTACAGGACGCGACCACCTTAACATTTAATTAAATACTGGGGGGTAACTCTAGTTATCAGCTAGACGACTTTGTGTGTACGAAGGAAACTAAAGCTTAGTTACTTAGAAGGCTAAAATAGTAACAATTTACGCGACCGGAAACCGGAACTCGGATTTGTTTTCCGTCGTGTCTGTTTTCACCACGGCAGGCGTGATGTTGGCAGTCGCTCCGGGAGCAGCCTCAACGGCCTTGGGTTGGGCCGCAGAAGTTTCACTGCGTTTGAACAGAACCTTGGTGGAGCCATCGGTGGACGACGCCGAGGCCGCGCTGTCCTTCCGGTCCCATCCGTGGGATTCGATCTCGTGGTGGTGGTGCTCGTGAGGATCCGGCGATGGGAACCACTCGGAGATCCAAACCGGCTTCCAGATTTGCTTCCACGCTGGGACCCAGATTTCCTTCCAGTCGGGCACCCAAATCTGCTTCCAGGCTTCCTTCCACTCCAGCTTCTTGTCCGGAACCCAGATCAACTTCTTGCTTGGCTTCCACGTTTGAACCCAGGCAGCCTTCCATTCGAGTTTCTTCTGTGGAACCCAGATCTGAAATTATAAAAAGACGGATATTTAGGAATCCATTATTCAATTTTTTTTTTAATTTCAATCTATTTCACAACCGGCCCCTAACGAATACCTTCAATGACCTACCTGTTTTTTCTCAGTTCGCCAGATCTGCTTCCATGCTTCCTTCCATGCAAGTTTCTTATCCTCGACCCAGATTTGCTTCTTGCCCGGCTTCCAAATCTGCTTCCAGGCGGCCTTCCATTCGAGCTTTTTGTCAGTCTTCCATATTTGCTTTTGTTCTAAAATGATAAAATAAAGTGGGGACATAAAATTAGTTTAATTCGGGCTGTTCTTTTGCAGATTAAAAGTTTCAATCCAATTTAGTTGCAATTTCACCGCAGGATCAAAACTATACCTGTCTTCCAGATCTTCTTCCAGCCCGACTTCCAAACCAGTTTCTTTTTCCACAGGTCGTGGCTGGTGTACTCCCAGCCGTCGTGATCCTTGCCGAGATATTTTTCCCCAGGCACTCCCACCTTAATCCAGGCCGGATACCAGTATTGCTTCCACGCCGGCACTTGAATTTCCTTCCAGTCGGGCACTTGGATTTCCTTCCAAACCGGTTTCCAAATTTGCTTCCACGCCGGCACTTGGATGTCCTTCCAGGCGGGCACCTTAATGGGGACCCAGATGGGCTTCCAGATCTTTTTCCAGTCGGGCACTTGGATTTCTTTCCATGCCGGAACTTGGATTTCGTTCCACCATGGTTTCCAGATTTGCTTCCAAGCCGGAACCTGCGGGTGGTGGGAGGCGGTTTGCGGTTAGTGATCCAGTAGAACGAGTATGAAAAACTTTAGTCCAAGGTGTTAAAGTGTTTGTTCGGTTTGAGTTCAACCTTTTATAAGTGATCATTTGATTTGAAATCAAAGATTCAAGTCAGTTGAGCCAACCTTGTTATACCATCATTACAATCCCAGAGTCGCTTAGAAGTGGGTACTTACAATCGTTCAGTCCGTGCTAGTGAGTCTTAAAATCTATATGGGAAACCTTCTGTATATAATACTAATTGTCGTCACAGTAAGAAATAGCTTAGTCGGTCTCGTCCAAGCGGAGGAGGTATCGCCCAACGACCCCCTCACCCTACCTGAATGTCCTTCCACACGGGAATCTGCGTCGGAACCCAGATCGGTTTCCAGATTTTCTTCCAGTCGGGCTTCCAAATTTGCTTCTTCCCTGGCTTCCAGATCTTCTTCCAGCCCTCCTTCCAGATGAGCTTCTTCTTCCAGAAGCCCGGATCCGGATGTTCTTCGTGCACGTGGTGCTCGTGGATGTCGTCAATCACCGGCAGTGGTTGCGGCTGGTGGAGCTCCTCGATAAGCGGGGCCGCGCCCACCGGTTCACCAAACGAGACCGGGTCGGCCGGGGCCGGATAGTCGTAGCCGATTCGTTTCTGTGCGCTGGCGCCAACCGCCAACTGCTGCTGGACAACGTTGCTGTTTTGCGACTCCTCGGCTTTCTGGTCGATGACTGCTTTAGCGCTGGCTAAAGCGACGATGTGCAGTATTATGCCGAGGGTGACCTTTAGCGGTTTGGGGGAGACAGACAAAGTTTTTTTTAAGAAATATTTTGTGGGGTATCGTTTATCGCATAATGATATTAGCTAATGTATAACATTTGAACGTGGTGTGATAACAAGAAATGGTAATAATCAACGATCAGTCTTTCGTTTGTGTGACCTCGAAACTAGCTCCGACAGCATAAGATATTGCAAATAAATGTGTCATTTGCGATTTTATGAAATTAGAATTTAGCAAACGTTCACTTTTGTTTTGTTTGGAGGGAAAAGCCCGTTTGAGTGGATCGCCTACCGATGGGTCCTTCTCAAATAGGCACAATACCTCTTTTTTTTATTGTCAACACACGGAGAAAAAATCGTGAACAAGCGTTCATGAAAATGGGAACCACGAACAAAGTGTTCAAATTTTATGGTACGTTTTTCAAAATCGTACCATGGGATTTGAACACTTTGTTCGAGGTTCCCATTTTCATGAACGCTTGTTCACGATTTTGGGAACTTTTTTCTCCGAGCAGATTTACAGTCCAAATGACAAAAAGGATTTTTACATAATTTAGCGCAAAAGGAAATAAACACACTGAAACAGCATTTCAGAAAAAAATAGTTCAGCTTTGGAAATTTCATGCTTTTGGAAAAGTTGTTCCAAATAGAAAAGGCATGATTTGGATTGATTGAAGAGAAAAGGTGGTTCTCGTTAAGGTTGTCGCACTTGCATTTTGGGCCAACAAATTTGGGACAAATTATTGAGTTAAGAACGCCGTTTTTTGCAGCTCACAATGTCTCACTTTTTGACCTTAACAGATCCCCGAAATTCTTTTTCAATCCTGAGATACCTATTCAATAAATCCCGAAAAAACTCCGTGCATTGTTATCACTTTTCATATTGAAGAAGTTTGAATCTTGTCGTGGTAGCTTGACACAGCCTGAAAATTGCTGGGGGTTCAGGTCGGAACCCGTTTGACTGACGTATTTACAAGCCCGACTGCCGTAAACATTTGTAATTATAACTCGGGACTCCGGAAACCAAATTCAACTAAACTTCGGGACAATGCACAGAATGGTCAACCAAACAAAACGTGTTTGTTATTGTTTACATTGCGTGCTCTTTTTTTTGTTTATTCAAGGTCAAACATTTAAATGCGTTTTTCTCGGAACATCAAAAAGCGACGTGCGACAAGTTAAAGTTATTAAAGTTATTTTTTAACCTTTTCAGGTCTAGTGGATGACCCAAAAATCATTTTTCTCAAAACTACACAGCAAAAAATGTCTGTGTAAAATCGCATGCAAAAGCATGCACATCACTTTTGTGAGAAAAAGCATGTAATATTGTATGAGAAAACGTGTACACAAAAAGCATGTACCGAAGAAAAAAAAAATCAGGTCTGCTCACCCCAAAAATAACATCAATCCGGCGAGAGTCATATTTAGATTACCAAGTCCGCGCCCCAGACCAAATGATCTATGTCACAAGCACACAGCTGACGAAATATTCAATGTTGGAAAATACATGTTGGTTTCCCAAGGATTTTAACATTTCATTACAAGAGTATTTTTAATCGTTTATGAAATCAAATAAACAGATCAATGAAAACTTAAAACTTTCATGATTTAATCAATGGACTAAACATTTTTTATTGCCAAATCAAATTCCAATAAACTCTTCCAATCCCGTCTGACTCATCGTAAAAACTAGCCCACTGACCTGCCTTCAACTCCCATCCCAAAGACACACTTCCCCACATATTGCATACCCCGTGTCCAAACTCGGCATCGCAAATCGATATTAAATCTTACGTTGTTACGTAACACCAGTTTACGTGCAAAGCAGCGGCAAAAGAAGACTGCATGTAGTAACACCAGCAAACCTGTCTTCCCATGTGAAGAAATGGACCTCTCAATGGACGTCTTCATCTTTGGCTCACTTACCTACTAAACTCTACACTATACGACACAAAGTCGTGATCGAGCGTTTAGCGGAAGGTGGAATCGCGTGCGCGTTCAACAACGGCACGTCACGGAGATATTGTGGAACCGGTATGACCAAACGAAGAAAGCATTGGATAACCCTACCCCTCCGTTCCCGCGTGATAAACCGGTTCCACTGGGCAACAACAAGCAAGCAAACCACGTGTGTTTTGGGTCGATCAACTGTCCAAAAACAATTCTCAAGGTTCACCACATCAATCAAATCCAGCCTTGGGGGTCATTTCACTTGGCTTGTTGTACCGATGACCTAGATATGTCTCCCAGTGCAAAAAAAAGCGGTATGACGAAGGAACAAAGGTGACCGGATTCGGTATGATCGGGGCGGTTAGTCATTTCGGCGAGGTTATGTAACGGTGACCTGCAGATGATGGTTGTTTGGAGCTTAAGTGGTCTGGTTTGTTTTGTTTCTCCATATTTTTTAAGGACCGTGGTATGTCAAATATTGTGGAAATGCGTTGGCGGTGAATGCAGTGGATTAAGAAAAAAAGAGTTGTTCGCGTGACTTATTGGTGTGCTTCAATGCTCTGATTGAAGATGCAAGATTTTCGAAAATGAACAACTATTTTGAACAGTCTTTAGTGAATTGTGGTCCATTTGAGAACACTTGTGAATTTCTCGTTTTCCATATTGTTTTTTTTTTATTATTTTTTTCATATTCGATTTTATAAGAGGATATTAAAAACTGTCAAGTCTGTGAACCCAAATTATAACAGTTATCTGTTATGTTAATTATAAATATACGAGATCATTTTGATCAGATCAAAGCAAAAACAATGTTGAACAAAATGTTTTCACAGCGTGATCCGTTTTGCTAAAAGTTTCACGGACAGTTCGAACATTCGGTGGTCGATTCTGCATGCAAATATAGGCCGATTCTTGAAAAAAAAAAAACGAATTCTCGAAATTTGTGCCAAATCCATGCAAGGGGGACCCATTTGTCTTGGGGTTTTTATGTTTTCGACTATTTATGAAAATTTATATTTTTTCAGGTATTTTGCCCTAAAAGATTTTTTTTAAATACAAACAGTAATGTTTTGCCGAAAATCACAAAAAATCCTCCACAAAAGATTCTGTTCTACAAAATCGCCGAATCTGGACCGATTTAGTTAAATTTTTCACCGGGGCCCTGTTTAGACTCCATAAGACGCCTACTTTGATTGAAAATTCTGCACGTTGGATTTTATCGATTCTTAGGTCCAAAACTTAAAACCCCTAAGCTGATGGGTTCCCCTGCATAGATTTGGTTCAAATTTCGGCTGTCGGTCTATTTTTGTAATTTTTGTAAGAATCGACCGACAAAAATTCAGATCCGTGAAACTTTTTGCAAAACGTAATGTTTGAAGGAAACTGTAAATTATAAAGGAAAATTAACAACCAATTAAAACTGTGTTGCCTTATTTGCCAGAATTGATCTTGATCTTCAAGATTTGTTTTTCGTATTTAGGCCGCTGCAAATATTTTTCAAAGTTTATGTCGTCCCCCTTCAAAATCGACCCGAAAAATCAAGGGGCATTTCTGTGCTTATTCCACACGTGTAATCGGCTGAAAACAATTGAAATGCAATTACCTGCATTTTAATTCATATTTAGTATGTTTGGGATCTATTAAATACATTTTAATTTTTTTTCCAATGTACAGAACAGCAAAATTTTGTTTTCTCAATACTAAGAAATTTTGGAAACTAATGATAGCACAACAACTGGGCAGGTTTAAAATGCATTTTAAAACATTTTTTTTTCATTCAATTTGTAATATCATAGCTTGCAATTTCAACTTTCAAATTTTAAATTTTTTGCCAGATTTTACGAGCGGCAATTTGAGAAAAAAAAATCTATTTCTTCCAGACTACCGTCATCAGAGGGACATTGGGTCTGGGGGGTGAGATTGGGTCATACAAATTGCAGCATTTTTGTATGACCCAATGTCACCCCTGATGACGGTATGTTCAATTAATGTATGTAGTTTATTTTGTAAAGCAATAATGTATAAAAAGTGGAAACACACCATTTTTGAACACAATGTTGCTCATTCTTTTAAGAAAAGTGGCATGCCTGGTTTTTCCAGATTTTTTGCCAGATTTTTTCTGTTCAGACCGGGTAACCCTGGTCCAGAAGCAATTGTCAGAAGTTTTGATTACCCGAAGCTCGATTATCCGAAGATTTTTATGAGACTTCAAATAATCAAATCGAAAACAAACAATTTTTTTTTTTAATTTTGAACTTTTTAAATTAAACTTGAGTTCTGGGAACCCCCCGTGTGGATCAATCGGACCGCGCACTGGACTCACAATCCAGAGGTCACTGGTTCGAATCCCGCGGCGGGCGCTCTAAAATTCTTTGTGTAAATATGGGTATTCGGCGCCGTCGCTCCGTGCCATACTCTCGTACACTTAGGAGCCCAGGGCGGCGAAGTCCTTGTAGATAAAAAGGAAGACACTAGTGGTTGGTACTAGCAATGGTGGCCGACAGCTATAAAGTCAACTTCGTTTTTTTCTGGGAACCCATTTTAGTCAAATTTGAATTATGTATTGCCTATTAACACTGGAACGCCCAACGCATGTCCAACTTACACGGACGCCCAAGCCTCCCAAAAAAGTTGGAACGGTAACTTCAACTCGCTGGTTCTCGGGCATAACTCAACCAATCGGGACGATTCTTGTTTCCAGTAATTTGTAAGAATGTCTAGATGATCCTAGAACTTTGCAGAACTTAATTTGATCAAATCTGTAATTTCTGCGACCGAAAACATCGTTCCACCTTTTTTCAAAACGACTGCCTCCGCGGAATTTTTGGCGATTTTTTTTTTTGTACGCGAAAGAAAAAGTTGGAACGATGTTTTTAATCGCAAAAATTACAGATTTGATCAAATTAAGTTCTGCAAAGTTCTAGAATCATCTAGACATCCTAACTAATCACTGGAAAGAAGAATCATCTTGATTGGTTGAGTTATGCCCGAGATCCATTGAGTTGAAGTTACCGTTCCAACTTTTTTGGAGCCTTGGGCGTTGGAATGTTAAATTACAAAAAGCCTTTTTTCAATTGATTTCAATTGATTCTGGTGCATTATAGGGTATTTTAACCATTAGTGGACCCCGAAGCACATTTTTCACAAATTATCAATATTTTAAGCACTTTTTCAGAACCCTTTGTACAAAACAATGGAATCTGAAGTCTTTTGAAAATATTTGACTATTTGTTTCATCAGTTTATTTGTTTTGGAGCAGAAAAATAGTCATTTGAAAAAAAGTTTTTTGCCTGTTATGGACCCCTTTTTCCTATAGTGGACCCGGGTCCATGATCCGATTGTGGACCCGAGTCCACTATAGGCAAACTGTTATTTTTATACCAAATTTAACCTATATTTGATGTTTTGATGCATGGTGTAGGTCTAATGATAGATATAATGAATAAAAGATGGATTTTGCTCACTTTTCATCATAAACAAATATGTTTTGTTAACAAATTTGGCTTTAAACAACAACAAAAACCTAACAGACATTTAAACACATTTATTTCCGAAAAAGATCAGAGAAAACGTTTCAAAAACCACTGTAAACATAAAAATAATAATAAAAAGTAATTTTGATGCATATTTTTCATATTAATTACATAAATGGTTGACCGAAACTAAACAATAGATTTGTTTACAGTTGCATGTTTAAAAGTTGTTTATTTAAAAAAAAATGTTCTTGATTTATTATTCTAAAATATCATTTCAAACTGCAATTATGATGCTTCAGTTAAGTACAGTTGACTACAAGGGGTTAGACTCTCCGCACCGTTTTCGGAAAACCGTTTGTGTTTAAGAGTGAAATGGGTGCACCGCGGTGTTCGTGGGTGCTGGCGATGTGCGCGCACACAATTCACGCTTGGGGAACTGTCATAGCACTTTTTCGCACAACTGGCATCACTTCGCTTTGAAATGTCAAATTTAACGTTGTTTACTAATAAACGCGTTATGAAAACTTTTTGAATTCCTGAAGTTCGAGGCAGCGCAGATTCCGGTTAATTATAGTCGGTTTGTGAGCGTTTAAGGGATTTTCCGGAGTGTCCTTGCTACCGGCGGTAGATCCAGCTGAAGGAGGAGCAGGACCACGACATCCGCGCTGTGAGCAAACGTCGTTTACAGCACAGATTCGAGTATGTTCTTTTCCGGGTTTGGAAGTCTGTCGAAGGAGATTGGAACCGATGTCACGGTGGCCGCGGTTCCACCGGTTAGGACATTAGTGACGAGGAGTATGAAGCTAAGAAGGACAGTGGCAGCAAGGAAGCAATCATCCGCCGCTAAATTGAACGAGACGGCCACCAGATGATGTATGTTCGGAAGTGGCAAGGACGACAACCACTGCACCAGCTGCGGCAAAACCGTTTAATTTTGAGTTAAGTTACATGTTCCTCATCCGGGCAAATTCAACACCCAAAACGGGTTTCAGTTTAGCCAAAATGGTCAAACCCGCCGAGTACAGTACGAAAAAGGCCGTCGAAAAAGGTGCTGATGACGAGGACGGCGAATTGTTCAAGGTGGAGCTTGCGTTGGTTGAGGAGAAGGGCAGCATCGTCTGGAATGGGCTTCTCGGACAGCAGCACGACGGACGGCGAATCAAGATTATGTTTAAACAAATAAAGAATTTGAGAACAAAAGGTAGCAAAATGCAAAACCAGCTTAGTATTTATTTCATCAAAAAAGAAGATGTCCTGTAACTCTTCCGATCCTTGCTCCGAGGCCAACATCGGACATCCGTATGGATGAAGTTAACCTCAAGGTCCTCTCCCAGATGTTCCTCAATATTCCACATAAAATCCGCCCCGTACAAACTAATCTGGATGTTTTCCACAATCGAAACTGCTACCTCAAACTACCCACCGCCAGACAAGTGGACACTCCCTGGTAGGTCGCATCCTTCTTCACCACGATCACGTTCAACCACTTCCGGCCCCGCTTCTTCAACCAGTACGCAATCAACGCACCCACGCAACCTTCCCCAATGACCAGCAGGTCACAGTGGCTCTGGTACGCCTCTCTCCGGTACCGTTTCAGATAGTTGTCCACACTCTCGACCGATTCCCGCTTCGGCAAGATAAAGTTCTTCACACGTTTCATACCGTTCCCGAGAATCTTCATCGTTCGCGACAGTGGGATGTGTAGTTTCGCCTCGACCTCCTCCGGCCCCGTTGACCCTACCCATTTGTTACCGTCGGATGCAAATTTCCAAGCACTTCCGTAAGATAGCGGCGGTAAAAATGACCGCTCCAGCACCACAAATTGGCTTGTTCCGCAGCCCTCCGGTGGCCGTTTACAGCACGGCTTCGGAGTAGAATTCGTCCTCTGCTTTTATGGGGCACCATGGATGAACGACATTCAGGGATGGTTCGATGGAGGAACCGGGCTGTTACTTTGGCGGCTTTTTGAGCCTCAGAATCCTCAGAATCATCGAGTAGAGTAGCCGGAACCAACGTCTCAAAAATGGAATTAGCCAGATTTTGCGTATGTTGACCAGACTTTATTAAAATTATAATAATAATTTCGTTTTAACTTAAATTTTGAATACAAATAAAAAGTCTTCAATGGTCTCAGCAGTCGTATGACAGAAACAAAAAAAAAAAAAAAAAGTCTTCAAAAAATGAACGCATTTTTCCATCGTTTGTTTATAAACAAAGATGTACATGACATTTCTAGAAGTGTTGCCATGTTTTCCCGATTTTTTCTCTGATTCGAAACGTCAAAATGGTGCGCGATGGTGCGCGAGAGTGCGCGAAGTGTGCGCAGGATGTAAAACGCCGTGCACGCACAGCGTGCTGAGTGTCCAACTCCTGGTTGACTATAGTTTTGATTAGTTATAATTTTTACGGCTTCAGCATTTTTGGTACTTTTAACATGAAACGTACCCTATGTTATTCTTTATGATTTGCGCATTTGCTGACTGGATGGTATTTGTTGTCAAGATATATGTCAAACACCAAAACAGTATCGAAAAGTATCTAATTGCTAACAGATTTTGACTGAATCTATATTTCAGAAACTTATATCCTGTCAAAGTTGAATCAATTCAAATTAAATATTATAATTATTTTGTTATGAAATCTCTTTTCATACGGGAAACAAAATTTATTCATAAAAACAACAAAAACATCAATCAAAGCATCGCTACCATAAACTTCCTGCCGGGCACAATAAAGCGATCTAATTTCAAATTAATTAGTGCTTATAAGAAATAGCTCAATCGGCAAGTGCTCATTTTGACGCATTACTTAAAGCGTATCAAATTACTGGAATTAGCAGAAAAAAAATGTACACAAACGACCCTACCAGCGGTATAAAATTACCTCCAAAAGATCACCATCAAACGCCTCTTATGTAATTTCTTCGATCGATCCAACTGCAAACTGCTCGAAGCTGGACTGGTTTATTGAAATCCCACGTGCTCACTCACTTTGCTTGCTTGGGTTTCAAACCACGTGGTGCCGCAATTAACAATACATTATTACGCGTGAGGCTCTCTCCACACACTGACTGCCAACCCTCTCCGTCCAAATGGGTGTCTTTTTCTCTCTTTCTAGAAAAGTCCTAAACCCACCAAGACGTGATTATTGTTTGAGCACAATTACATAAAATTTATGCTGCCCCGTCGAAGGGCCTGGAAAAATGCATCACGGTGTGAAAAAATATAACATTTCTCTCAGAAGTACCGGCCGCTTTCATGAGTGACGCACTGTGGGTAACCCTGTGCTGGTTTAATAAAAATAAATATTAAAATATTTTCAAACAAATTTTTAACAATTTTTAACTTTTTTATAAAGTAGTTATCTGAAAAAAAAACTGGATTAAAATATTCATGAAAAAAATTTAAATATGACATTTGAGGGATAATCAACTGCATTTCACTGCCAGCGCCAAGCTCTTGCCGCAGATCATAAGTTGATGATTGTTTTGCATGCGCGCAGCGCAGTCGCTGTTTATGCTCTGTCTCGTGGCGGGAATGTTTTTCTTCTCTTTCTCCATCGCCCTCTGGTTCTTCATCAACTGCAGTTTATTCATTATCACAGCCCGGCTTCGACTCAGTCGTCGTCATCGTCGTTAAACAATAAGGTTCGTTTTCCGATCGCAACTCGGCGGGCGAGCTTTTCGTGATGGAAATTGTTATGCGTGTGCGATACTTTGTTTTATTATTTTTTTTTTCATATGCTTTGAATCGCATCATAATTATTTCCCATTTCCTTGTGTATTCAAATTATTGGCACAATATGTCGCCCTGGATTCACGCTCACGTGACATGGCGTGAGCATTTGATGGGAGGGTTTGCATTATGTAAAACTGGATAAGTGGATATATTACATACACGAACAACCATTTGTTAATGAATGAATGAATTGATGAAATTTTTAGACTTCAACAAAATTCTATCAGATATTTTTAAAATGAATATGATCTTAAAATATGTCCCTATCTTCTTATTATGCAAAATTGCTTCGACATAAAAATGCAAGCACAAAATTTCACCTAATTAAAAACTTAAAAAATAGTGGAAGATCACGAATAGTATTTTTGAATATTAATCCATTGCATTTTTTAGACGCTGTACCGTGGCCGTGAGGTTACGGGTTTCGCTTTGTAAGCGGAAGGTGAAATCAGATCCCTTCAAAGAGCAAATTTGCTCACTGGGAATACTGACGGTAGGGGATGGGTTTCAACTAACGGCGTGCTGGATTTCCAATTCAGAGGTCGTGAGTTCGATTCTCGTACCGGGATGATGAACGCTTTTTGTACAATGTAGGGGAGGGAGGGCTTGTCCATTGCCCACGCTCCATTACATTTTTCGTCTAATATGTATTTAACATTCATAATTTCAGAATATTTAATGCAAGGAATTATTTGTCATCAAATCCAATTTTCGGAATTTTGAGTACCGTAAACTGGGGTGACTTTGATAGACCGGGGTGACTTTGATAGGTTTTTCAAATGCCCGTCAAATTAATATCTAAACATTTTTGAGAATTTTGAGTATGTAAGCTTCAAGGGATAGCTTATTATCGAACATATATGCAAAAATGTGACTGTTACATTGGATGTATCAAAATAAGTGGCCAAATCAAATTTCTATCAATGTCACCCCGGGCTATCAAAGTCACCCCAGTTTACGGTACGCCATCAAATCGGGCGTCCAATTTTACATAAAAGTACCTTTGACACCAAATTTCGATCTCATCACCATTTCAGGCTGCAAATTATTGAAAAATATGTATTTTTTCAACAGTTTCAAAAATACCAATTTCAAAAGGGTCATTCTCCAGCAACTCACAGCAGTTGCCCCGACCCCTCTTCGATTTGCGTGAAACTTTGTCCTAAGGGGTAACTTTTGTCCCTGATCACGAATCTGAGGTCCATTTTTTGATATCTCGTGACGGAGGGACGGTACGACCCCTTCCATTTTTGAACATGCGAAAAAAGAGGTGTTTTTCAATAATATGCAGCCTGAAATGGTGATGAGATAGAAATTTGGTGTCAAAGGGACTTTTATGTTAAATTAGACGCCCAATTTGATGGCGTACTCAGAATTCTGAAAAAACGTATTTTTCATCGAAAAAAACACTAAAAAAGTTTTAAAAATTCTTTCATTTTCCGTTACTTGACTGTAAAAAATTTTGGAACATGTCATTTTATGGGAAATTTAATGTACTTTTCGAATCTACATTGACCCAGAAGGGTCATTTTTTCATCTAGAACAACATTTTTCATTTTAAAATTTTGTGTTTTTTCTAACTTTGCAGGGTTATTTTTTAGAGTGTAACAATATTCTACAAAGTTGTAGAGCAGACAATAACAAAAATTTTGATATATAAACATAAAGGGTTTGCTTGTAAACATCACGAATTATCGCGATTCTACGAAAAAAAGTTTTGAAAAAGTTGGTCGTCATCGATCATGGCCGTTCATGGTCACCCGCGACAGACACGGACGACGAAACAAAGAGAAACGCAAAAAGTAACTTTTTTTCGTAAAATCGCGATAACTCGTGATGTTTATAAGCAAACCCCTTATGTCTATATATCAAAATTTTGTAATTGTCTGTTCTACAACTTTGTAGAACATTGTTACACTCTAAAAAATAACCCTGCAAAGTTAGAAAAAACACGAAATTTTAAAATGAAAAATTTTGTTCTAAATGAAAAAATGACCCTTCTGGGTCAATGTAGATTCGAAAAGAACATGTTCCAAAAATTTTTACAGTCAAGTAACGGAAAATGGTAGAATTTTTAAAACTTTTTAAGTGTTTTTTTTCGATGAAAAATACGTTTTTTCGGAATCCTGAGTACACCATCAAATCGGGCGTCTAATTTAACATAAAAGTCCCTTTGACACCAAATTTCTATCTCATCACCGTTTCAGGCTGCAAATTATTGAAAAACACCTCTTTTTTCGCATGTTCAAAAATGGAAGGGGTCGTACCGCCCCTCCGTCACGAGATATCAAAAAACGGACCTCGGATTCGTGATCAGGGACAAAAGTTACCCCTTAGGACAAAGTTTCACGCAAATCGAAGAGGGGTCGGGGCAACTTTTCCCGATTTCGTGTGAGTTGGTAGAGAATTACCAATTTTTTGTTATTTTTTTCAGAAATATGTAAAAATTTCTCTACATTGTTGTTTACGTAACACTTTTTCCACAATTTCCAAGATATCAACAATTTAAAAAAAGTAAGAAGTGTACAAACATATGAAAGACAATAGCTTATAGCTATTAAAAGCATGAGCATGAGCATGAGCATTGAGCATGGTAGCTCATAGGTCCTTAAAAAAAACTCAAGATTTTTTGCTAAATTTATATTGAAAGGTTGGATAAACATTGTTAAAAATAGGACATATTATTACCTTAAACCATCCTTTTAACATTTTTTTAAGAGGCGGACAAAAATCTCAAAACTCAAAAAGACATAGCAATTTATTAAATTATTTTAAAAAACTTAACGATTCTAGTTTTTTTTTCATTTAAAAATTTGTGGATACTGGCGATATTTTCTAAAACTCGTTTTTAACATAGCTTAACCAACCACAATTTGTCCGTCATTTATTGTAGCTTCCTAACATAATAGTAACTTTTGTTATGGACGCTCCCCTAGGCGTCATCCGAGGTTTATTTGTTTTGTGAAATGTGTATTTATACTATAAATTTCATGTCATAAAATTTCAAGGCTCAATTTTCAATTCAATTCGGTTTTATTTGTGAATAATCAAGTTACAATGAGTTCATTTAGGTACGCAACAGAGTTTTGGTGTTCCTTTCAGCTGTGTTTTACATCGTAATTCAATCGAAAAATTATTACTAATAACTATGGAATAGACAAGAGTAAGAAAAAGTTTTCAAAAAACTTACAGAAAGTGCAATGGGAAAAGGATAGATAGAGAGAAAGCTTAAAACTAGATCACAGACAAAAATAATCAATTATAGATGTGCTTGATCATCAGCTCCCCGAGGGCCAGAAATTGCTCCGCCTTGTTACGGCAGCTCCGAAACCGCGTCATCATCTCCCCCGCGAGAGCAAAGAACTCCGGCAGGGTAAAGAGATCTTCCCCGGTGACTCCTTGCTGGGCCGCATCGCCGCTACCGGCAGCGACCACGCTGGCAAACGAACGCCCCCATCCAGGAGGGATCGCTGGGTTGTCCGCTGGAACCGTACGCTGTCCAGCTGCAGGAACGGCTGCGCTCGTACTTCGCTGAGGAGAGTGGGACGCTGCTGCTTTCTTCTTCCTCTTTTCCTGCTCCTCGAGGTAGGCCTTGCGCGCGACGCATCCGCGGTAATTGCCGGTATGGTTGCCGTCACAGTTCGCGCACTTTACGCGCGGCTTAGTTTGTTCTGCGTTTTCCCCCAAATCCGCCTTTCGAGGCAGTGCGCACGCCTCCGAGAGGTGTGACTCACCGCACTTCACGCAGCGGGGCCGAAGGTTGCAGTTCCGCGAGCCGTGGCCGAATTTCTGGCAACGGTGGCATTGCGCTACGTCCGTCGGGTTCTTGGTGTAAAACCGCCAGTTTACCCAAAAACCGTCCAACGTTTTAGTCCGCCGCAGATCTTGGATCTTGACGGTGCCGCGGTCGAAGTACAATAGGTACAGGGTATGTGTACCCGTGACTGTTGTCTTTCGCGAGAGCACTTTTATCTCCCGTGGCTTTATTCCGGCGTTCGAGAGGTGTCGCTTCAGGTCGGCGATCGGACGGTCTTGGTAACCCTGCAAGACTACCTTAACAGGGGGCTTCTCTGGGTCGTATGTGTAGAAGTTGAAGTTGCTACGCTTCAGTTCTTCAAGCACCAGGTCGAAATCTTTTCTGTTCAGTGTGATCACTTGCACTGCCGACTTACCGATTTTCAGACAATATCCGAGGCCTTCCAGCAACTCGTCAACATCGTCCGCCAACGTGTCCAAAACAAAAATTGGAGGTGGTCTTCGTTCCGTTGGAGAATTGTTCTTTTTTGGCGTCGGCACTTTTTTCCGTGCATGACCATGGTCGTCGTCGTCGTCGTCGGTAGTGCTGCTACCGTCGGTGTTGTTGTTGTTGTTTTCTTCGTCGTCGCTCAGCATCTGGAACTCGTTCCTGATGGGAATGTTGGCGGATGTGCCACTGGTCGTGGCACCGGAAGTACCTGAACGGGTTCGCACTGGTGATCTTGGAACATATCCGGGATGTAGTAACTTTTTGTCGATTCCTTCTGCGCTCACTCTCCCCTGCGCGATGGCGGTCGACACGGCGTTTGTTTGTTTACCTTTTTGCACACGGCCGGTAGACGAACTTCGCGGGTTTTTCGAGGCCGCACTCGAACTGCCACGGCCACGGCCGGCCCTTGGCATGCTGCTGGAGCAAACTCGCGGCTAATCACGGTAAACTACGGCGAAAAAAATCGAAAAAACGATGGAGCACTGAGCACTTGACTGCTGCTTGCTCTCGTGCGTACACGGAGGTGATTTCAAGGCTCTAGCTTGTATATGGCAAAAGTTACGGTAAATTTAATTTTCAAAAAAGCCAAAAAAAACCCCAATACCGTAGGAAGGTTAACCGACGAATGTATTTTTTTTTTGAGAGAAATATTTTTTTACTATTCATACCTGATTATAACCAACCACTTTGCCAAAGAATGGCGATCAGAAAACCCCATCGTAAGATACCGACAGATTTTTGAAAACTTTCATAGCACTTGTGTATGAACATCCTCCATTAGGTATGCAGAAAGCAATTATGCAAAATAGCTTATTTAGGTTAAACAATGAAAAGTCAATCTGATCACTCATTTGGCTTATTGAATCTTCATGCTTGATCAAATTTGTTAACAATTTTTGTACATTTTGTGAAATATTTTTTGAAATTATTTTTATGCAGGAAAGCATTTTTACAGTGAACATAAATTTAACGTTTGTTGTACAGTGTACATAAATTTAACGTTTGTTGGTAATTTTAGACTTCAGTCTAATGAGATCAATATTTTGTAAGCTAATCAGATTGAATTTCAATAGATAACTGCTTCTAAATTCTTATCCAAATAATGCATATTATACAATTACGCACGCGATCTCCTGCACCCATAGATCACACGGAAATGATTACAGCACCTCCTTATGCCGATCAACCGCACAGATGATTTACATCTTTTAGCACAGAAGTGCTAATTTATTCATCTAGATAGGTTCACACTTACTGTGTTCGAACGCCGGCCTGGCCCACGTGGGTAATGATCAACCTACATTCAAATATGTGTACTAGGTGCGTGTGTTACATGTATTGGAACACATTTCTCCGGTACACATTGTGAAACACCTTCTCGTCGAAGGTGCATAATCTCCGCGGTACGCCCTTAAGACCTTAAGTCTAGGGCGATATGCTGCCGTGCGTGTGATGCAGTTTGCATAATCTCGATCAATTGATACCCGGCAAGATAAAGAACATTCCACGGAAAAAGGTAACCTCTCCGAAGACAAGACGATAGTGCAAAGGTTGCGCAATTTTTGCTCGTTCCTCAGTTTTGAACCCAAGAAAGCCTTTCCTGACATTTTGCCGATAACCCGGGCATCATCTGCCCGCCGGGCTTCGTGTGGAGATTGTGATCTAACTGCACGTAATAACTCAGACTCTGAGCTTCCCAGCCAGGGTATTTGTAGCGGTGCAAAAAGTCGTCGTTAGAAGGTAGCTAAGGGTGGTGCATTCCATAAAAGCTGTGCCCAACCTCGCTGTCAACGACCGCCGCACTTGTTGGTGGCTTGGCAGCATAACTTAATTTGTCATTGTTGGTTTTTGCTGGTTATTTCCTTCTCTTTGCATATGTTCAAGTTTACGGCCATTATTAAGTGGCACTTTTTCAAGTGACATTACGACCATTTGTCGCAACATGTGGATGTTTGTCTTTTGAGTTGTAATCGTTACCCTATTTTGCCCCAAGGTGCAAGTGCTAAAATTTGCCAAATGTCCAAACACCTTCATCTAAGATTGACAGTTGATACGAAGAAAATATTGCATAATGCGGCCAAATGATGCACACTCTGCTCACTGGTGATGAATGAAGATTTGTTGTGATTTTATTCCATCTTTCACTGCCTCTTTGCATCACGTAAGATCTACAACCATTTGCGAACCCATTCCGGTTCAAGCAAACAGGTGCGCAAAACATCGTCGAATGACCTCGTGATCTTTGAACGATTCGTCATAATTGATGATGTTGATGCATACAGGATTCAATTTGAATCGGTACGTAATTTTGAGACCGTTTGAGTGAATTGTTACATTTATGATTTTTTGCAATTATTTTGTACCGTAAACTGGGGTCAATTGGGACACATGGGGCGAATTGGGACAGCATGTTGGAGCACAATATTTTGATTTTTCTGATTGGTTTCGGTTAGAACAGACTCAGGCCAACAAAATGTGTACATCCATTTCCAAATTTAAAAGCTTTAAATGCTCTAAAAACTGCTGTACCTATTCCGACTGTAGTCCCGATTCACCCCAGATTACGGTACTAGAAAAGTTTCTAAAAACACTATTTTCATGATTTTTCAATCATAACACGCTGTTTAACTGTACAATATTTGTCTGAAGATTTATAAAAGAGCGCAAATGGAATTTTGCTCAAGAAATACACATGGAAAGAAGACGGAAAGACTTCGTTCATATCCAAATTAAAAATTTGCATCCGGCACTTATAATTTGTATATATTTCATATAATTGCTCTTAATCCTAGTCAGGAACATCGTATTATCTTTTCTAATTGAAAAGGTAATAATAATTTGAACATATTTCAACATAATTTTGCTAAAACATTTAGTTTTATTGTTTCACCAGTCTTGCATGCTTCATAGTTCATCGCCTGTTGATAATGTTTGAACATCGAGCATCGAAATGATTGATGAGGTGTTCTCTGACTGTTGGAATTTTAAACCCGAAGAGAGGCTCACTGGCGGATTGCCTATCGAGGTAATTACTTTATTAACGTTTCTGCGTTTTCTTCTGTTCCTCCTTCAATGTCAAGAGGGGAAAGGTTTTGTGCATTTTGTTGAAGAAAATTGTAGGATCCACTCCCAGCTATAAATAATTACTTTTGTTTGTATGTTTGTATTCAGTAATGAGCATATTGATGTACATAAAACAGTCATTTTCCATGGGACAGAGCATATATTTCTATCGTTTTGAGAATCAGAAGAAATGCAATTCTGAAATTAAGTAAACATTTCATCACCATTTCAAGCTGCAAATTATTTAAAATTGGACCTCGGATTCGTTTTCAGGTACCAATGTTACCCCTCAGGACAAATATCCCAAGTAACAAATTGTTTCAGGAGTTCTACAAGAGCTCTTCAAGATAGCTACAGCATAGCAGTTTGGACCGCGGCAGGATAAAAATCTCTTCAAGTACTCTTCCAAACTCCTGAAGAAGGTTTGAAGAGAATTTTATCCTGCCACGGGCCAAACTGCTATGCTGTAGCTATCTTGAAGAGCTCTTGTAGATTTCCTGAAACAAATTGTTGCTTGGGATACAGGAAAACAAAGAGGGATTTGGACAACATTTTCCGATTGTGTGTGAGTTGTCAGAAAATGGTGATACATTTTATAGCAATTTTTTTTTAATTGGATTATTTTATATCTTAAAGCAATCAAAGTTAAACATTAAATTAAATAGAAACCGTAAACCGAAGTGACATCAATAGGATTTCAATATGTTTTGCAAGTAGTATTCAACCAGTAAGAGTTGTCTTAAGAGTGATATGTCAAAAACATGTAGGTACTGGGGTAGGTCATTGTCCATGTAAGATTTTTTTCCAGCAATTTAAAAGTTTAGCAATCCAGGAAAATTAATTTCGTTGAAACCGAGGTGACACTTTGAGGCTGAAATTTGTAAGAAAAACAACTGTTTTAATAGTCGTTGTGTTTCTTACAAATTTTAGCCGTCGCTTTTTGGCATTCTAAATGTCCTTTTATCATCAAATGTTCCATTTTATTAAGCACATATTAAGAATGCAGAAACTTTTTATTCGGTGATTCTACGTCAAAACAGCCGGATCCAGATCAAAAATAAGGCCGTTGCAAATATTTTTTTATATTCCCTCGACTCTAGCGAAAAAAAATAATAATTAAATAACAAGCCATGGTATCCAGATTTTAATGAAAAAAAAAGTTTTAAAATGTATAATACACCTGCCCAGTTGTATAGCAATCATTAGTTTTCATAATATTTGAAGAACATTGACAAACCTTTTTTTTAAGCCGAAAAAAACTTTTTGCATTACGGAATTTTACAAAAATTCAAAATATTTTTGATCGATCCCAGACATGCTAAATATGATTTTAAATGCAGGAAAATGCATTTCAATTTGGTTTTTAGATGAAACTTCTATTTCCATAAAAATTTGGAAGTTTTTGAAAAAAGATTTTTTCATCCCCCTGATTTTTTGGACCGATTTTGAAGGGGGGTTGGGGGGCGGTGTAGGGGGAATGACAAGAACTTTAAAAAATAATTGCAACGGCCTAATCTGATTTGGCGTGGGAGTTTCTTGGTCTTAATAATTAGGCCTATATTTTTTGTCTGTCGATTGGGGTGGTCATATTCGAAATATGACGTTTTCTAAAGATTTTCGCACTTTTTTCAAGATATTTTACGTAACATATTCCCAAACAAGATTCTAAGCTATTATTTAAAAAAATATATATATTTAAATCGGATTTCGGTTTATCAATCGAACTCAAAGTACCATGCTTTTCCATTCAAATGAGTTCCGAATACATTTTGCTGGAGACGCATGGTGCTTTATGTTCAATTTATGTACCGAACTTTGATATTTTTTTATTTCGAAAAAAAATATCTGGGAATCCTGTTCATGAATATCACCACATTGTCAGCTATGATTTCAACATGTCTTAGTATTTTGCATTTAAAAGCTAACTGATCACATTTCTTTTGAAATGTTGTGAACTGAAATAGCTAAAATAGCGGAGATATGATATTTTGAAAAATATGTTTTTTGCGAAAATCATCAAAAAACACAAATTTTTGTACCACTTTATTTCGGATTGGACAACCTTAATCGACAAACAAAAAAATATGATCTAATTACTTGGCCAAGAAACCCCCAATCCAAATTTGATCCAAATAGGAAAACTTTTGACGTGGAATCTCTGTATAATTATTATTATTGGAAAAATTAGGCTTGAAATCGTTTGAATATTTGAAGGTTTGAAAGTAAAGGTTATTCTAGCGAGTAGTACTAGTAGCAGTTAGGTGAAACTAAGACTTTGCAGTAACTACCGCTTCTTGAAATATTCTCAATTTTTTAATCAGTTTATGCCATACTGGCAAATTGGGACCGCTGTTTTAGTCATTTTCTTGCGTCTATATTTTGATATTTTTCGTTATTTTTTGTTGGTTTCAGTAAGAACAGATTCAGATCGACTATATTAGTACATCGATTTCCTTATTTGAAGCTTCTGAATGCTTTAAAAACTGCTTTCCCTGTATAATACTTAGAAAATATAGAATGTTAACTTATAATCATCACACTTCATCCAATTTGATCGATCCAGATACGAGTAATGCAGAAAAGCGGGCTGGTTAGTAAAAGTCAGAAGTTGAAGTTGGTATTGTTCGAATATTCTGAGCCCAAGCAAAAGATAACAAATCCAGAGATACCAAAGTTTACAACAGAATCGGCTTTTTTCAACAACATTCAGGAGATTATGACTTGTTGCTGGAGTTAGAATCTAGCCCAGTGGGGTCAGATTCACCTCATGGAGTTAGAATCTAGCCCAGTGGGGTCAGATTCACCTCATGGAGTTAGAATCTAGCCCAGTGGGGTCAGATTCACCTCCATTAGCCACGGTCAGAGTCATCTATTTTAACATAATCATAAACAATTGGTTGTTTTCGTTTATGTAAATAGAAGTTTTCAAATCGGACATGAAAAAGTTTTCGCAATATGAAAATTAGATCAGCGATTAAGCAAATATTTTAGATTATAGATTGGTTTAAAAAATTAATATTTAGGAATGTATTAACTTTTTCCTTAATGAGAATGATCAAACTGATAAATAAATCTTGATTGCAATGTCTCATGATAATTATAATAAAAAAAACAGTTCCATTATAGCTTTGAAAACATTATCTCAACGTTATTTTATTCATTTACTTTAAAAAAAAAGTCCAGGCATAATAAGAGCTATTAATTAACTATCGATGATTGAGCGTCCGAATCAACTAGATCACATTACATCAAACCTCCTCTGCTCTACATTTCTCCTCGAAAGACCTTCAAAATCAGAGCAAAAAGGTGCGAATCATAATCGCGCAATCAAAGCACTTTCGACCGAGTTTTCGTTTGCACGCAAAAACCACCAAAGCCACAACCAATTAAAAGCTCGATTGCGCAACGGCCGGTTTAAAATTGAGACGCATCTGCTGGCGCCCGCAAATCACATCAAACTTCCACTTTCACGCGCACCCATTTACTATTTGCTTCCCTTAATAATTCCGCACACACCGCACAAGACAGAAGTATCTCATTTCACACAAATTAATAAGTTGTCGGTGGTAGCAGCTGCAGAAATAGCCGGTTTTAATGTTAAAGTTTGTGTTTCCGAATAATTCATGAAGGAAAAAATAACGAACAAACGGAACAAAAATCTCATTATCCACAACCGGATTGGTTTTATTTTTCTTAAACGTAAACAGCAGGTTCGTCGCTTAAGCCGGGTGCAAATCTCTCGTTAATAGGCTTTGGAGAAATTAAGTTTGATTCGATAATTTCGCTTAGGTGAGATTAGATAATCATCATTACTTAAAAAGGGTTTTTGTTCGTAATTTAATGAATTTATATTTTATATATGATATTATCAACTTTTTCACTTGAACTTGATTTATCATGTATTGATTGTAAACTTCGTGTAATCACAATTCAAAAATGTTCGTTTAGACGATTTTGACGACTTTTTTCTTCATCTTCTTAAACAGCTGTTATCAAACCATATTGAGAAACGTGTTTATCATCACAGTAACACTTCTTTCCCAACTCGAACAGCGGTAACTTTGCGTTCATCAGTTCAAGTTTTCAGAGTCCTCATGTTAATCAGCAGAGCAAATTTCTGCGGATTCCACCAAATTGCATAATGCACATGCATTTGAATAATTTTTAAACTTTTTCTACATTTTCACCAACCATGTTCAAATGTTTTCACCTTTTCACAAACTATTTTTCCATAATTTTAAACAAATTTTTAAACACTAACCACAAGATTCCATCGGGGCTTCATGGTTCCCGCTGCTTTGAGGGACGGGTTGCGCCTCGCACAAAACACACTTGGCACTCGGTTTGGTCCTCACCGGGGAGGTTTTTGACACTGACTGGCGGATTGTTTACATCCGCTACTATTTAATATATGGAACGACCCAGACGGTGCCGAGGCCACCCTTACCACCTCTAACGAACAAGAGCGAAAGCTCATCGCCGAGAAAAGCTTCGCGCCTCGAACGAGAGTGAGAGTGTGGTTTAGTAAACAAACCAGAGAAAGAGAGAGAAAGCTTTCACTCTCACTTTTCATTCGTGCGTGCAGATCAGCAGAACATAAATTTTGGTTGTGCGCCGCAAGCTAAAGGTTGTTGTGCTCTCTCTCACTGCGAGAGCAAGAGAGTTTGTTCCCACGGCACGTAGTCGGTTGTAAGAGAGAATATAGTGCTGAAGAAATGCTATTTTACACATGATACCGTTGGCTAGAGAACGAGGTGTAAAACCGGTTACGGTTATGTTCGTGCATTTTGAGAGGCCGGTGAAGCAGGGTTGAAGTTTACAAACCTTGATGCAATTTAAACTTTTGCTTACAAATAACATTAAACCTTATTTTATACAGCAGATAACTACAGTGCAGACTCGATTATCCGAAGGCCTTGGACAAAATTAACTTTGGATAATCGAATCTTCAGATAATCATGTAACAAAATATGTTTTTTTTTACTTGGCTCATTTTGATTGCCGAGCTAATGCAGGCCTACCCAATCTCCGTCCCGCGAAGCCATTTCGTCCGGCTCGCGACGGATTTTTAGAATATATGGTAAGTTTAATAATAAAGTTGAGTGTCTAAAATTTTCACATTTTATATTTACTACAATGTTGCTAATTCAACGTAGTACTGAATAATGCTTTTGTCTTTATTGAAATATAAATTGTTGTTCCAAAAACATTGTTTTGGTTTAAATCTAATTGTTATCCATTCTAAATTATTATTTTTCAGTATCTATTCTTTGATTGGAAAAATCGCAAAACAAATCGATCCAATGTGAGATAAACGAAAACAATCTTGTATTGTTGGTTACAGATGTACAGAAATAAACTAAATTTAAATTTCTTACAATTTTTACTTCGTTTACTTGAAGTTGAAGTTAATCTTTTTTGAGGCACTTGATTGAAATTGTTATTTAAAAAAAAAACAATAAAAAAAATTGAACTTTTCAGCGATAAAGCGATGAGTCAAGAAATCAGGAAGCAAAAATATACTGTTTCATAAACTTCAATATTTTAACCCTCTACAACCCAACCCCGCCTTTAGACGGGCTTCGATTTAAAAATCAACCATTTTTTGGTTTTTAAAAAGCATTGGAAAGAAGAACTAATAAAATTTCAGAAAATGTATGGGTTGGAAGTTTGACTTGTTTTATGTGACTCTGACAATGTTTTTAAAAATGAAATTTTTTTGGGGGTTTACTTTGGCTGTGTTTTTTACTAACATTTTCTATATTTTAAGTAAAAAGAAGTATGCAGTAATTTTTGTAGTGTCCCAGACTATGCATCTACGCATTTTTTTTACAAAACAAAGATAATGGTGCCATTTTATAGCAGAAAATGCGAAAAACAAGCAAATAATCGAAAAAGTGACTGTAAAAACATGAAAAAATTAGATAAGCAAAATGTAATGATAGGAGGTGGTAGAATACGCCAAATACACAATTTTCTTGATTTACACAACGAAATGGGGGTGTTCAAATCGAGAATCGTTTAAAAAAAGAATGTTCATGACTTAAATTGAGCATATGACTTAAATTAAGAATCTTTGGGATTTCGTAATTTGTCGGAGAATTTTCAAAATGTATCAATAGTATTTTGTTTAGTAACGTTATTCAAACATTTTAGCATGGTTTTGGAACACCTGGGATGTTCTAGTCCATCCGAAACTTCCGGAAGTGTTGTACTCACTGAAGCTATGCGGGTATGTTCCGGGGTCAAAATCCGTCGACTTCTGGCTTGTTTCTTAATTTAAGTCATATTCTCAATTTAAGTCACGGACATTCTCATTTTAAGTCATGACTTAAAAAAAGTTGCGTGAATCGAGAATCGTTTAAAAAAGGTGGCTTAAAAAAACAATATGGTGTACTACCAAAACCAAACATGAACTAAACAAGATAAATGAAAAATAAAATACTAAAAATTAAACATGAAAAACATAACACAAGAGAAGTAAAGTTTTTCGTAGAACAAAAGTTGCTTAAAATGACCTCCTGAACAAGGGAAAAATAAAAATTTTCGAAAAAAATTTTGGCAGTAGAAGGTTAAACTGGAAATTCGAAATACTGAGTTTATAACTAATCAATATATGTTTTCCTACGCTGTTATTTTTACATTTTTTTTTGTAAAGTATTGAATTAATGTGCACCTGTTTTTTTTAAATGATTTTAATCCAAACTAAGTTTTATTAAAGGTTAACAACCCTTATTGAATTTTTTTTATTTGTAAAAAAAGATGTTAATCCAAACTAAGTTTCACTAAAGGTTATCAGCCATTAGTGAAATTTTGGTTTTTTATATTGCAGTGTTGAAAAAAATAATCTTGAAAAATTCATGATTACAAACATTCCGATAATCGAACTTAGGATAATCGATAATTCGGATAATAGATTATTTTTAATTTGTCTCCCATAGCTTTAGTAAAAAATGTAGACCTTTCCTAGTTCCTGAGAGAAACACTCTTAAAGAGTATCGGAGCTGGCATTTACAAAGCGGATTCACTGGCAATTTTTTTACTCAACTTATGTTGAAATGCTTAAAACTTATTTAAAGTTAGAGATAACAAAATTACAATTTTTGCAATTATTTAAAATTCAAATGCATGAAAAACCGATTAAAACGATTAATCAAATTTGAAATAGATAAATCAAGAAGACTCTCATTAGCAAAGTACTAATAACAAGAAACCTTGTGCAATTATTTCAATTTTTTTAAGGAAAAATAGATGCAAAGTTCTTTACAAATGATTACAGTTGTTTTGCAATTATTGGCTTTGGTGTCTTCGGAAGAGTAGTTGCAAATTTCTCCGGAGGCAGCCGCCACCCTATTTGCACTGTTTTTCGAAACCGTTCACAGCTCGCAAGACCCCACGGTTCCCCCAGAGCAGCTAAACGAACTAGCAACCTACAACATTAACCTCCCGTTGCTCACAGTCTCGGTTGCGGAAGTCAAGAAGGCTCTTGGCTCGGTGGATGCAGCGAAAGGCCCTGGACCGGACCGGATCCCTCCATCTGTCATCAAGAACTGCTGCAGCTCGCTTGCCCGTCCCGTCACAAGCATTTTCATCCGCTCGCTCTCCGAAGGTGCTTTCCCGTCGGAGTGGAAGGTCGCCTCAATTACCCCGATCCACAAATCGGGGAGTCGCGCCAAAGTTGAAAACTACCGTTCGATCTCAATTCTGAGCTGTTTGGCAAAAGTATTGGAAAAGTTGCTTGTTGACCACACCTACCCGTCCGTGAAAAACATCATCTCGGATACCAGCACGGCTTCATGAAACAGCGATCTACGACGTCCAACCTGATGGCTTACACAAACTGGATAATCCGGAGGATGGAGAAGCGTCAACAAGTTGATGCCGTCTACATTGATTTCGCCAGGGCCTTCGATCGAGTCCCCCACAAGCTAACTATCGCCAAACTATCAGCGCTTGGCCTGCCTGACTGGGTTACTCGTTGGCTCAACTCGTACCTGGTCAACCGTTCCGCCTATGTGAAGATCGCTGGTTCTCTCTCGACCTGCTACTAAATTCCTTCCGACGTCCCGCAAGGAAGCCACCTTGGGCCGTTGATTTTCGTGCTGTTTATCAATGACCTGTGTTCCCGTCTCCAGTCATGCAAGCTGCTGTACGCCGACGACCTCAAAATCTTCCGTTGAATTGGCGATTTTGACGACGTTCGTGCTCTCCAGGAAGACATCAACGTGCTGCTTCGCTGGTGCGTTCAGAACGGAATGGAAGTGAACGAAAAAAAGTGCAAGCTGATCTCGTTCTACAGGATTCGGAGCCCAAATCTTGCGGAGTACAACATGGGCCGATCCATACTCGAACGCGTTCACTCCATCGTGGACTTGGGCGTCACGATTGACTGCAAGATGGATTTCAACCAGCACGTCTCCATCTCCGTGGCCAAATCGTACGCTATGCTCGGTTTCCTTCGAAGAAATGCTGCTGGTTTCACCGACGTGAGGGTCCTCAAAACGCTGTAATTCTCGCTAGTTCGCAGTGTGTTGGAGTACGCCGTACCGGTGTGGGCGCCGTATTACGCCGTCCATCAGCAGAAGATCGAGAGTATCCAGCGTCGGTTCGTAAGGTTTGCAGCTCGAGTGTTGCCCTGGAACGACCCTGTGATACTGGCACCCTACACGAACCTGTGCGCTCTGGTCGGCCTGCCAACACTCCAACACAGAAGAGTTCTCCTTCAACGACTGTTTGTGTTTGACGTCTTGCGGAACAACATCGACTGCAGTGACCTACTCGAGGAAGTCCACATCCGAGTTCCCTCAAGAGAACTTCGGAACCATCAGCTTCTCGACATACCAAGACACACGACGAACCACGGACACCACAACCCTCTTGACGCCTGCTGTAGAAAGTTCAATCACTCGACTAGTTTGGAAAATTTTGACTTTAATGTGTGTAAATCTGTGTTTAGAAGTAGAATTTAGTAAGAAACCCTGAAGTCTGCAAAGATGATAAATAAATAAATAAATAGATAAGGGGCAAAAAGGGTTATAAAATATATAAAAATTGAGATTACAGGCCATGGTGTTAACATTTGAATAAAAAACTAACTTAATCCACCTATGTGTTTGATGCCTTCCTCACTTTTTATCAACAATGGGTAATAGGAGTGATTTGTACACAGGCCCGTAGCCAGGGGGGGGGCTTCCGGGCTGCAGCCCCCCCCGAAATTTTTTCCATTTTTTTTTAAATTGAACTACCTTAAAAAATCTCAAATCAATGATTGTGTGTTCTCTTCCCAGAAATAATTTGCAAGATAGAGAATCAAGAATTGATTGATCAAACTAAGTAATTTGCCTGTCCATTGCCGGGCTCAGTTTTTGTAGATTATGGATCCAATATTTAAAAATTGAGCTGCAGATTTGATCATTGTTCCATTCAGTAACATCTCATTTATCTTGTAGTTTTAGCATTACATTGGTTAGGATGGTCCAAATCTGGGCTTCCTTGGGGCTATCCCCTGAAATTAAAGATTTACGCATCACTAGCCTAGGTTCCAAAATTTGAGCTTTTTCTGACCACTGACCACCAAGTTTGGGCAAAATCGTCAAATTGTATGGAGAAAAGCAACTGTTTCAGTTTTTGACCAATGGAAGGCGCAATAACTATCCAGTTCTTACCAATTTTCAGAACTAATATCTTCTTTAAATTTGGAAAATCTTTCCCGGAGACACCTTATTTTTTTGGGTTTTTTGCTAAAAAGTTATTAACCTTCGAAAATAACAATTTCCGAGCGGACTGCTCTAAGGGGCTACATAGAAATAATTACCGTTATCTGGGGCGAATCGGGACTACAGTCTGAATAGGGACAGCAAAAATCCTTAGATCTTGTTGTCTTATTTTTGATTGTAGAACTTAAGTATGACCCCTGAAGAACCATAAAATAATTTAGAATTTTTTGGATTCAATGTGGCGGCCAAAATGGAGGTCAAGAAATATTTCTGGTGTTTTTTTTAAAGGTCTAATAAACCAAAATTCCAGTTTTTGCTTTTTGGGTGCTTTTGAAACCGTCAGGGGTATTAAAAAACACCCAAAAAGCAAAAACTGAAAATTTGGTGTATTGGACCATAAAAAAAACAGATGCCGAATTTGATGTTAAAAACAAGCAAATAAAACATGCCGATTTCATTTGTTCCTGATTCGGTTATCCGAAGTCCTTCGAACTTCGGATAATCGAAACTTTGGATAATCGAGGCTTCGAATTTGGACTGTAAAATGAATAGCCCTCCTTTATTTGCATTAAAACCTTTAAACTGTTAACAAATGTTTTTTTTTCTACATTTTTCAAAATTTATCATAATTTCTCAAAAATATTTAGATTTTGTTTTCAAAAACGAAAGCATTTAATATGAAAAACATTTGAGTGATTTTCGACAATTATCAGAAATACAATTCTAATTTTATCGTTTTGGTTTTAAGAATATGGTTAGTTACATATCTGACATATAGAAAATTGCTTGGGAAATACCTGTGTGTATTTTTTTATTACTTTTTCGTAAACCTTTTTTCCGAAACCACTCGTACAAAATGCTTTCTTTTGGTCACATTTTTTAGTTTCCACCGTGGCCAATCTCCAATTTTTATTTAATATATCAAAAATCGGAAGATCAACTAAGTGAATCCTTATTATCAACTAATTTTCACTTTGTGCATGAGCTTGCGATTTTTAAAGGAAGAAATAAAATGATAAAAATATTCAAAACGTTAAAAAAAAAATAAGTTTGGATTCAAAAACTCTGAAATGAAATTAATTAAACATCATTTTCAAATTGTATAATTTCTGATCAATAATTAATTTTTAAACTATTTAATTTCTATTTTTTGGATTTTACAGATTAAAATTTGCATTTTGAAAATTTTAAAATTTCTTTATTATTTTTTTTATAATTTCTTATTTCTGAATATCAATTGTAAATATTTTCCAAAGTTTATGTTGCCACCTTTTCAAAATGGACCAAAAAACAGAGAGCAAATACAATATTTAAAAAAAAGATAGCTTCACAATTTTAATGGAAATAACTTATTTCGATTAAGTCTTTTTAGGACCAGCGACCAGGTCGGTTCAGAAAACAAATTTGAAATGTTTTTCCTGCTTTTATAATCATATACGACATGTTTGGGCTCGTTTAAAAATATTAAGAATTTTTGTAACATGTCGCGGAACCGCGGAAAGTTTTTTTTCACGAAAAAAGCATTTCGCCATCAGCTAGATATTTTGAAAACTAATGATGCAAAACAACTGTACTGATTTAAAGTGTGTTTTGAAACACTTTTAAAATATTAAAACCATAGCTTGTAGTTTTGATTTTTAACCCTCTCGACTTTGGTCAGAGTTTAGTGACATAAACTTCAGAATAATATTCGCAACGGCTAATTAAAGATTTAAAAATTTTACACTTTCAAATTTCTAAATTTTCATAATTTTTGATTTCAAATTTTTTGGTATAAGACAAAGAAATGCCAGAAATCAAAAATAAAAATAATAAAAACATAAAAATTTAAGATAACAATTCAACAGAATAATATCAAAAAATCTGAAATTCCAAAATTTAAAAAATCTAAAACTGAAAAATTAATAAAATAATTAATACTTAAGAAATCCTTAGCTAAAAAAAATATCATTTTAAAATTAAGTTATTCAAAATCCAATAAATTATGTTTTTTCAATCTTAATTTTTTGATGCTTTTAATATTTTTATGTTTGAATTCTAGTATTCCTAAATTTATTTATTTTTACCAGAAAATTAAGTGATTATTGTAATGGCTTTTCCCTTATTCCAGCATTTTAAGATTCAGCGTTTTGATAGTCAGCTTCATGAGGCAATTCTTCAATATTATTTAAGCGAATACATTATTTTCAAACGTTATTTTCAGTCGCATCCAAATAAACAAATCAAAATCTCATCAACACATATTGCACCCGAAGAAATATCAAACGACGCTTTTTGTTTCTGTTCCTTTTCAGCTGCGTACCGCTTAAGAGAAGTCTTTTCGTAAACCTTTTCTTGACCGTTGTTTTGTATGGAGTTTTAAGAGTCTCCGTACTACAGGACATTTTTTAAAATTTTCGTTTGAATGTAAAATATAGTTCTTGTAGCAAAATTCAGACTAAGATTTGATTTTCAGGAAAAATGTAATTGATTTAAGAATTCTTACATAAAGTATTCTTTACTTTTAAAACAAAAATTTAAGATAATAATTACACATGATAATTTCAAAAAAATCAGAAATTCCAAAAATGAAAAAAATCAAAAGCATAAAAAAATATAAAATAATTACAACTAAAAAAATCCTTAAATTATAAAAAAAACATTTTTTATCATTTTTAAATAAAGATATTCAAATAAAAATTTTCAATCATTTCAATAAATTATGTTTTAATAATCTTAATTTTTTGATGCTTCGAATATTGGTATGTTTGAATTCTATTGCAGACTAAGATTAGATTTACAGGATAAAACTGATCGATTTATGAATTCTTACATAAAGTTTTCTTTATTTTTAATTTAGCAAGGTTTCGTAAATATAAAATTTCTAAACCATAAAATGTGCAGGATTTTGCTCCCAGAGTCAAGATATTGCTTGAACAAACATCGATTTTAATAAATGGTTACAATCCTAAATTATTAAACATGATTAGATCCCAGAAATAGAAAAAAAGGATTTCATTTGTGTGTTTTGACAAAGAACTTTGTCCTAAGGTTTCTATACGGGGTGTCAATCCAAAATTTTCGCGAAGCGAAAACGTTACGTGACGAATTCCCCTCTCGGCAAATTTCCCCTCTTTTTGGTGCACGCTGGTTGGTTGAACAAACGTTTCCCAATCAGTCAATATAGAGACGTGAGATTGATGTATCTAAAATCACCCCCACTCTACCTCATAATTTTCGGATCGTCGACGCGGCAAAAAGCGAATAAGGAGATGTAGGAGAATGGGTGCAAAAAGGCGGGGCATACGTCCCCGATCTAAATTAACAAAACTCGGCTCGGTCGGTCCCGAAAATTCAGTCTGTTGCTAACCGTCGACGAGACCACATCAGGAGCAGATGGCCTGGTGGCCCGTTTGCAGACGGCCTGGAGGCCCGGGAGCAGATAGCCTGGAGGCATGGACACGCCAAGACATGCCAGCCGGCATGAGCGGGAATTGGAATTGGCCACCACATTTCGGCAGTAGTGGCCACCACCTGGAGTGGCCGGAGGCCCCGGGGATGTTCTGATGGGGGGACATTTGCCGAATCATAAGAGTTGGGGCAATATGGGTATCAAACTTTAGGGTTTTTGATACTGGATATGAAATTGGACATTTTGGCAGTAGTGGCTACCACCTGGAGTGGCCGGAGGCCCCGGGGATGTTCCGATGGGGGGACATTTGCCGAACCATAAGAGTTGGGGCAATATGGGTATCAAACTTTAGGGTTTTTGATACTGGATATGAAATTGGACATTTCGGCAGTAGTGGCCACAATCCGGAGTGGCCGGAGGCCCCGGGGATGTTCTGATGGGGGGACATTTGCCAAACCATAAGAGTTGGGGCAATATGGGTATCAAACTTTAGGGTTTTTGATACTGGATATGAAATTGGACATTTCGGCAGTAGTGGCCACAATCCGGAGTGGCCGGAGGCCCCGCGGATGTTCCGATGGGGGGACATTTGCGGAACCATAAGAGTTGGGGCAATATGGGTATCAAACTTTAGAGTTTTTGATACTGGATATGAAATTGGACATTTCGGCAGTAGTGGCCACAATCCGGAGTGGCCGGAGGCCCCGGGGATGTTCTGATGGGGGGACATTTGCCGAACCATAAGAGTTGGGGCAATATGGGTATCAAACTTTAGGGTTTTTGATACTGGATATGAAATTTGACATTTCGGCAGTAGTGGCCACCACCTGGAGTGGCCGGAGGCCCCGGGGATGTTCCGATGGGGGGACATTTGCCGAACCATAAGAGTTGAGGCAATATGGGTATCAAACTTTAGGGTTTTTGATACTGGATATGAAATTGGACATTTTGGCAGTAGTGGTCACAATCCGGAGTGGCCGGAGGCCCCGGGGATGTTCTTATGGGGGGACATTTGCCGAACCATAAGAGTTGGGGCAATATGGGTATCAAACTTTAGGGTTTTTGATACTGGATATGAAATTTGACATTTCGGCAGTAGTGGCCACCACCTGGAGTGGCCGGAGGCCCCGGGGATGTTCTGATGGGGGGACATTTGCCGAACCATAAGAGTTGGGGCAATATGGGTATCAAACTTTAGGGTTTTTGATACTGGATATGAAATTGGACATTTTGGCAGTAGTGGCCACCACCTGGAGTGGCCGGAGGCCCCGCGGATGTTCCGATGGGGGGACATTTGCCGAACCATAAGAGTTGAGGCAATATGGGTATCAAACTTTAGGGTTTTTGATACTGGATATGAAATTGAACATTTCGGCAGTAGTGGTCACAATCCGGAGTGGCCGGAGGCCCCGGGGATGTTCTTATGGGGGGACATTTGCCGAACCATAAGAGTTGGGGCAATATGGGTATCAAACTTTAGGGTTTTTGATACTGGATATGAAATTGGACATTTCGGCGGTAGTGGCCACCACCTGGAGTGGCCGGAGGCCCCGGGGATGTTCCGATGGGGGGACATTTGCCGAACCATAAGAGTTGGGGCAATATGGGTATCAAACTTTAGGGTTTTTGATACTGGATATGAAATTGGACATTTCGGCAGTAGTGGCCACAATCCGGAGTGGCCGGAGGCCCCGCGGATGTTCCGATGGGAGGACATTTGCGGAACCATAAGAGTTGGGGCAATATGGGTATCAAACTTTAGGGTTTTTGATACTGGATATGAAATTTGACATTTCGGCAGTAGTGGCCACAATCCGGAGTGGCCGGAGGCCCCGCGGATGTTCCGATGGGGGGACATTTGCCGAACCATAAGAGTTGGGGCAATATGGGTATCAAACTTTAGGGTTTTTGATACTGGACATGAAATTTGACATTTCGGCAGTAGTGGCCACCACCTGGAGTGGCCGGAGGCCCCGCGGATGTTCCGATGGGGGGACATTTGCGGAACCATAAGAGTTGGGGCAATATGGGTATCAAACTGTAGGGTTTTTGATACTGCACATGAAATTTATTATTTTGGCAGTAGTGGCCACCACCTGGAGTGGCCGGAGGCCCCGAGGATGTTCCGATAGGAGGACATTTTCCGAACCATAAGAGTTGGGGCAATATGGGTATGAAACTTTAAGGTTTTTGATACTGAACATGAAATTTGACATTTCAGCAGTAGTGGCCACAATCCGGAGGGCCCCGCGGATGTTCCGATGGGGGGACATTTGCGGAACCATAAGAGTTGGGGCAATATGGGTATCAAACTTTAGGGTTTTTGATACTGGATATGAAATTTGACATTTCGGCAGTAGTGGCCACAATCCGGAGTGGCCGGAGGCCCCGCGGATGTTCCGATGGGGGGCCTTTTGCCGAACCATAAGAGTTGGGGCAATATGGGTATCAAACTTTAGGGTTTTTGATACTGGATATGAAATTGGACATTTCGGCAGTAGTGGCCACAATCCGGAGTGACCGGAGGCCCCGCGGATGTTCCGATGGGGGGACATTTGCCGAACCATAAGAGTTGGGGCAATATGGGTATCAAACTTTAGGGTTTTTGATACTGGACATGAAATTTGACATTTCGGCAGTAGTGGCCACCACCTGGAGTGGCCGGAGGCCCCGCGGATGTTCCGATGGGGGGACATTTGCCGAACCATAAGAGTTGGGGCAATATGGGTATCAAACTGTAGGGTTTTTGATACTGGATATGAAATTGGACATTTCGGCAGTAGTGGCCACAATCCGGAGTGGCCACGGAGGCCCCGCGGATGTTCCGATGGGGGGACATTTGCGGAACCATAAGAGTTGGGGCAATATGGGTATCAAACTTTAGGGTTTTTGATACTGCACATGAAATTTATTATTTTGGCAGTAGTGGCCACCACCTGGAGTGGCCGGAGGCCCCGGGGATGTTTCGATAGGGGGACATTTTCCGAACCATAAGAGTTGGGGCAATATGGGTATGAAACTTTAAGGTTTTTGATACTGAACATGAAATTTGACATTTCAGCAGTAGTGGCCACAATCCGGAGGGCCCCGCGGATGTTCCGATGGGGGGACATTTGCGGAACCATAAGAGTTGGGGCAATATGGGTATCAAACTTTAGGGTTTTTGATACTGAACATGAAATTTGACATTTCGGCAGTAGTGGCCACAATCCGGAGTGGCCGGAGGCCCCGCGGATGTTCCGATGGGGGGACATTTGCCGAACCATAAGAGTTGGGGCAATATGGTTTTGATACTGGATATGAAATTTGACATTTTGGCAGAAGTGGCCACCACCTGGAGTGGCCGGAGGCTCCGGGGATGTTCCGATAGGGGGACATTTGCCGAACCATAAGAGTTGGGGCAATATGGGTATCAAACTTTAAGGTTTTTGAAACTGAACATGAAATTTGACATTTCAGCAGTAGTGGCCACAATCCGGAGGGCCCCGCGGATGTTCCGATGGGGGGACATTTGCGGAACCATAAGAGTTGGGGCAATATGGGTATCAAACTTTAGGGTTTTTGATACTGGATATGAAATTTGACATTTCGGCAGTAGTGGCCACAATCCGGAGTGGCCGGAGGCCCCGGGGATGTTCCGATGGGGGGACATTTGCCGAACCATAAGAGTTGGGGAAAAATGACTGTTAAACTTCTGAAATCTGTTTCTGGAAATTTAGAATAACTATTTCGTAATCAATTAGAGCCCTGAATAGGGCAGTTCAGCTCCACTTGCAATTTTCATCCCCTTAGTTCGATAGGACGTTGATATTATGCCTTAAAACTTTACAAATCAAACAGCCTGTTTCAGAGCCACGAAATAGACCACAAAAGAGTTGTCTTGTGTAATTATAAGGGAATCATAGGGAAATTTGGATCGGACGTTCTAATCGAAAATTTCAACAATCATCTAGCAAAGTTCTTTGTCATACTGGTCATGTGTAACATAACCACCTGCACCTTTTTTTGTTTTGTTTAGAAATATTCAGAGAGTCTTTTCTAGAACCACCACAGCCAATTTACATTATTTTTTTTTTTTATCTTGTAAAATCATATTGGTTATCAAAACTTATTTCAAAAATAATATAGTTCTGACAGTTATTTCAAAATAAATAAATATGTGAATTGAAGATTTTAATTTGTTAATCTTGTTCGCATTTACGATTTTTATCGTACATTTTATTTTATTTCAAGAAGATGTGTCTCAGGAACTAATAGATCAATCTCCAATGTTTCTGAGTCTTTACACGATAAGAACAATACAAGTTTTGCTTGATGTTGCTGTTATATCATTTTCGTTGAAATACTTGTTAAACAGTTTGTACACTATTTTCAATAAATTGGATAATGTTAATTTTTGTGTTTTAACGAAATATGCACTTTAAAGCTTACTGTGGATTTATTTTTTTATCGATAAAAAATGAATGATTTCTATGAATTCATAGACTTTTAAATATTTTGACTCTGGATATCTTTAATAATGTCTTTTTGATACTCTTTGGTTTAAATTTAACCGTTTATTCGATCAGAAAATTTTATTTTTTTTTTTTTTAATTTCGAAGATAAGCAGCACTGCAACGATAGATTGAAATTTTATTAGAAAATTATCTTTAGAATTAAGATCTGATTAAATTTCTTTGTCATGTTTAAAAATTTTATTTTTGCTCAAATTCTGGACCAATTTTCAGAATACAATGAGTAATGAATTTGAAAATGGCGTTTAGTCGGAATATTAAAGTTAAACATGAATCGTTTTAATGTTTGATGCAATCGAGGAAAATTTTAACGGTTACATATGCATTTAAAAATGGTTACATATGCATTATTAACAACTCTTCCAGTGAATATTTTGGCGTTAAAAATTAATTTAATACATTTTATCTAAATTTTTCAACACATTAAAATTAAACACAGGCACTGATTTTTTTTCTTCAAATCTATTTATTAACAGATATTTATTATAGGCCTATAGGGTCGTCGAATCACCATGGAGACACTTCAGAAGCTGAAATTTCATCGATTATATTTTTTTGTATTTCATTAAAATTATTTATTTTTGAGAGCACCAGGAGCTTCGCAAAATATGAAATGGCTTCAATAGCTTAGAACAATTAAAATAAAACATTGTTTAAGTTTGTTTATAAAATTTTAAGAAAAACAAATATTCCAGTTATGAGTTTTATGTTCTGCTAGAAAAAATGAAAAATGTTAGATAAACCATCACAATTATCACACAGCTGGAAATGTAAATCCAGATGGTTTAAAATTTCTCTCAGTATAAAATACAGAAAACATAATACTTGTGATTAGATAAATCGATATTTCCTTAAAAAAAATTTTTTGCTATCAAAAATATTTAAAATTTAGCGACGTTTATCTCGAAATTGGATTACAATTAAACAATTCAAGAAAATGTTAGAAAAAAAAAACACTTTCTCTACTCCTGTAATACAAACTAGCTGTTAAAATAAAGAGAAAAAAAATGAAGAAGGAGTTTCTTCAATAAAGACATTGAAAACTTAATATGAAAATCTTCGAAAACTTTTTTGCATACATTACATTACAATTTTACAATTCATCTCAATAATTATACCACAAACCATGTGATGGTATAAATGATTTGCTGATTTTTATACTCCTTGAATTTTTGCACCCAAGCCCCCCCCGAACAAAAATCCTGGCTACGGCCCTGTTTGTACACATATTTCAGCAATTTTTTTGAATCCAGAGAAAACGTACACATATATAACTTAAGTAATCATTTTTTTTTATTATAGACATTTTACCACTTTTGTGGCATTCATGTCTTATTAAGTAATCATATCTCGAGACAGGGTTGCCAGATCTTCAGTGTTTTGGATTCGTTGGAAAGGTTTTTCGATTACCTAACCAACGAAGGGTCGGATGGTGGATCCGGACATAGTTTACATACATTTAAGTAAGATCCGGCTTCCAAAAAGTACATAAATATTACTTAAGTGGCCATATCTCGAGACAGGGTTGCCAGATCTTCAGTGTTTTGGATTCGTTGGAAAGGTTTTTCGATTACCTAACCAACGATGGGTTGGATGGTGGATCCGGACATAGTTTACATACATTTAAGTGAGATCCGGCTTCCAAAAAGAGCATCAATATCACTTAAGTGGCCATATCTCGAGACAGGGTTGCCAGATCTTCAGTGTTTTGGGTTCGTTGGAAAGGTTTTTCGATTACCTAACCAACGATGGGTCGGATGGTGGATCCGGACATAGTTTACATACATTTAAGTGAGATCCGGCTTCCAAAAAGAGCATCAATATCTCTTAAGTGGCCATATCTCGAGACAGGGTTGCCAGATCTTCAATGTTTTGGACTCGTTGGAAAGGTTTTTTGATTACCTAACCAACAATGGGTCGGATGGTGGATCCGGACATAGTTTACATACATTTAAGTGAGATCCGGCTTCTAAAAAGTACATAAATATTACTTAAGTGGCCATATCTCGAGACGGGGTTGCCAGATCTTCAGTGTTTTGGATTCGTTGGAAAGGTTTTTCGATTACCTAACCAACAATGGGTCGGATGGTGGAGCCGGACATAGTTAACATACATTTAAGTAAGATCCGGCTTCCAAAAAGAGCATCAATATCACTTAAGTGGCCATATCTCGAGACAGGGTTGCCAGATCTTCAATGTTTTGGGCTCGTTGGAAAGGTTTTTTGATTACCTAACCAACAATGGGTCGGATGGTGGATCCGGACATAGTTTACATACATTTAAGTGAGATCCGGCTTCCAAAAAGTACATAAATATTACTTAAGTGGCCATATCTCGAGACGGGGTTGCCAGATCTTCAGTGTTTTGGATTCGTTGGAAAGGTTTTTCGATTACCTAACCAACGATGGGTCGGATGGTGGAGCCGGACATAGTTTACATACATTTAAGTAAGATCCGGCTTCCAAAAAGAGCATCAATATCACTTAAGTGGCCATATCTCGAGACAGGGTTGCCAGATCTTCAGTGTTTTGGACTCGTTGGAAAGGTTTTTTGATTACCTAACCAACAATGGGTCGGATGGTGGATCCGGACATAGTTTACATACATTTAAGTGAGATCCGGCTTCCAAAAAGTACATAAATATTACTTAAGTGGCCATATCTCGAGACGGGGTTGCCAGATCTTCAGTGTTTTGGATTCGTTGGAAAGGTTTTTCGATTACCTAACCAACGATGGGTCGGATGGTGGAGCCGGACATAGTTTACATACATTTAAGTGAGATCCGGCTTCCAAAAAGTACATAAATATTACTTAAGTGGCCATATCTCGAGACAGGGTTGCCAGATCTTCAATGTTTTGGACTCGTTGGAAAGGTTATTTGATAACCTAATCAACGATGGGTCGGATGGAGGATCCGGACATAGTTTACATACATTTAAGTGAGATCCGGCTTCCAAAAAGTGCATCAATATCACTTAAGTGGCCATATCTCGAGACAGGGTTGCCAGATCTTCAGTGTTTTGGATTCGTTGGAAAGGTTTTTCGATTACCTAACCAACGATGGGTCGGATGGTGGATCCGGACATAGTTTACATACATTTAAGTGAGATCCGGCTTCCAAAAAGAGCATCAATATCACTTAAGTGGCCATATCTCGAGACAGGGTTGCCAGATCTTCAATGTTTTGGACTCGTTGGAAAGGTTTTTTGATTACCTAACCAACAATGGGTCGGATGGTGGATCCGGACATAGTTTACATACATTTAAGTGAGATCCGGCTTCCAAAAAGTACATAAATATTACTTAAGTGGCCATATCTCGAGACGGGGTTGCCAGATCTTCAGTGTTTTGGATTCGTTGGAAAGGTTTTTCGATTACCTAACCAACGATGGGTCGGATGGTGGAGCCGGACATAGTTTACATACATTTAAGTGAGATCCGGCTTCCAAAAAGAGCATCAATATCACTTAAGTTGCCATATCTCGAGACAGGGTTGCCAGATCTTCAATGTTTTGGACTCGTTGGAAAGGTTATTTGATAACCTAACCAACGATGGGTCGAATGGTGGATCCGGACATAGTTTACATACATTTAAGTGGGATCCGGCTTCAAAAAAGTGCATCAATATCACTTAAGAGGACATATCTCGAGACAGGGTTGCCAGATCTTCTATGTTTTGGACTCGTTGGAAAGGTCTCTCGATTACCTAACCAACGATGGGTCGGATGATGGATCCGGACTTCGTTTACATACATTTAAGTGAGATTCGGCTTCCAAAAAGTGCATCAATATCACTTAAGTGGCCATATCTCGAGACAGGGTTGCCAGATCTTCAGTGTTTTGGATTCGTTGGAAAGGTTTTTCGATTACCTAACCAACGATGGGTTGGATGATGGATCCGGACATAGTTTTCATGCATATAAATGAGATCCGGTTAAATGTGAAAACACATTTTTATATATAACTTTTGAACTACTTATCGAAACTTCAAACAATTCAATAGCGATGTATGGGACCCTAAACCAAGTCGAATGCAACCGGTTTGATCAAAATCGGTCCAGCCAGTGCTGAGAAAACTTGGCAAGAATTTTGAACACATACATACATACACACACACACACATACACACACACACACAGACATTTGTTCAGTTTTCGATTCTGAGTCGATAGGTATACATGAATATAGGTCTACGAGCTGTATTTCAAAAGTTCATTTTTCGAGCAGGATTATAGCCTTACCTCAGTGAGGAAGGCAAAAAAGTGTTTAAAAATGCATTTTAAACTTGCTCCGTTGTTTTGCAATCATTAGTTATCAAAATATCCAAGTATAGAATATTTTTTTTTTCGCCGAAAATATTTTTTGATTGATCCCAGACATGTTAAATAGGATTTTGAACGCAGGAAAATGCGATTCAAATTGTTTTCAGTTGGTTGGACTACTATTTCCATTAAAATTCTGAAGTTTTTTGAAAAAATATTTTTTTGCCCCCTGATTTTTCGGACCGATTTTGAAGGGGGGACGACATAAACTTTGAAAAATATTTGCAACGGCCTTAATTTGATAAAAATTATGACATGTGACAAATCGTCAGATAAGTAATTGAAATTCTTTTTCAATGAGTCATACATAATCTTTGAATCTTGCCACCCTATTTCAAGTCAGGGTAAGTGATATTTACTAGGCAGGATCATAGGAATATTCATGAATATTCTGTCTATTCAATTATTCGATACATCGATAAAAAGGTGTTTTAAATACATTGAACATTGCAGTTCACATTTTAAATATTTTTAAAATCAGATGAAACCAGGGTCCAAATTCATCATGGTCCACACTATTGACTATTAAATTTCTTCAGATTTTTTATCCCAGTGTAATCTTCTTTTTCTTCTTTTTAACAGCAAGTGCAAATTTTTAAATTTATCGCATTGCTTCGAAACATATTTGAACATTCCAGTTTTACATCGCATTTGGTTTCTCAAGAAAACATGATTTTTGCTCCAAATGATCTATATATTTAAATCAATTCAACAAACATCTCTATAAACAAAGAATCAGCATGTACCCTACTTGAAAACTCTGTAGAAATATTTGTAGTGGAACAAATGTATTTCAAAATAAACATAAGTCCACGTTCCTCAGTAGATTCATCCCTGCCCATTAGTTCGTAACTGCTTGCGGAAAACCATAATATCTCCGATTTTCCACCGATCGTTTCTAAAAGTTCACTGCATATTTATCTAACCAATCAAGCTGATTGCCGGCAAAGAGTAAACACTCCTCCTCCACCAAATATGTACATCATCATCGAAAAACTCCTTTCACTGCGATGAGGCCAAAGATGACGGTAACGAAGCCCAAACCTGTCGGCCCTCGCAAATCCGTTCACTGTGTCACTATTATATCCCCTTAGTCAGCATGTGTGCGAAACATCATCGACTAAGGCCCCCTTTTTCTGGAAAAAGTAACCATCAACGGCCTTTATAGTAATGCCCTGAAGAAAAGTAGTAAAAAGAAACATAACGAGACAAGTTTTTTTTTGCTTCTTTCGCTTTATTTTTATGTCAGCGCACAGATTTGAGCGCGCAACATTTTGACAAAGAACTTTGTCCTAAGGTTTCTATACGGGGTGTCAATCCAAAATTTTCGCGAAGCGAAAACGTTACGTGACGAATTCCCCTCTCGGCAAATTTCCCCTCTTTTTGGTGCACGCTGGTTGGTTGAACAAACGTTTCCCAATCAGTCAATATAGAGACGTGAGATTGATGTATCTAAAATCACCCCCACTCTACCTCATAATTTTCGGATCGTCGACGCGGCAAAAAGCGAATAAGGAGATGTAGGAGAATGGGTGCAAAAAGGCGGGGCATACGTCCCCGATCTAAATTAACAAAACTCGGCTCGGTCGGTCCCGAAAATTCAGTCTGTTGCTAACCGTCGACGAGACCACATCAGGAGCAGATGGCCTGGTGGCCCGTTTGCAGACGGCCTGGAGGCCCGGGAGCAGATAGCCTGGAGGCATGGACACGCCAAGACATGCCAGCCGGCATGAGCGGGAATTGGAATTGGCCACCACATTTCGGCAGTAGTGGCCACCACCTGGAGTGGCCGGAGGCCCCGGGGATGTTCTGATGGGGGGACATTTGCCGAATCATAAGAGTTGGGGCAATATGGGTATCAAACTTTAGGGTTTTTGATACTGGATATGAAATTGGACATTTTGGCAGTAGTGGCTACCACCTGGAGTGGCCGGAGGCCCCGGGGATGTTCCGATGGGGGGACATTTGCCGAACCATAAGAGTTGGGGCAATATGGGTATCAAACTTTAGGGTTTTTGATACTGGATATGAAATTGGACATTTCGGCAGTAGTGGCCACAATCCGGAGTGGCCGGAGGCCCCGGGGATGTTCTGATGGGGGGACATTTGCCAAACCATAAGAGTTGGGGCAATATGGGTATCAAACTTTAGGGTTTTTGATACTGGATATGAAATTGGACATTTCGGCAGTAGTGGCCACAATCCGGAGTGGCCGGAGGCCCCGCGGATGTTCCGATGGGGGGACATTTGCGGAACCATAAGAGTTGGGGCAATATGGGTATCAAACTTTAGAGTTTTTGATACTGGATATGAAATTGGACATTTCGGCAGTAGTGGCCACAATCCGGAGTGGCCGGAGGCCCCGGGGATGTTCTGATGGGGGGACATTTGCCGAACCATAAGAGTTGGGGCAATATGGGTATCAAACTTTAGGGTTTTTGATACTGGATATGAAATTTGACATTTCGGCAGTAGTGGCCACCACCTGGAGTGGCCGGAGGCCCGGGGATGTTCCGATGGGGGGACATTTGCCGAACCATAAGAGTTGAGGCAATATGGGTATCAAACTTTAGGGTTTTTGATACTGGATATGAAATTGGACATTTTGGCAGTAGTGGTCACAATCCGGAGTGGCCGGAGGCCCCGGGGATGTTCTTATGGGGGGACATTTGCCGAACCATAAGAGTTGGGGCAATATGGGTATCAAACTTTAGGGTTTTTGATACTGGATATGAAATTTGACATTTCGGCAGTAGTGGCCACCACCTGGAGTGGCCGGAGGCCCCGGGGATGTTCTGATGGGGGGACATTTGCCGAACCATAAGAGTTGGGGCAATATGGGTATCAAACTTTAGGGTTTTTGATACTGGATATGAAATTGGACATTTTGGCAGTAGTGGCCACCACCTGGAGTGGCCGGAGGCCCCGCGGATGTTCCGATGGGGGGACATTTGCCGAACCATAAGAGTTGAGGCAATATGGGTATCAAACTTTAGGGTTTTTGATACTGGATATGAAATTGAACATTTCGGCAGTAGTGGTCACAATCCGGAGTGGCCGGAGGCCCCGGGGATGTTCTTATGGGGGGACATTTGCCGAACCATAAGAGTTGGGGCAATATGGGTATCAAACTTTAGGGTTTTTGATACTGGATATGAAATTGGACATTTCGGCGGTAGTGGCCACCACCTGGAGTGGCCGGAGGCCCCGGGGATGTTCCGATGGGGGGACATTTGCCGAACCATAAGAGTTGGGGCAATATGGGTATCAAACTTTAGGGTTTTTGATACTGGATATGAAATTGGACATTTCGGCAGTAGTGGCCACAATCCGGAGTGGCCGGAGGCCCCGCGGATGTTCCGATGGGAGGACATTTGCGGAACCATAAGAGTTGGGGCAATATGGGTATCAAACTTTAGGGTTTTTGATACTGGATATGAAATTTGACATTTCGGCAGTAGTGGCCACAATCCGGAGTGGCCGGAGGCCCCGCGGATGTTCCGATGGGGGGACATTTGCCGAACCATAAGAGTTGGGGCAATATGGGTATCAAACTTTAGGGTTTTTGATACTGGACATGAAATTTGACATTTCGGCAGTAGTGGCCACCACCTGGAGTGGCCGGAGGCCCCGCGGATGTTCCGATGGGGGGACATTTGCGGAACCATAAGAGTTGGGGCAATATGGGTATCAAACTGTAGGGTTTTTGATACTGCACATGAAATTTATTATTTTGGCAGTAGTGGCCACCACCTGGAGTGGCCGGAGGCCCCGAGGATGTTCCGATAGGAGGACATTTTCCGAACCATAAGAGTTGGGGCAATATGGGTATGAAACTTTAAGGTTTTTGATACTGAACATGAAATTTGACATTTCAGCAGTAGTGGCCACAATCCGGAGGGCCCCGCGGATGTTCCGATGGGGGGACATTTGCGGAACCATAAGAGTTGGGGCAATATGGGTATCAAACTTTAGGGTTTTTGATACTGGATATGAAATTTGACATTTCGGCAGTAGTGGCCACAATCCGGAGTGGCCGGAGGCCCCGCGGATGTTCCGATGGGGGGCCTTTTGCCGAACCATAAGAGTTGGGGCAATATGGGTATCAAACTTTAGGGTTTTTGATACTGGATATGAAATTGGACATTTCGGCAGTAGTGGCCACAATCCGGAGTGACCGGAGGCCCCGCGGATGTTCCGATGGGGGGACATTTGCCGAACCATAAGAGTTGGGGCAATATGGGTATCAAACTTTAGGGTTTTTGATACTGGACATGAAATTTGACATTTCGGCAGTAGTGGCCACCACCTGGAGTGGCCGGAGGCCCCGCGGATGTTCCGATGGGGGGACATTTGCCGAACCATAAGAGTTGGGGCAATATGGGTATCAAACTGTAGGGTTTTTGATACTGGATATGAAATTGGACATTTCGGCAGTAGTGGCCACAATCCGGAGTGGCCACGGAGGCCCCGCGGATGTTCCGATGGGGGGACATTTGCGGAACCATAAGAGTTGGGGCAATATGGGTATCAAACTTTAGGGTTTTTGATACTGCACATGAAATTTATTATTTTGGCAGTAGTGGCCACCACCTGGAGTGGCCGGAGGCCCCGGGGATGTTTCGATAGGGGGACATTTTCCGAACCATAAGAGTTGGGGCAATATGGGTATGAAACTTTAAGGTTTTTGATACTGAACATGAAATTTGACATTTCAGCAGTAGTGGCCACAATCCGGAGGGCCCCGCGGATGTTCCGATGGGGGGACATTTGCGGAACCATAAGAGTTGGGGCAATATGGGTATCAAACTTTAGGGTTTTTGATACTGAACATGAAATTTGACATTTCGGCAGTAGTGGCCACAATCCGGAGTGGCCGGAGGCCCCGCGGATGTTCCGATGGGGGGACATTTGCCGAACCATAAGAGTTGGGGCAATATGGTTTTGATACTGGATATGAAATTTGACATTTTGGCAGAAGTGGCCACCACCTGGAGTGGCCGGAGGCTCCGGGGATGTTCCGATAGGGGGACATTTGCCGAACCATAAGAGTTGGGGCAATATGGGTATCAAACTTTAAGGTTTTTGAAACTGAACATGAAATTTGACATTTCAGCAGTAGTGGCCACAATCCGGAGGGCCCCGCGGATGTTCCGATGGGGGGACATTTGCGGAACCATAAGAGTTGGGGCAATATGGGTATCAAACTTTAGGGTTTTTGATACTGGATATGAAATTTGACATTTCGGCAGTAGTGGCCACAATCCGGAGTGGCCGGAGGCCCCGGGGATGTTCCGATGGGGGGACATTTGCCGAACCATAAGAGTTGGGGAAAAATGACTGTTAAACTTCTGAAATCTGTTTCTGGAAATTTAGAATAACTATTTCGTAATCAATTAGAGCCCTGAATAGGGCAGTTCAGCTCCACTTGCAATTTTCATCCCCTTAGTTCGATAGGACGTTGATATTATGCCTTAAAACTTTACAAATCAAACAGCCTGTTTCAGAGCCACGAAATAGACCACAAAAGAGTTGTCTTGTGTAATTATAAGGGAATCATAGGGAAATTTGGATCGGACGTTCTAATCGAAAATTTCAACAATCATCTAGCAAAGTTCTTTGTCATACTGGTCATGTGTAACATAACCACCTGCACCTTTTTCCCTGTTTTGACGGCGTGCGCGACTTTTCGCAACTTCTTATCACATTTCCTTGGCCAATGTATCTTCCTGAAGTCCTAACACTGCAATGTTTGGCATCTGGCTGGGTGCACTATACAAAATCATTTGTGGAAATTTTATTAAAAACTTAGTTCAATAATAATTTGATGACAAATCTTGATATATTATGCATTACAAAAAGTAGGTAACTTTTTTTTAAGGTGTCCCACAACATTTTTCCTTTTTCCAGCTTCAATAAACTGGCATACTTTCCGCAGGTTCACCGTCCTGCATTCGTACTCTCGGGGGTTGTCTCCGACTGTTTGCATAACACTCAGTCTGTCGCACCACTGCTGGCTGGCCATTTTGGTCCAGATATTACATCACCGGCACCCTCCTCCCACTTCGGAACCGTGTTCTCTCCGGCAGGTTAGCCGGCAGTCTGGACAGTCCCCAGCAGCGGTGTGCGAATTGGCCTCAAGGACGTTTCGCGATGCTAATGAGCGTCGTACCGGGCACTGCACTGTGGGTTACGATCTTTGGGTCATTATAAGTACTTTATTGACCATAAGGAAATGTGTGAAATGAATGTGTTTGTTAAGGGTGCAGAAAACCAAAAATAGTTTTTACGAGAGTGACCAAATTTTCTTTAAAAAAATCATAACCACGCTCCATTTCAACCAATTTGATCGCTCCAGGTTGCATTAGGCAGGCATGTAGAGAAAAATAGTTTAGTTTTTAAAAAATTTAGCCTTGCAATTAAAAAGGCCGTATGAAAACAAAAAATGCTGGGACCAAATAGCCTATGTTTGAGATATTGAAATCGAAGTCCTCAGAAAATGTCGCATTCCATATGAGCAATTCTCTACCAAAACCGAAAATGGATTTTATTTTTATTTGGCTCAAACTTTGTGTTGGCCTTCACTTTGACCAAATAAGCTATTTTGCGTCATTGGTTTAGCCATACCAGTCTCCATACAATTTTGCAGCTGTCCATACAAAAATGGCACGTAAATATTCAAACTGCTGTAACTTTTGAGTGAATTTTCTGATCAATTTGGTGTCTTCGACCAAGTTGTAGGTATCGCTGAGCACTACTATTTTTAAAAATCGAAAAACTGCAAATATTTCGCTAAAACAAAACATTCGGTGGCTCTATTTTTAAAACGAAGCCCTTAATCAAAAAATCTGTAAAGTTCTTTTCGATTGCAAATTCAATTTTACATAAAAAACTTTATCCACCTTCAGGTGGTTGGTGCCTTCTTCACATTCATAAAGTGAATGCACTACACAGCCTCAAAAAAGTATATCAATAACACTTATTTTAATCAAAAAAATCTGAGATCCGGCCTAAAAAAACTGTATTAAAAACACTAAAGTACTTATAACTTTTGAAAGGGTTGTCAGATTTTCAATTTTTTGCGATGCGAGATCCGGCCTCTAAAAAGTGTATAAATAACACTTAGGTGGTTATAACTTTTGATGGTTGCCAGATTTTCGACGTTTTGGGCTCGTTAGAAAGGTCTTTTTAAGCCCTTTCTAAAAATGTATAGCATGACGGGTTTTCTTACAAAACCACCCTTTTTACAATCTTCCGGACTTTTGTTAAAATCGTTTTTTAAGCATAACTTTTGGAGTACTTTTCTAAACTTCATAATATTAACTAGGGTCTTGTTCGAAATCGGTTCAGTCAGTCCGGAGATCGTGTGCATATTTTTGGGTGCACGGACTTACAGACATTTGTTCAGAATTTGATTCTAAGTCGATAGGTATACGTGAAGGTAGGTCTATGAGGTCGAATAAGAAGTTCATTTTTCGAGTAATTTTATAGCCTTTCCTCATTGAGGTGAGGAAGGCAAAAATCAGGTGAAATTTTTTTTGATGAAATTTCGACTTTTTCCAAAAAATACTATTTTTTCAAAAAATCATAATTTGGCGGCAGATTTTTTTACCATTCTTGTCTATGGCTCAAAAGTTGTGGGTTTTTGTCTCCTAAAACATGTAACAAAATCTCGAATATCCAAAAATATGTATTTTGGGAAATTGAGTTTTTGTGAAAAAAAGTTAATAAAAAAATCGGCAATTTTTTTCCGTGTACCTATTTTTCTCAATAGTCCTCAACGATACCTACAACTTTGTCCAAACCACCAAATTGATCAGAAAATGCACTCAAAAGTTACAGCTGTTTGAATATTTTCATAGTTTTAGAGAAAAATATGTATTTTTGCTCTATTTTCAGTCATATTTGAATATGCTAGGCTCTTTGGTCCCGAGGCACCAAAAACAGCATTTTAAATTTGAAACGACCTTTTCAGATAGAAGGCTAGATGTTTGAAACTCCAATCCATTTTTCTCCAAAAGCCTAACTTATCACCTGTTGAATCCGGAGCGATTAAAACGGTCAAAACGGCGCAGAGTTACATTTTTTTCAAGAATTGGTTTTTGGGAAAAAATATGAAAATGGCATTTTTTCGGACTCCCTAACGCTAAAATTTAATATTTTCAAATTGTGCTGTTTTCGTGGTAAATTGAAAGATAAGATTGCATTTGCAATATTGCAAAAAAAAGTCAAAATCAAATAGGACAACTATGCTTAGCAGGCCTTGGCACACAAATTTAAATTTTTGAGAAATTCTGGAGATTAATTCTCCAAGAGTTCATTCACCCCAATATCCGAAGCTCACAATCTTGCGAGTTGTAGCATTCACATTCTCCTAGGTTATGTAACGTAACGTACCTTCCAAGCAAGACATGCGTAAACAGCTTTATGGACCAGTTCCTTTATAAGTCAACAAGATATTTTCTACCCACTGGTACACATCTGCGCACGCCAACGAATTCTTCAAAAAAGATCTGAATTTCCTCGTGGACGGACCTTAACAAGGCCTACTGATTTTGTCATATCTTAAATTGCATCAAAAGTCCTCAGCAAAAGGGGTGGTTACCTCATTGACCTATACCTAACTTGTTGAAGTTGGTGCAGCAACCAAAGCATGGCGTCTTAATGGCGTCCGATTCTTACGTTGACACCCCCGTCCGTCAGCGGCGTCCTCACGTAGACCGCTCGATAATTTCGCGTTGCAGCGGTTTTGTTTTGATCGTCTCGTTCGTCGCCTACCACCTCGCAGACGCCGGTCGTCGTTCCACTTGAAACAAAACGTAAATAATGGCTCAGGGCCCTTGGGGTGGCCAATAATAATGACACGCGGGGGGAGTTTGCCAAAATGGATAATGAAAGGCAACAAACCCCTCCGTCATCGGCACTCGACTCGACGTGAGGGGGCTTTAAAGAAACAACAGTGTAATAAAATTGGAGAAATGAAGGCACCTTTCGTGAGTATCCGCCGGTGGAGTTGGTCAAGTACCGTTATTCAGGCGTTACATAAAGCCGGCAACTCTTCGTGCCGTAAATCATGCGCAAAAGATAACGTTTTTATTTTCGTTCAACTCGAGCGTTTTCAAGGTCTCCTTCGAGCGGGCTTCAGCACCGCGTTTCAGCGTTGTGTAACGTCCGAGAAATGTGTCAAGGTTAGGAGGTTTCCGATACATCCGAGTTGGGCCGTGGTGGACGAGCATGGCGATTCGTTTACCGGATCGAGAAAGACATCGTTCAAAACTAGCGTGGGATGGACCAAATTTTGGAGTTTAGCTTCATTATTTGTCTGTGATGGAATCATCTTAATAGTTCTTTTTCACATCTTCAAAAAGTTGAAAACCAACTCAATTTGCTGTAAGTTCATCATGTTATGGATAATTGATTTGGTTTCTACACTATAACTGTTTATAAGTAAATAGATTCTATTATTATTTATGTAGTGGGATCGAATTTCTCCTGAAAAAATGTAAATAATAATTCATCGAATTTCCAGTTCCATATATCTAAAGGCAGAGTGAAGATTGGCATGCATCAACCTTAAAATAATTTATTCTCAACCTGAAAATGGAGAATGTACTAAAAAGGTGACACAAAAAATTCATATTTTCTGGTCTAAATTTTGTTCGAAAACTTTTTATTGGCTGTCAAATATTGGTCAAATATATTAAGTTAGAGCCCCCAAGGCATATTCATAAGAAATTTGAGTGATATCAACATGAATGTACCGATTTTAGGCGACTTTTCTGAAGAAATATCCCATAAAATCGAAAAAAAAAAATTTCAAAAAATGTTGTTTTAGACCCCCTGACGAAATATTTCGGTATAGACCGCAAAATGACGGGAAAGAGCCCTTCTTTCACGGTGACAAATATCAGACATACCGATTTTTTTTTATCTATATGTGCTCAAAAAAATACACCGTGAGTTGCCTTGGCTTTGGTTGACAAAGAGGAGGACATCAAGGAGAAGAGGGAATACAAAAAAGTTCTAGTAAGTTTCATAAAATTTTAAAGAGAAATGTAGGGGCAGGGGGAGCAGAATGGACCAGGGGGGCAGAATGGGCCACCCTTGGTTTTGGGCTTTAGAATGGATTTAGACCAATTGTAAGGCAAGGGTATTTTAAAGGACGTCAAATAATATCACCATACCGAAAACTAAGTTACTAGATGTTACTACCAAGGTAAACAAACAACAACGGAACCTTCAAATCATTTAGAGGCTTGGTGGTGGAAGTGTTAAATAAAAATCCACTTGGGAGCAGAATGGACCACAATTTTTCAGTCTTATAAAAACAATCAAAACTTACGAAGTTTGAGCTAAATGGATTATTTAACTCCTGGTAGCTTCACAAATCACGTTTAATGCAACATTAGTTGATTTTTTAACTTGTTTTGATGCTTATTTGTAAAAATAGTGTCTTATTACAATATATTAACACTATTTTCAAAAATGTTTGTTTTGTTAAGAGGCAGTTTTTGTAAATATTGCTCGATTTGTTCTAAAGGTCGTATCGATTTGGATGAAACTTTCAGCGTTTGTTTGTCTATACATGAGATGAACTCATACCAAATATGAGCCCCCTACGACAAAGGGAAGTGGGGTAAAATGGGCTTTGAAGTTTGAGGTCCAAAATCATAAAAAATCTAAAAATTTCTCGCATTTCCGTAAAACTTCATCAATTTCAACTCTCTTTGATTGGAAAAAATGCCATTTAGAATGAATTAAAATATTTTTGCCTTTCTAACTAAAGAAAGGTATAGGTTTTACTTTAAGGCAGGACGTCATTTCCATCTTCGTAAATATGTCGATTCAGCATCAATTTTAAACGGAAAAATCGTCAAAAAATCACACTGCATCGATTTTCGACGCTCTCGATTCACCTTGACAGAACTCGTCTATCTCCAACCTCTCGAAATCTGCGAACCAACTAAATTCCGTGAGGTCGAGTGATAGTACGTATGTGCCGCAAACTCACGCAAAATACTCTCTAGCACCGTCACCCGACACACGCGCCTCAAACCTCAAAGCACCCATCCCCATCATCACTACTATATATCCCGATTCTTCTAATCCGCGGACGAAAAGCTCCCAGAGCGCATGAACCTGGGCGAGTTGCTCGCGCAAAACCGCCCCGAAACCTAAAACCCCATCCCAGATTACCCAAGGAAGCCAAGACATATTTCAACAACAATACACAGCCCCCCCATCGAAAATACTGTCACCCCCCACCCCCCCCCCCAAAACCACCTCAACCACCACATTAAATTCTAACTCTCTAAATCAATCCACCCCACCTCCCCCCCCACCACCCCCCTTACCCCTCCCCATTATCCAACTCCCCCAAAAACCAAAATCAAAACAACTCCCAAACAATCACCCAACCACTACCTCCCATCTATCTCCACATCCCCCCCAACTCCCACTCACTTCCCACCTCACCCAAAAACTCCCTCAAACCAAAAATCCAAACAACCACCCTCCCTTACACTTAAAACCAAACCTCCTTCCTACCAAACCCACAACTACCCACATACTCAACCTCCATCCAAAACCCCTTCCCCCCACTCCCCCCCACCCCATCCACTCAAAACTCCTCAACTACTCCCCTACTCCCTAATACCTAATCTCAACTCAACCATTCTCTCTCCATCATTCTCCACACAAAATATTCACTCAACACACAAAATACTACTCAATAACCCTCATAAACCAACCACATACCTCACACTACTCAAAACTTAAACAAAATCCATACCTAAAAATCCACCCATACCCATAAACATGCCCCCAAATATCCATTTTACAAACCACCTTCACCCAAAAAATTAAAACCCTACCACACACCCTCCACCCATACCAACCAAAAACTATCTAAATACTACATATTCAAACCACCTTTAACCTAATTAACTTACCACTTTAAACACTCAAAACCTTAAACAAACAAAACCCTATAAGCATCATTCTCCTACCATAGTCTTTCTTCCTAAGGTTCTCGCGATTGAGTATGTAGTGGTGCGGTTGTTAAAAATAGCTATCTCTGACTCTGTCACTCTCGTAGAAGCTGAATGGCTAGCTTCCCTGCACCGTGCGGCAAACGCGGTTCACTTGTACCTTGTCTTGGTGCGCTGGTACGATGAACCAAAACACCAACACAGTCACACAAAAGGGCTCGTACCGAAACTAGAAAACCAAAACCGCGGTGTGCGTTGTTGGGAAGCTTGCTATGATCGCGTTTGTCATAATCGCTTGTTTGATTAGAAACGTACAAACATATTGTACGATTAAAAATATTCTTTTGGTGAAAATTGCGTTTTAATTTCTTTTGGAAATCATATCATTCATAATACTCATAATATAATCATAATACATTGCTTTCATCATAAGACTTTCTTTTGAGCTGACGTTATAAATAAACAAAGTCGATGTTATTAATTGAAAGAAGTTCTACCATTGTTATATTCTTTAGTAAGAAAGGCTCTTTCTCACCCCAGGTGGGATTAAATCGGGTTTTTAACAAGTTGTTGGATTAGGGGTAAAACAGGTATTCGCCTACTTGATACAGCATTTGACGTATTGATCACAGGGTAAATAAGTTCTATTTCTTTTTTCAAAAATGTTTTATTTAATTATTTCTTTTTATTTTTTTTTTAATTGTTTTGATGCTCATTTGTAAAAATAGAGTCTTATTACAACATATTAACACTATTTTCAAAATGTTTGTTTTGGTAAGGCTTCATCCATAAAGTACGACACGCTAAAATCAGCCGAAATTTACCCCCCCTCCCCCCCTTTGTCACGCTTTTCCTATACTTATAACATGCAATGTCACGCTTGCTCAGACCCCCCCTCCCCCCCTAGAGCGTGACAGGAAAAGTAGTCGAAAAACAGTTTTTTTTAAATTGCATCAAAAATAGTTTTAAGCTTAAAAAATTTTCATCAACCAAGTATACACCATTAAAGGGAACATCCCAAAGCATAAGCCTACTACACTGAATTCATAAATTTGTATGTTTTTTCTATGGTTTTTGGCGCATTTTACTTAGGCGGGCCATTCTGCCCCCTGCCCCTATCACAAAATGTTCAAGACATGATTACAGTTATAGTCAAAGTGTTCATATAAACTGTAAAATTATGAAAAAAAAAAGACTGAAATATAAATATAAGCGAAGCATATTAAAATCATTTTACGATCGATTGGTGCATTACAAAACCATTGAAAATGTATGTAAATATAATTGTCTAGTGCAAAGTTGTAAACTCTCTTAACAATTCATTTTATTTCTAAAATACAAAAAAGATCAACAAGAAAAGACTATTTTGAAACTTCGTCCTGCGGAGCCTTTTGTGTCCTTGATATCAAATTTAGTGTTTGATTTAGGACATTTCGTGATATAATCTATTTTTTCAATTAAGAATAAACGACACAACAACAATTATTGATGATAACTAATAATTTAATTTGCATTGATTAAACGCTACCATGATCATGATGTCATTTTTTATATCACTTAAAAAATGTGTTAAAACTAAGGGGTAGGCGTGGCTGAATGGTTACGCTGTTCGCTTTGCAAGCGGAAGGTTCTGGGTTCGATTCCCATCTGCTCCTATCGAGAAATTATGGAAAGAAGGAATTCTGAACACTTGAATATGAACGAAAAATTCATTAGCTCGCGGCGGGTTTCGATCCCCCGTCCTTTGGGTCAGCAGACAAAAACGCTAACCACCAGACCATCGAGGCTTAGTTGTCTAGAAGGATTAAGAATGATATAAGAATCCAAGAAACTTGATTGGAATCTGTGTGAACCAAAAGAACAGGAAAATGCAATATTGAATGCAAGTTGAATTTTAGGGACACTTACTGGTTGCATAATTGTTAGGCGAATATTGAACTTTCAACACGACCAGAATTCACCACAAAAAGCTTGGTGAACCGAATTGGAAAGCTTTCAAAATGAATCCAAGAACATACGAAGAATTAAGGACTAAAAATAGATTTGACCGGCCGCATCACTTACCACGGTGAATCCTGGCTTCACACCCATCTTACTAACACCCGCAAACCTCACGTGATACTTTGTCGAAGACGCAGCCGATTTAGCGGTTTTCATCACTCAAGTATCGGACTAAAATTCCTATCCACTTCCCCGTGTCTTACCACTGGTCGTGGCCGGCGCTGTGATTGGCTAGCATGATAGGGACATTTGAAAGTTGCGAAGTGGTGATGATTGGTTCCTACTCTTCATCTGTGGTCCACGGAGCAATTCTTGGAGGTCCTGGTCAATAACAGAGTAGCAACTACGGGTAGACACCAATGCTATGCTATGCTATGCACTTAAAAAATGTGTTACAACTCCTCCAAACAGTGCTAATTGTAGTCACGAAAGCTGCAAGCCGCGAATTTTTCCAGCCTTGAAAGCCCAAATGCAGTTCGTTGCAAATGCATTATAAAACGGTCGACCGACATGCGGTTACTCGTGCTCCCAAGTCAAGTTCGGCAAAAGACGACAACTCATAAGATTATTTAACACTATAGGTAAGACGCTAGGTTGGTGCCACTGCTCATTAGTCACTATCGCCACCTTAAACGCATGGCGCATGTGCTAATAACGTCATTGAACCGCGTAACGTTATTTTGTTTTGGTGCGAGGCGAGGTGATTAATATCAGCTAAATTTTTTGTGCTGTAAAGTAATGAATTGTGACCGTTATGGTCTAAGTACACCCAGGGCGGAGCCGCAACCGTCTGACCACATACTTTGTTAGTTGAATGGCAGTTAACATGGATGACATAAGGTGGTGATTAGTATTCAAAGATGGGTATTTTTTTCTTATCAAGGGGCTGTGTTCAATGCTACGGAACATTAATTTTGAATTTTGTAATTGTTATTCAAAAGCTTTTGATAAAAAAAAAACATATATTATCGCATGTTTATCCACCTAATCGACAGCCCAAATTAGAAACCACACCTTTGCTTAACACCTCATCCTATTAGTTAAATCCAGGTCGCACACGTTTCGGTCTGCCCCATCATCTCATTCGTATGTCCTAATTGACCGTGATGCTCATCTGTTATGGAAATCTGCCGCGAGTATTCGCAGACTTCTGAGCAGCAGCCCCCGGGGGTAGCCAACTTCTTCCTGACCGTTGCAAACCACGCATTGCGCAATCGACAAAAAGGCTCGCGCACTATTCGATGCCGGACTTATGCAATCTTAAGCCCCCTTTTGCGATATCAAACGAACCTTATACCAGTTTATTTATTTATTTACTTATTTTGGAACAGGCTTACCTTCTCCTCCAGCAGTGGACCTGAATCCGTCCAAATGGTGCAACAGGTCTGGAGTGACCTCACCCTGATGTGATTTGAGGTGAGGTTGTTTTTCAGCAGGGTAGCAGCGGTCGTTGGCACCATTTTTGACTGTAAAGCTTAAAGGGAACTAGTTTAAACTAATCCTTAAGTTTATTCATTTTGCATCTCAAGTGCTTGAAAAGTTGCGAAACGAGTTGCCAGACATTTTGTTACCTTGAACTATATTTGATTGTTTACCAACCCTCAGATTGGTGTTATGAATATATTCAAAATGAGAATACAAAAGAAATATTATAAAAAACAATATTACTCCATTGAAAACTTTGCAATCGATAGCAAATTGTTTAATAGTAGTTTATGCAACAAGTTGCAAAAAGAAGATTTTTGCAGCACGAGTCGTACATTTATCCAATGAGGTTTATCGAGTTGGATAAATACGACGAGTGGTGAAAAAATCATGTTTTGCAACGGGTTGCTTACAAACATTTTTGCAATTCCGGAAAACGCTTGTAGATTTGAATTTTGTGTCAAACATTCATGTGTTTAGTAAATCCACCGTTCAGAACAAAAAAATATTGAAAAATTTTACTTTTTGATACTAGTTGATACCCATTACAGTACTGAAAAGTTGCACTTATCAGCACTGGTATTGAAATGTATTGATTATCCATTCTGTTATTTTTGGTAGGGAAAAGTAGGCCGTTTCGTTTCTCCAGAAGGACAGGAAAAGTTGTCAGTTTCACAGCGGAATTGCAAAAAATATGTTTCCGGGCGTTTATTTACGATATTTTTGTCAAACTCACCTACTCCTACACATACTGACTCACTGATCCACTGATGAAAATAAAACAAATAGTTTTAAATATATCATCAGTTGAGAAAATAAGGACTTATTTGGTGACACTGAAAAAAAAAACAATTTAAAAATAGTAAAAATTTTGTTTTTTCGACTACCTTTCGAGGGTGCGGGGCCACCTAAGAAAACAAGCCATTTCGTCTAATACAACGTTAAAAGGTGATGAAAAATTGACTTAATCCACCTATGTGGTTGGAGCCTTCCTCACTCATTACCAACAATGGCTGTACACAAAATTTCATCTATTTTTTTGATCCGGAATAAAAAAGTACATAAATATCACTTAAGTGGTCATATCTCGAGACAGGGTTACCAGATCATCAATGTTTTGGACTCGTTGGAAAGGTCTTTTGATAACCTAACCAACGATAGGTCGAATAGTGGATCCGGACATAGTTTACATATATTTAAGTGAGATCCGGCTTCCAAAAAGTACATCAATATCACTTAGGTGGCCATATCTCGAGACAGGGCTGCCAGATCATCAATGTTCTGGACTCGTTGGAAAGGTCTTTTGATAACCTAACCAACGATAGGTCGAATAGTGGATCCGAACATATTTTACATACATTTAAGTGAGTTCCGGCTTCTAAAAAGTACATCAATATCACTTAGGTGGCCATATCTCGAGACAGGGCTGCCAGATCATCAATGTTCTGGACTCGTTGGAAAGGTCTTTTGATAACCTAACCAACGATAGGTCGAATAGTGGATCCGGACATAGTTTACATACATTTAAGTGAGATCCGGCTTCCAAAAAGTACATCAATATCACTTAAGTGGCCATATCTCGAGAAAGGGTTGCCAGATCATCAATGTTCTGGACTCGTTGGAAAGGTCTTTTGGTAACCTAACCAACGATGGGTCGGATGGTGGACCCGGACTTAGTTTACATACATTTAAGTGAGATCCGGATATATGTGAAAACACATTTTTATACATAACTTTTGAACTACTTATCGAAACTTCAATCTGTATAAAACTCGATCTATGGGACCCCAAACCAAGTCGAAGCAACAGGTTCGGGTCAAATCGGTTCAGCCAGTGTCGAGAAACATGAGCTAGTTTGTTGGTCACATACATACATACACACACACATACACACAGACATTTGTTCAGTTTTCGATTCTGAGTCGATATGTATACATGAAGGTGGGTCTACGACGTTTTTATACAAAGTTCATTTTTAGAGCAGGATTATAGCCTAACCTCAGTGAGGAAGGCAAAATGACTCAATGGACTTTTCCAACATAGTTTCCAGAAAGTTTGATTACTTTTATAAAAATAATTAGTTTACAAGACAAACAATTTTGAAAAAAGTGTTAAATTGTGTTAAATTAAACACTGTTTTCACAAACAAGCATCAAAATAACTGAAAAATCGACTAATGTTGCATAAAACGTGATTCTTGAAGCTGTCAGGCGTGAAATAATCCATTTAACTCAAATATCATAAATTTTGAATGTTTTTATAAGGCAAGAAGAAAATGGGTGGCCCATTAGGGTGTAATATTAAAATCGATTTTCCAGCACAGCAATTTTTCAGTTCCTTTTGGGGTCCTAAACAACTCCTCAAAGTTTGGAAAAGATTGGTTTAGTCCTCGCTTTGCGTAAAGCGATTCAATTTTCCATATAAATTTGTATGAGAAAAACTAACTTAATCCACCTATGTGGTTGGAGCCTTCCTCACTTATTACCAACAATGGCTGATATGATGGAATTGTACAAAAATTTAATCTATTTTTTAGATCCGGAATAAAAAAGTACATAAATATCACTAAAGTGGCCATATCTCGAGACAGGGTTGCCAGATCTTCAATGTTTTAGGCTCGTTAGAAAGGTCTTTTGCTAACCAAACCAACGATGGGTCGGATGATGGATCCGGACATAGTTTACATACATTTAAGTGAGATCCGGCTTCAAAAAAGTACATAAATGTCACTTAAGTGGCCATATCTCGAGACAGGGTTGCCAGATCTTCAATGTTTTGAACTCGTTGGAAAGGTCTTTTGATAACCTAACCAACGATGGGTCGGATGGTGGATCCGGACATAGTTTACATACATTTAAGTGAGATCCGGCTTCCAAAAAGTACATAAATGTCACTTAAGTGGCCATATCTCGAGACAGGGTTGCCAGATCTTCAATGTTTTAGGCTCGTTAGAAAGGTCTTTTGATAACCAAACCAACGATGGGTCGGATGATGGATCCGGACATAGTTTACATACATTTAAGTGAGATCCAACTTCAAAAAAGTACATAAATGTCACTTAAGTGGCCATATCTCGAGACAGGGTTGCCAGATCTTCAATGTTTTGAACTCGTTGGAAAGGTCTTTTGATAACCTAACCAACGATGGGTCGGATGGTGGATCCGGACATAGTTTACATACATTTAAGTGAGATCCGGCTTCCAAAAAGTACATCAATATCACTTAAGTGGCCATATCTCGAGAAAGGGTTGCCAGATCATCAATGTTCTGGACTCGTTGGAAAGGTCTTTTGATAACCTAACCAACGATGGGTCGGATGGTGGATCCGGACATAGTTTACATACATTTCAGTGAGATCCAGCTTAAAAAAAGTACATATATGTCACTTAAGTGGCCATATCTCGAGACAGGGTTGCCAGATCTTCAATGTTTTGAACTCGTTGGAAAGGTCTTTTGATAACCTAACCAACGATGGGTCGGATGGTGGATCCGCACATAGTTTACATACATTTAAGTGAGATCCGGCTTCAAAAAAGTACATAAATGTCACTTGAGTGGCCATATCTCGAGAAAGGGTTGCCAGATCTACAATGTTTTGAACTCGTTGGAAAGTTCTTTTGATAACCTAACCAACGATGGGTCGGATGGTGGATCCGGACATAGTTTACATACATTTAAGTGAGTTCCGGCTTCCAAAAAGTACATCAATATCACTTAAGTGGCCATATCTCGAGACAGGTTTGCAAGATCTTCAATGTTTTGAACTCGTTGAAAAGGTCTTTTAATAACCTAACCAACGATGGGTCGGATGATGGATCCGGACACAGTTTACATACATTTAAGTGAGATCCGGCTTCAAAAAAGTACATAAATGTCACTTAAGTGGCCATATCTCGAGACAGGGTTGCCAGATCTTCAATGTTTTAGGCTCGTTAGAAAGGTCTTTTGATAACCAAACCAACGATGGGTCGGATGATGGATCCGGACATAGTTTACATACATTTAAGTGAGATCCAGCTTCAAAAAAGTACATAAATGTCACTTAAGTGGCCATATCTCGAGACAGGGTTGCCAGATCTTCAATGTTTTGAACTCGTTGGAAAGGTCTTTTGATAACCTAACCAACGATGGGTTGGATGGTGGATCCAGACATAGTTTACATACATTTAAGTGAGTTCCGGCTTCCAAAAAGTACATCAATATCACTTAAGTGGCCATATCTCGAGACAGGGTTGCCAGATCTTCAATGTTTAGGCTCGTTGGAAAGTTCTTTTGATAACCAAACCAACGATGGGTCGTATGATGGACCCGGACATAGTTTACATACAGTTAAGTGAGATCCGGCTTCCAAAAAGTACATCAATATCACTTAAGTGGCCATATCTCGAGACAGGGTTGCCAGATCTTCAATGTTTTAGGCTCGTTGGAAAGGTCTTTTGATAACCTAACCAACGATGGGTCGGATGATGGATCCGGACATAGTTTACATACATTTAAGTGAGATCCAGCTTCAAAAAAGTACATAAATGTCACTTAAGTGGCCATATCTCGAGACAGGGTTGCCAGATCTTCAATGTTTTGAACTCGTTGGAAAGGTCTTTTGATAACCTAACCAATGATGGGTTGGATGGTGGATCCAGACATAGTTTACATACATTTAAGTGAGTTCCGGCTTCCAAAAAGTACATCAATATCACTTAAGTGGCCATATCTCGAAACAGGGTTGCCAGATCTTCAATGTTTAGGCTCGTTGGAAAGTTCTTTTGATAACCAAACCAACGATGGGTCGTATGATGGACCCGGACATAGTTTACATACATTTATGTGAGTTCCGGCTTCCAAAAAGTACATCAATATCACTTAAGTGGCCATATCTCGAGACAGGGTTGCCAGATCTTCAATGTTTAGGCTCGTTGGAAAGTTCTTTTGATAACCAAACCAACGATGGGTCGTATGATGGACCCGGACATAGTTTACATACAGTTAAGTGAGATCCGGATATATGTGAAAACACATTTTTATACATAACTTTTGAACTACTTATCAAAACTTCAATCTGTATAAAACTCGATCTATGGGACCCTAAACCAAGTCGAATGCAACAGGTTCGGGTCAAATCGGTTCAGCCAGTGCCGAGAAACATGAGCTATTTTGTTGGTCACATACATACATACACACACACATACACACACACATACACACACACATACACACAGACATTTGTTCAGTTTTGGATTCTGAGTCGATATGTATACATGAAGGGGGGTCTACGACGTTTTAATACAAAGTTCATTTTTAGAGCAGGATTATAGCCTTACCTCAGTGAGGAAGGCAAAACCATTTTTTTGGATTTTGTTATTTATAAAATCCACGTTTCACGCTGTACTAAAACCGGATTCATATTCGGATGCTCTGGAAGGTGCTCTACAACTTTCCCGAAGAGAGTATGGTGCTATCTTGCTCCTGAAAAAAGATACAGCGTGTTCAAAACTCGTCTAAAACGTGTTTTTTGATCGAAAGTCACGTTTTAGAAGAGTTTTGAACACGCTGTATCTTTTTTCAGGAGCAAGTTAGCACCATACTCTCTTCGGGAAAGTTGTAGAGCACCTTCCAGAGCATCCGAATATGAATCCGGTTTTAGTACAGCGTAAAACGTGGATTTTATAAATATCAAAATAAAATAAAATGTTTTTTCCCATACAAATTTATATGGAAAATTAAATCGCTTTGCGCAAAGCGAGGACTAAACCAATCATTTCCAAACTTTGGGGAATTGTTTAGGACCCCAAAAGGAACTGAAAAATTGCTGTGCTCGTTAAATTTGGACAACTTTATTTTTTCCATACAACCATATTACACCCTAGTGGCCCATTCTGCCCCCACTGTGTATTTCTGTGTGTACTTCTGCCACTAAGTCAAAAAAAATTTTGAAGGCTCCGTTGTTGTTTGTTTACCTCAATATTTGCTCCTAGTACCATTCTATGCATTGAACTTAATTATTTATTCTATAAAAATCTTCTGATAGCTTAATTCGAAACTTCAAAATACACAGAATTTGTATCGTTATGAATAATTTTTTGTGCATATTTCTGAAAATACAATGAATATAAACGTCGTTTTCGTTGAGGTTCCATCTGCCCCCATGCTTCTATGGAAATTAATTTAAAAAAATACCACGTTCTCGATATTTTCCAAAAAAAAATCATTACACAATCCTAAACTCTTTGACAAACGATGCATTTTTAAGCCAATTTAATTTATATATTTTTTTTATTCACATATCCATTTTCTGTGACTATTCCGAAAAGTTGTATGGATACTAGTTTGCAAAAACGAATTATCCAATATTGCATCCAAATAAAAAATATATTAAGAAAATACGAATTTTGGTAACGCAGGGAACTACAAATTTACTGTTATAAGTAATATTTTATGCTTAATTTTATTTGTTCAGCATTTTACCACATATTTTTAAGAATCTTATTTTCCGTGTTTAATTAATCATGAATGAACAAAATCAATAAACAAAAAAATAAATCAAAACCTTATTTTGCCGTTCAATCAAATCTAAGATGACATAACTGCTTAATAACAGCCTAAAAATTTGCGTGTTTCCATTATATTTGTGATGAAAGCATTGCAGCGGAAATCGACCGGAAAAGTGTAAAAACACCGCGGTGGCACCGCTGAATGCCGCGCGTGCAGCCCAGGTTCGTGTCCTGCTGTCTCCGTGATCAAAGGAGGTCTCCGCCATGGTGCCACAAAGCTGGTGCAAAGTCATGCAATATGAATGCATATTTGAACTAGATTTGGAATAAAAAAATGTGGATGTTGATTTTGCTTAGCTCAGTTGTGTTACGAGCCAAAAGGATAGTATTAAAAATGCAAATATTTTGGTTTTCAGGAAGGTCGCTCAAAATTTCCTGTAACTTCGTGTCCCTGCCAAAATTGTGATTTGCGTTATAGATTTCAGTAAATAATAATAAATAATTAATTTATTTGATTCAATATGCCTAATGATTCTCAGAGTATTAGTTAAATTAAATTGTTAATCTTACAATTATGTAAAATAAGGTTATAAATATTAATTATTGTCAACAGCTTGGCACTTGACTGAAAAATGACCATAATTAAACATCAAACGAAGACCACGATAAGTGTCGTCCAATCATCTCGGCAGTTGACGATGCAAATAAGCAAAGGGTCATAATTTCTCATGATCAGGCAAACACGTAATGTCCATGTCCAGCAAACTATCAATCGCCACACCATCATTAGAGGGAGACAACTTATTCACCAGCTCTTCCTTCAGCTAGGTTAAACATCGGCAATTTCGCACGTGCGGCTGTTGGCATAAATTATTGGGTGCGTCGGATCAGGTTGTAGATCGTGCACCTGATTTTGCATACATTATGCGCTTGATTAGATTAGACACACATCGTCGCAGAGGGAGTTATTTAATTAAAAGGCGCACCAGGAGAAAAGCGTTTTTGGAACATTGCGGCGTCTAGAGACAGGGGTTCCTGTTTATGTTATTAAATTTGTATGTTGGGTATGGATTTTGAAAAAAACAGATCAATGATTTCTCTTGTAGACCATGTCCATTAGGGTGGCTCAACATGGTCGATTTTGCAGAACAAGGTTACATCAGTTGAACAATTCCCCGAAATTTGGGAGCGATTGGTTGAGTGTGTACTAGAGTGTAACAAAAATGACTTTTTGGCGGGCATTTAGGGGTTTGTTCCGGTGGGCATACTGAGCCCAAATCCCAATTATGAGCTTGATTAGACGTAACAGGAGCTGGCGCTCCGCCCTTCAATTTTAAATGGGATTTAACCCGTAAAAAAATATTTTTTCAAAAATGTCACTTTTTGAGGCATTTTGGCCAATGAAGCGTTTAATTTCAACATCATTGGCGTATAGGCCAGATCCTTGGGCATCTTTTGGTGTATATAACATTGAAGTTTGGAGCATCCTGGAGCTCGGCACAGACCTTCAAAGTTTGACATTTTTTCGAAAAATCGGTCCCAGCAAAATCAAATGGCGTCTCGGGCGTCACAAGGTGCGACGCATATCTTTTTTGCCGGGGCCGATTTTTCGAAAAAATGTACCGGTGCTCCAAACTTCAATGTTATATATACCAAAAGATGCGCAAGGATCTGGCCAACACGCCAGTGATGTTTTTGGTAAACGCATTGGTGGCCAAAACGCCTAAAAAATTTACATTTTTTAAAAAATATTTTTTTACGGTTTAAATCCCATTTAAAATTGAAGGGCGGAGCGCCAGCTCCTGTTACGTCCAATCAAGCTCATATTTGGGATTTGGGCTCAGTATGCCCACCGGAACAAACCCCTGAATGCCCGCCAAAAAGTCATTTTTGTTACATCCTAGTGTATACTTTGCGAATTGCATTTTAATTTTACATGGAAAGTTGCATATAATAACCAAATTTTTACACATTTAGCTTTATTATGCATATTTTTATTTTTTTGTCACTTTATTTATTTATACTGCCGCTCTAATCGTGTCCGTCCCATATGTTCAAAACAGCAAGCCGAGAAAAACGCGTGTCAAAGTTGTTCCGCCCATACGGCTACGTATTAGAATTTCACGAAAATGTGGATTTTCTACGGCTTTCTAGAACAAAGTACTACATTTTATTGTTTTTTTCTGATAGTTTACATGATTTTGAACCAAACTGCATCATAACCTAAAAATTGACGAATTACATATGGGACGGACTAGCTTCGAGCGGCAGTAGGGGAACAGTGTCTAATTCCAGCGTGCCTCTTATGTTGCCATATCAGCACTTTGACATTCAATTACAGCTCATTAAAAACGTTTTCAACTGAAATCGAGTGATAATCAGCTCAATAGGAAGTGAGCAAGCAAGTTGCTATCAATAGTTTTGCCAAATTAGTTGTTGAAATAGTGAAAATCAGCTAATTGGATGGAGTTAGGAGCGAGCGCTTAACCTGCCAAACATACGAGAATTTCCCCTATATCGGTAACCTAAAACTATTTTTTAGTAGATATGCATTTTGAACATCTAATTATCATCTAAGAATGCAATTTTCAACACTATTTGAACACCCCTGGACAAAGTGTATCATAACTACATCTACCCAGTTTGCAACTTCGTGAGAAACTAGTTCACACCCTACTTCCAACAGCCTGCATCAACAATCCGGGTCTTGCCGTCCGTCCGTAGCTAAAGCTGTTTATCTAACACACCGGCAGCGGCCTCACTCTCAGTCGAAAACGGTCCTGAAGCGCGGAAATCGAATCAAATCGAATCGGCAATCTTGCCGCTGCAGGATAAACTCTCCGATGTCATTTGGGAGGCCAGACGGAGGGTTTATCTGTGGTGTTGTTTTGGATTTCACGACAACTTCCTGGATTAGGGAGCACCGATTTACAAAACGTTCGGCAGCTTGATTGGTTGGGCCGATGGCATCAGGAAATGGATCGACTGAGAGTTCAACGAGGCCAAGTTGGGAAATGATGCAATTTATTGAGTGGAACTACAAATTTTAATTAAGAAACCAAGTCGGTAATCTCGAAATGGAGCACGAGGAAATGCGTGTGCGGTGCACAGGAGTTGGACACCAGTGCGTTACATTTTTAAATTAAACTGAAAGCCTAATTTATTAGCGAGCTGCAGGGCAGCTCCAAATAGAGTTGGTCCAGCTAGGACGACAGCGTCCCCGACATAAGATTGAAAGCTGGAACATGGTTTAGTGCGCTGCAGGCAGGCTGTCTGGCAAGATAAGTTATACTTAGTGCGGTGGCAAACATCCAGTTTTGCAATGCAGACATACGTTGCCTTTTTATGTCTGGAAATGAAATGATGCTTAGATTTAGGTACCGTCAGTGGGGTGACTATGGGTCAAAAAACGATACACCTCTCGTGTTTTCATAATAACAAAAACAATTTAAATAACATCGAAAATCTTTTAATGTAAGAATTTTCTTAGATAGTTTATTAACATGTTCCCAAAATATAGTGGAATTTGATAAACTCAACCTTAAATGCAAATCGTTTGAAAATTGATCCAATCTCACCCCTTAGAGGGGGTGACATTGGGTCAAATGAAACTTAAATTATGCTCAAATACAAAGATATGCTAAGAACAAGTAATTATACAGTGTTTCTTGTTTGAGGGACATGCTACAATGTTTGAAGTAGAGATTTTCATACATTTAGGTACTTTTCGAGAAATTCAAAAAAAAAATTTAAAAGTTGATTTATCGAGAGGAAATTTTTTCCCAAAAACGTACCACATCTTTAGATAGCTGCCAAAATGACAGATGTTTAGATGTCCCCTACAAAGCTCTTTTAAAAGAATTTAGTTTCATTGAGAAGAACCTGAGAAATGGTAAAATCCTTAAAAAATCACTTTGACCCAATGTCACCCCAACGACTGTAAACTATATAAATGTTATAACACAAATTTGTTGAAAATTGATTTTAGGTGAATTTTTAAATTGAATACGCCTAAAGTTGGGGTTAGTTTTTAGAGAGTTAAAACACCGTCTAATATCCTTAGGTACTGCTGTAGATGTTGGAGTTCTTTTTTTCAAATTTTCTCTTCGATTAAAATAATACTACTATTACAATCATTTATTCGCTTAATAATTGTATTTTCAATTCATCTCAAAATCGGCAAGTTTTCCAAAGTTTGTTCTTAACAGTTGTGTTTTCTGTGATTCAAGAAGCCATGGCCCATCTGTGGAACTTTTGTTTGTACAAGTTATAATACCCTACCTTGAGATAGAGGAACAGCATGTAATCCATCGGGCACCTCATATTTGAATATCAGCAATTTGACGTTAAAATAAAATGTATGAAAATTGGATTACCGGGACCCGTGGTGTAGGGGTAAGCGTAATTACCTCTCACCCAGTCGGCCTGGGTTCGATCCCAGAAGGTCCCGCCGGCATTTTTCGAGACGAGATTTGTCTGATCACGCCTTCCGTCGGACGGTGAAGTAAATGTTGGCCCCGGTCTAACGTAGAGGCTCAGACCTAGCTCAGTCCAGTTCCTGGGTCCTGTCTCGGTGGAGTCAGGGTCGTGCACAGGATTTTCGAAAGGGGAGGGTTTTCTCGAAAGGGGCGCATGGGGTGCTTGTTTAGATGGCGAAAGGGCGCTAACAGTGAATCTTTAATCTCAATAAATAATACTTTGGTATATTTTACATATATTTTGCTGGTTCGAATCCCGAGGCGGACGCTCTAAAATTCTAAGTGTAAATATGGGTATCCGGCGCCGTCGCTCTGTGCCTTACTCAAACAGGGCGGCGAAGTCCTTGTAGTTAAAAAGAAGACAGTGGTTGGTCTAGTACCGGCCGACAGAAATAAAGTCAGCTTCGTTTTTTTATATATTTTACATTGGTGCAACAGGAAACTACACTTTTTGAATTGGCGCTGCAAATTGTGTTGAATAGCGCCATGAAGGGGGGGCGTTAATTCGGAGTTTGAGCGAATTTGAGATTTTTGCGCAAATCAGAGTTTTGGCGTAAATCGGAAGAGGGATGTGCCGTTCACTTGTGGAGCGTAAACGGGGGTTTAGTGAAGAAGTGTAGCAGTAATTGCTCAAAACAAGTTTTCATAAGTTTTCTTTTTTTTATATTAAGAGTAGTTCTCTACGATTTCGCAAATTTTTTTCGCGATTTTTAAGTTTTCATTTTTTTTATTTGGATGAAACTTTGCCATGCACCATGCATTCTCTATGTCAAAAGAAGCAATTTTGCATCATTCGTTTTTCTATACAAATGTCCATACAATTCTGGGGACTGGTCATATTAAATTTATATGCAAATGAATGAATTTCTATATCTTCACAAGGGATTATCTGATCGATTTGGTGTCTTGGGCAAAGCAAAAAATCCGATTTTTTATGTTTTAGGGGACTAAAAAGACATCTACGGAACTTTAGTGATGGTGCAAAATCTGGTTCAGGAGATATGATTTTTTTGAAGAAAAAAAAAACGAAAAAGTGGACAAAAATGGTTGAAGCAATTTTGTTAACAAAATGTACCGTTTTCTGGTTAAAGCTAATTTTAGGACTGCATTTTCAATTTATTTTGGTTTCTATTCATTTTAAATAACACTTCTGGAATTTAAAGTACCCCTAAAAAATATTTTTGAAGAGCCAAGAAAATTTTGTACAACTTTCTCTTTGAAACTTTCAAATCGAGCAATTTGTTTCTGAGATACACAATCTTAAAGAAATCAAATCGATGAACTTGATTTTTTCTAAGTGTTAACCCTTTGCTGCCCATTTTTTCGATTTTTTTTTTTAATTTTTCCCTTGTCATTTTGAGCAACTTTTGTTCTACGAAAAACTTTACTTCTCCAGTTTTATGTTGTTTTTGTTTCATTTTCAGTTTTTATATTTGCATTTATCTTGTTTAGTTGATATTTGTTTTTGGTAGTATTTGCCCTATTCTAGCACCTAATTTGTCATGTTTTTACAGCCAATTTTTCATTATTTTTTTGTATGTTTTTCATTTTTTTTTTTTACTCTAGAACAAACCATCATCATTTAAATTGTTAAAAAATGTCTGAGACAATAGAAAAAAAAGTACAGAAAATATTAGTGAAAAAAGCCAAAAAAAACAATCATTTTTTTAAACATTGGTACAGTCACATCAAACAAGTCACACGTTCAACCCTAATTTTTTTTTCAAATTTTAAGAGTTCTTCTTTCCAATGCTTTTTAAGGGTCGAAAATTGGTTAAAAAATTGATTTTTGGAGAATTATTAAATCAAACCCCGTCTAGAGGTGGGGTTGGGTTGTAGCTGGATAAACTGAAAGTATTCAACTGATCATAACTCGGAAACTACTGGTTCGATTTTCAATCGACTTTTCTTTGCATTCCCTATGTCAAAAGAAGCAATTTTGCATCATTTGTTTTTCCATACAAGTCTCCATACAATTTTGAGGGCTGGAATGGGTATGTAAACGTATGAAATTTTGTATCTTTGGACGGAATTTTCTGAAAATCTGAAAAATTAGATAAGAAACTTCATTTTTGGGTCAAACATTTGTAACAGACTTTTTGAGTATAAAAATGAAAAAAGATAATTTTGAATATATTTCTATCGATTCCTTGACTTTTCTGAAGAAACGTCCTAGAAAATCTATAAAAAGTAACAAATTTGCTACAGGAAACAAAGATATATTTCGATTTACCCCAGAAAATGTTCCGAAAAGGCACCTCTCTCATAAACAAAATTTAAAAAATGATAAAATAATTAATATATTCAAAAAATACTATCAACGCCTGAAAAGCACCATAGAAATGATGAAAATATTTTGAAAATAAGATTTCAAAGAAAGTTTCACAACACGTAAAAAAATAATCAAAAAAAGTTAGCTTAAGCAACATAAAAATGATAAAAAGTTGCGCCTTGTGATGAAATAAAAAAATTAAATAAAACAATTTGACTACCTTTTTGAAAATAAAAGTTCACTAGAGGTGCCCTCATGACAAAATAAAAAAAATGAAAAAGTAGAGCAACATAAAAATGATCAAAGAGATTTTGAAAAAAGGCCTTTACCAGCGGCGTTTTGTTGAAATAAAAACAAAATAAAATTATTTGACTATCGGTGCTCCTCAAGCTATAAAGACTGTTCAAAACTAGTCAAACAAAGTGTGCCAACCGGCGCAAAAAATTGTTGTAGCTAGAACGTTAAACAGAATTTTTATTTTGTTATGTTATCGTACGCCAAACTTTGTTTGACTCTTATTAAACAGTCTTTATGTTGCTAGAGGGGCGACGATAGTCAAACCTTTTTTTGCTGAATGTTTTAATTTTTTCATAATAGCGTTTCCAGTAAAATCTTATTTTTAAAATATTTTTATCATTTTTAAGCTGCTTTGGGCACCGATTAATCAACTTTTTTTCAATAATTTTATCAATTTTTTTTCCCCACTCATAAGGGCGCCTCCAGTAAAACTTACATAGGGTATATGACCCTATTTTGGACCTAGTACCTATTTTGGACCTATTTTTATTAATCGAGGTAGTTCAGGCTTTTAAAGTACGAAAACACTGAATCCAACCAACAGAAAGTGTAAGCAGGATCGTTTTGTAGCTTACCTCTTCCAAAAATGTTAACATTTTTGATTATTTCCGCTTTTTCAGCCACTTTTTCCAATGCCATTCGTATTTCCTACCATTTTCCTAACACATAGATTAGGTCCAAAAATTCCAGCCTCGTTGCTTATCAGATTTGGCTCGCGACACCTTGATGATTTTTTCTGTTTTGCACTGACACCAAGCAATTTCGTCCGGTTTCCGAGCCATGTAACTGTTGTTTATTCAATTCTTTTATGTTTTTCATCACTAAACCATTGAAATAACTATTCTATTATCGAAAAAAACTCAATTCAAAATATTTTTTCAAATCAGTCGCGTTGGATCAGTTTTTGGACCTACTTTGCCGTCGGTTCAAGGCTATCACCAATACATGTATAACAAGGTGTTGCCAGTTTAGTTTATCAATTTATTTCGATATTTCATTGAAATTAATTGATAATTTTTAATTTAATATTTTGAATTGAATTTCTTTACTGTAATTATTTGAAAGAAATCTAAGTTTTAAAAAGCAAATGATTAACAGCAACAACGAAAATATGTTTTTAACGATAAAATGGCAAATTGATGATAGAGATTTAGATGATTGTTAGGACCAATTGCAAAGTATCCCAAAATTTAAACTGGTGTTGATTTATTTTTGTCTTAACATCATTATCACCAATTTAGCCGCATATATTTTTAATTGTTGCTTCAAAAAATGCAAACTGGCTACCCTGTTGGAATTGAAAGGGAAACGATTGAAAAACCTAAAGGGTCTAGTTCATTTAATCGTTCGCTGTCACCGTGACAGGAGCTGTCAACATTGCTTACGAGTGGTTTTTGAAAAAGTCGTATGAATTAAATTTAAAAAATCTTGAGTTAGTTTTGAAAAGATCCTAAGCGCTAGTTATAAACAAATCAATTTTTTTTTAAATGCTTTGAATTGTCATCTGCACGTCTTTTAAATGCTCTTTACTGGAAAACAAACAAAATTTGGTTTGATTCAGAGAAAAAAATCAAATAAGTGTCGGAGATCGTGATGGCTGTTACGACGTATTGCAAACTAATCAGAAAAATATTCATATGGAAAAAAAATACCGTATCAATCACAGGGTTGTTAAAATATCAAAATATCAGCTCTCAGCAACTACAATTATCTCGCCTGAATATTCATGCCTCAAATACAACTGCTCTTCTCTCTTCATTGAAACTCTCAGCGCCGAACATAGCCGAACACGTTTTCGTGTTTACCCACTCGCGATTGACATTTTCCTTTTCTCTCTCATTCTCGCTTCCACGAACATCCTACCGCAACAGCGTTTAACCACAAAAGCCGCCACAAAACCAATTTTGCAAACGCAGTTTGAAGGGGCGTCATGCGTGGTCGGCTTCTAATCGCCATCTCGCGTTCTCTCATTGCAGTTTTCGGAGAGATTGAGAGACTCAGCGGTGAGAGCGCATAGTCGAGGAAAAGGGAAGGAGTGATAGAGAGAGAATGGCATCGCTGGGAATCACGAGACACAAGAAGAGATCTCACAAGCTATAGTGACGGCCGCTATACTCTCGGATATTTTTGGTGCAGAGATAATCTATTGATAGCTTTTCTATCACTCTTTTGCAACACTGATCAATCATGTTAAAAACACAATCGAACCAGCTAGAAAAATAAAAATCATCGAAAAAAAAATTTGCAAAAGAGGTGCGATGTTAACTTTATGAATTTTATGATTTGAGACATATCTGATTACCGTAAATCTGAGTGACTTTGATAGGTTTGAGATTTTTCCGCAAAATGAAGAGTACAAATTAAATACGTACGGAATGGTATGGAATCATACTGACCGTGGTAGAGAAGTGCTCAAAGTACCGCATGAAGAACTTTTCATGAGATTTTTAATGGTTTAAAAAGTTAGTTAACTATAATTAATAAAATGTTGATAAATATCATTATTTTAATCTTCTCAAAGTGTCATGATTTTCTCAATGAACATAATTTTGAATCATAAAACGGAATGCATTTTCGGATTCTTCAGACAATCTTGTACTAGGAAAAGGTAAAATAAGTTTGTGAATAATAAGTCTTATTAAATATTATATGTTTTTGAAACATAATTTAAAAAAATCTCCTAATTTAAAGGCATTTTCAGTAAAACAAATTTCATATAAAATGTGAAGACTTTTGATTCGTTCTTTAAAATCAGTTAAACATGTAATATAAAACTATAATTTAATAAACAAAACTAGTTTCAACGAATTTCAGGCAAAGTTCTGAATTTTCAACAATTTCACCTAAAACTTATATGTATAAGGTTAAAAAGCTTATAAACTTAGTTAACTAAATATTGACATAAACGATTTTCTTAAAAATTATATCAGCAATCTAAGTGATGGTAAGTTCGAAGTAAATATAATGTTTGAACACCTCAAATCTGCTTTTAACAAAACAAACTATGACTATCAAAGGCACCCTGGTATTCAAACAAAGATTTTTTTTTCAAATATTACATTGTTTTTAAAAGTGCAACATGTAGTTAAACTTTTTGTCAAGCAACTGTAAAGTTTAACATGACAGATGAGAAAGTTTCACACCAAGTTACAAGCTATTATCTCCCTTTAAAATTTCTTGATTGTTTAATAATATTTGAACTTAAGCTCTGCGTAAAATTTAGAACCTTTTTTCATTGTAACTTGTTATGTATTGTGAATGTATCTCTGTCATTCATTTAATTTTAAGTTAAGGTGTTTTTATTGCGACTAATAACGGGTTGTCTTTTATGTTCTAATGCTTGAACAATTAGGTCGTAAGAATACGCAAATTGTAAATAGGACAGAGACCTGCTAAAGATGCGCGAGTTTCCATTCAATATAATTAAAACACGTTTTCAAATTCAAATCCATTGTTTTATCATAATTATTTAATTTCTGAAATAAATATTTTCCAAATTATAATCGTGGATAGGCCCTTTGGTTTATCAAACCGAGTTTCTGTAAGTGTGCGTGTTGGCGCCGCACGCCGCAATTCGAGGTTGTCAAAATTTCAACCAATCAGAGTGTAGGTCCAAAATAGGTTCAGCGATGTCTCCAAAATACATTCAATAAGTCCAAAAAGCATCCAAAAAATGTTTTACTTGAAATGCTTATTACAATGAAATGGTTAAATTATTTCCAAATTTCAATAGTACACTTTGTTAAGCATAAATTAAGGCACAAAACAATCCTGAAACCAGCCAAATTAGTTAGACCGTTCCTGAGAACAATGCGAAATATGTTGACGCTTTGCATAGTAGGTCCAAAATAGGGCCATATACCCTATTGAGAATTTACATAAAAATGTTTACGTCATAGGGGCGCCCCCATTCCATTTTCCATATCGAGAATTTGCATGAATTTTTTAAGTCGTAGGGGCGCCTCAAGTCAAATTTTTCATATCGAGAATTTGCATGATTTGCATGAAATTTGTATGATTTTTTTGAAGTCGTAGTGGCGCCTCCCATTAAATTTTCATATTAAGAAATTTCTTAAAAATGTTTAAGTCATAGGAGCGCCTTCAGTCAATTTTCATAATAAGAAATTGTATGATTTTTTTAAAGTCGTAGGGACGCATCCATTAAATTTTTCATAGCGAAAATTTTCATGATTTTTTAAGTCGTAGGGGCGCTTCCTGTCAAAATTTTAATATTGAAAATTTGTTTAAAAAAATTAAGTCGTAGGGGCGCCTCCAGTCAAATTTTTCATATCGAGAATTTTCATGATTTTTTCAAGTCATAAGGGCGCCTCCAGTCAATTTTATAATAAAATTAATATGATTTTTTTAAAGTCGTAGGGGCGCCTCCATTCAATTTTTCATTTCGAGAATTTGCATGATTTGTTTAAGACGTAGGGGCACCTCCAGTCAAATTTTTATATTGCATATTTGTATTGAAAAAAAAATAAGTCTTAGGGGCGCGTCCAGTTAAATTTTCAAAATTTTCATAAAAATGTTTTGGTAATAAGGGCACCTTCAGTCAAATTTTTCATATTGAGAATTTGCATGATTTTTTTAAGTCATAAGGGCGCCTTCAGTCAAATTTTCATAAAAAAGAATAAGTTTTTTTAAAGTATTAGGGGCACCTCCAGTAAAATTTTCATATTGCATATTCGTATTGAAAAAAAACTAGTCTTAGGGGTGCCTCCCGTTAAAATTTCATAATTTTCATAACAATGCTTTAGTCATTAGGGCGCCTCCATTCAAATTTTTAATATCGAGAATTTGCATGATTTTATTAATTGGTAAGGGCGCCTCCAGTCAAATTTTTATATTGCATACTCGTATTGAAAAAAATCAAGTCTTAGGGGCGCCTCCAGTTAATTTTTTATAATTTTCATAACAATGCTTTAGTCATTAGGGCGCCTCCAGTCAAATTTTTCATATCGAGAATTTTCATGATTTTTTTAAGTCATAAGGGCGCCTTCAGTCAAATTTTCATAAAAAAAATTGTATGATTTTTTTAAAGTATTAGGGGCACCTCCAGTAAAATTTTTATATTGCATATTCGTATTGAAAAAAATCAAGTCTTAGGGGCGCCTCCAGTTAAAATTTCATAATTTTCATAACAATGCTTTAGTCATTAGGGCGCCTCCATTCAAATTTTTCATATCGAGAATTTGCATGATTTTATTAAGTCGTAGGGGCGCCTCCAGTCAAATTTTCATATTGCATACTCGTATTGAAAAAAATCAAGTCTTAGGGATGCCTCCGATTAAATTTTCATAATTTTCATAACAATGCTTTAGTCATTAGGGCGCCTCCAGTCAAATTTTTCATATCGAGAATTTGCATGATTTGTTTAAGACGTAGGGGCGCCTTCAGTCAAATTTTTATATTGCATATTCGTATTGAAAAAAATTAAGTCTAAGGGGCGCGTCCAGTTAAATTTTCATAATTTTCATAAAAATGTTTTAGTCATTAGGGCGCCTCCAGTCAAATTTTTCATATCGATTTTAAAAAAAAATCTCTTTGGCATTTTAGCAACATGGCTAAAAAAAAATCGGCCCTTCGGGCCGAGGGGCGCATGGAGTGTAACTAACTTAATTTGCCAGGGGGGGGTTAAACCCCTAAAACCCCCCCCTTGTACACGGCCCTGGGTGGAGTCGCTTGCAGGCAGTTAGACTAACAATCCAAAGGTCGTCAGCTCGAGTCTTGGAGTGGATGGAAGCTAAGGTGTAAAAATAGGTTTGCAATTGCATCAACAATCAAGCCTTCGGACACCTAGTTTCGAGTATTCGCTTAATTTTGTCACAAAATGTAATAAAAAAGGAAGAATTCCATCAACCTTGTTTCAATTTCGACATAATTTTATAAACTAAATATCCGGTCAAACAACTGTTGGAAAAATCTCCTCCGTGTTCATCGAATAAACAACAAGCGTTCACTTTAATCGACCAATTGGTTCGTTTTAATGAACCATTCTCCGCGGGACAGTTTTTCCTCCCTGCACCGTGATTTCAACCCCATCCCACCAACAGACCCACCACGTAGACCGCAGAATCTGGAACAAGGAAGTGTGCCGCAAAAAAAACCTAACCTATAAACGCGACGAGGCCAATGCCCGCGCAAACGCGATAACAAACTGGCCACCGCCGCGCACAGATGACTTACTGTTCCGCGTCGGACCAAGTTAAGGTTCCTCCCACTTGAGGCCGCCCCAGCTGGACAAGTACACTGGGCCATCGGGGAAGGAAAAACAAGTTTTGGAAAAAGTAGGTATTACTCAATAATGCAGACTTTTCTCCACCGCGCCGTCGTCGTCCGACTTTTTCGCATCTACCGCATACCACTCTAATGGACATTTGTCGACGCCGCCGCCAACGATGTCCTCTAGCGACTTGTTGTGACTTGGACAGACACCCCGCGTTACCGGCGGGACCTTTCATTCCGAGAGTTAGTTGAGATCAAAAGCTGGTGCTCGTGGGGCAGAATGTGTAGGCGAGCACTGTCAGAAAAAAAGATTTCTCAAAACAATCCAGATTTTGCATTTTGAATATTTTAAATATTTTTGTTTAATACCAAAAACATTTTATTTGCAAAACAAGACTGTCTTGGGTGTATTTCCCCATTAACGCCCAAAATGAGGATATTATTTTCAATGGTGGAGGGCATAGGCATAGGCGGACCCTGTGGATTCAGGAAGACATTTTTGCACTACTGACTGAGAAATCATGCGCACTTTTGTTCATGATGGTGAGAAAAGATAGTTGACCGATTTATAACAAAGAAATGGTTAGTAAAAATGGAAAATCAAGAAACTTCTAGAAATCCATGGACATTTCATTAAGAAGCGATTCTTATAAAAATGCTATTAAAATTACAAATAGGATTTTACTTTTAAAAAATAAAGCAATATTTTTTCGATTTTTTTCAAACTTTAACAAAGATTGTGATTTTTCGAAAAATGTGCAACACTGCCAAACGAATGTTGACCAACGTGTACCATAGCTTGAAAGATGACACTTTTTGTGATTGTGATCCAATATTTTTTTTGATTGATTCTTTTACTTCAGTAAGTCGAAATAATGTAAATTTAGGGAACTATACTAAAATAAAATCAGGAACTTCTCAATTTCAAGCAAAATTATGGGGGTCCCCAAATGCACAACGAAAATCCTAACTATTCCAAAAACGGAACCCTATTAATTTACCTACAAAATTGAAGAAAATTTTGTATTTGAGCAATAGTTTTTCCTAAACATACAAAAAATGCTTGTTTTAAGCAACCTAATTGCATATATTTTTTTGTGTCATGAGTATAAATATGGCTGTTTTTGTGTTGAAAGTACCAAAGTTGTTGAAACCGTAATTATTTACAATGAATCAAATTATGTTTGATGTTTGAAATGAAATTACGATGCCGGTGTGCTCTTTTATACTAAGCTTGTCGAGATTCCTATCAAGATAGTACAAGAGAGCACACGTGCATCGATTCAATAATAATTAATAAACAAACAACAAATTGTAAACAAAAATGCGTGGTTTTATAAGCAACTTTAAACAGATCTTTTGTTGTTTTGTATACTTTTTTGTATTCATTTATATTGTTTTAATACTTTTTTTATTCATTTATCTGTTTACATTGGTTTTTGACACGTTTTCTTCGATCATTTTTGGAAAAAATGTGTTTTAAAGTTATTTGGGTTTTCATGTTGTTTCAAGCCATATTTGTTAACAAAACATATATGTTCACAATGAAAAGTGAGCAAAAGCCCTCGTTAATACATTATGTCTATCATTAGACCCACACCATGCATCAAAACACTAAATATCTGTTAAATTATAATAGTTTTCCTACAGTGGACCCAGGTCCATAATCGGATTATGGACCCGGAACCACTGAAGGAAAAAGGGGTCCATAACGATAAAGAATTCTTTATTTTCAATGGCTATTCATCAGCAGAAAAGAAATAAATTGATAAAAAAATAGTCAGAATTGATTAAAAAAAGACTACAGATTTCATGGTTCTGTTCAAAGTTTTATAAAATAGTGCATAAAATATTGAAAAATTACAAAAAATGTTACATAACTATTGTTCCGATCACCAAATGAAAACTTCTTGCAGCTGCGTGTGTACGTACAGCTCAAAACTGTAAGTTTATTTAGAGAGAAATAATTCATCGAATCTAATCCATATAATCTACCAACTTACATCAATTAGTTTTTTTCGATACTGGGTTGATCGAACAATACAATTTTCCACCTGCTTTTTAATTCAACCTGCGTGTTAGAATAAACAATTAGCTTCAAAATACAGTTTTGCGCCCCTTTTAACTCACGTATCCGAAACCAAACAAATCGATATATTTAGCCCCTGCTCAAAAATGTGAAGAAATCCAATTTTAATCTTCTTGCAAACTAGAATAACTGTTTTTCGCTTCGTAAACTGCAAAATGTGAGTTAATGTGACGACGCGGTCTTCTTGTCAATCGTACGTTCGCAGTCGGCTGACAACGTCAGGTTGACAGGCGGCGCAGCGGCCGGAGTCGGCACGGTGCGTTTAGCGGTGTTGTCCAACGGCGGTGCCAACAACTCCCCCTCCCGTAACTCTGGTCCAGGACCAGGGTTCTGGTCAGATTTACTCCTACACTCCAGTATCGCTAGCTTTGCGATGGGACGCCGATAAACGCCTTTCGAAGTTCTCACCATTGCTTGACGTACTCTCCCGTCGACTCCTCGGATGACCTTCTCGACGATACCCCGAATCCAGGTTCTGCGGTTGTTTCCGTCGACCAAGTAAACCAGCTCTCCTTCTTCGATCGGTTTTTGTTCTGCACACCATTTGGTCCGCTGGTTGACGGTGGGCACGTACTCTTTCAGCCATCTCTGCCACAACATATCCGCGAGCTGTTGAGACCGCTTATAGTTGTCGCGCAGTGCTTCTGCTGAGCTCGCCGGAACGTTGGCTTCCTCTCGCTCCCCAGCAGGAAGACCGCGGATGAAGTGGTTGGGCGTTATTGCTTCGTCTTCAGCAGATTCTTGCGGGATATAGGTGAGGGGCCGTGAGTTCACCATGTCCTCAGCTTCAGCCAGCACGGTGTGAAGAATCTCGTCCGTCAGCTTCTTTCCATCGTGTAGAGCCTTGAGTGCGTCCTTCGCCGATCGTACTAGCCGCTCCCAAACTCCACCAAAGTGCGGCGCCGCCGGAGGATTGAAGTTCCAGCGAGTCCTCGCGTCTGTGAAAATGTCCGCACATTCCAGTTCGATGCACTTGACCTTCTGGACCAGTTCCTTACTGGCGGCTTGAAAGTTAGTGCCATTATCGGAGAAGATCTCCAGTGGTGCACCTCTCCGGCAGATGAAACGCCTGATCGCCATCATACACGACGCGCTGCTCAAGCTGTGGGCGACTTCCATATGGATTGCTCGAGTTACAAGGCACGTAAACAGACATATCCACCTCTTTTCGGCGCGTCTGCCGATGGTGACGATTACGGGACCGAAATAATCGATACCTACGTAGCTGAATGGACGCAATTAGGGTGTGAGGCGCTGCACCGGAAGAGGGGCCATCCTGGGAACTGCTGGTTGACACTTGTTGTTGTTGCACCACGTGCAGGTTTGCATCACCTTCAGGACTGCAGCTCTGATGTTCTGGACGTAGAACCGTTGGCGCAGTTCGTTTACCACCGTCTCTCGATTTGCATGGCCGAACTTCTGGTGGTAGAGATCAAGAAGCTTATTGGTGATGACATGTCCTTTCGGCAGCACGATGGGGAACCGCTGTTCAAATGGTAAGAATTCGGCGTGGGCCGAACGTCCTTCCATCCGGATGACTCCATACTCGTCCAGGAAAGGTGCCAACCGGTGTAGTGGGCTGGAACGTTCGATGGAGTGCCACTTCTGTTGTTCCAGTTCCCGGTTCTTAAGCAGAATCTTCTTCTCGTCCGGAAAACCTTCTTGTTGTGCAGCTTGCCACAGGTGGTTCTCTGCTCGTTGATATTCGTCGCGGGTAAGAGGGACTTTCACCAGCGATTCGGTCCGCATCACGGACCGTTCCAGGTTGAATGTGGCTCGTAGGGTTTGAATTGGCTGCTTTCTCTGCTTCCGGCGTAGATTGGTGATGAACCGGAACGCGCTGGCGACGCTCCTCACCATGGTCTTCCATCGCGAGAAGTGGGAAGGGTCGATGAGGCACGAGGCGAACTCAATCTCGTGAAAGAGGTGGAAAGCTCGCAGTTCTTCTCGGACGTTGGGCGCCGGCAGCTCCCGCAGGATCAGGTCTTCTTCTGGTATGAACAGCTCTTCCGGACCAAGCCATTCGCTGTCGCCGTCCAGTGGTGGTCCGTGTTTTCCCCATTTGGTCAGCACATCAGCGATGTTGAACTTGGTCGCTACGAACTGCCAGTCGTCCACATCGGTGTGGCTGAGGATTTCTCCGATTCGGTGGGCTACAAACTGTTTGTACTTCTTGTGGTCTGACCGGATCCACGACAGCTGCGTCGCGGAATCGGTGTGCATAACGGTTCGCTTAATGGGGAGGGTGTGATTCGCCTTAATCGCCGCCGCCATCCGAGCCCCTAGTGTTCCGGCTTGAAGTTCGAGGCGAGGAATAGACATGTACTGTAGCGGGTCCACCTTTGCTTTTCCCGTCACCAACGATACTTTCGGCTTACCGTGCACCCAGATTCGAAAGTACGCGACGGCCCCGTAAGCTTCCTCGCTTGCGTCCGTGAATACATGGAGTTCAAGGTTTACGTAGTCCGACAGTTTTGCTCCGAGGAAGTAGCATCGAGGGACGGTCATAGCTTGCACGCGCGGTAGAAGTGCGATCCATTTGAACCACTTTGCTGCCGAGCTCTCGTCCAAGACTTGATCCCACGGGCACCCATTTCTCCACAGGTCCTGGATGATGATTTTGCCGAAAATGGTAAACAGCGCCCACAAGCCGAGGGGATCGAAGAAGCTCATGACGATACTCAACAGGATCCGCTTGGTCGGCAATTTTCCCTCAGTTAGGTACGGCTGAAGATCATCGCGAAGGTTCGTGACAAACACGAAAACGTCGTCGATCGTGTTCCAGGACATGCCCAGGACTCGCTGCATACCGCTGCTCTTGTCGCCGCCGACGGTTACCAGCTGGCTTTCGACTTGAACTCCAAAATGCTGCAGGAACTCTGGGCTGTTCGACACCCACTTGCGTAGTTGAAACCCAGCTTTGGAGTGGATGAACGCGACCTCGGTAGCTCGCTTGATTGCCTCTCCAACGGTGAACGTCGAGTCCAAATAGTCATCGACGTAATGACTTCCAACGATTGCCTCAACAGCGTCCGGATACTGCTCGGAGTACTCTTCCGCATTCCTGTTTTTGATGTACTGAGCGGAGCAGGGTGAGCATGCCGCACCAAAGGTGGCGACATCCATCACGAAGGTCACCGGCTGGCTGGATCCGTTGGACCGGTACAGGAACCTCTGGGCGGATTTGTCACTCGGTTGAATCTGCAGCTGATGGTACATTTCGGCAATATCGCCACCGAAAGCGATGGGGCGTTCTCGAAATCGACTCAACACGGTAGGCAGACTTGTCAAAAGGTCTGGTCCTTTGAGCAACTCTGTGTTCAGTGACTTCCCTCGGACGGACGCTGCGGCGTCCCAGACAAGTCGGACCTTTTCCGGCTTTTTTGGGTGCTTAACGACGTTCAAGGGTAGGTACCAGATCTTGCCCGGCTCAGCTTGGTTCAGCTCGTTGGGTGTAGCGACGTGGGCGTAGCCTTTCCGCTGGTATTCGACGATTTGATCATCCACGTTCTTCTGCAAAGCCGGATCCTTCGCCAACTTCCGTTCCAGCGCTTGCATGCGCTTTAGCGCCATCGGAAAACTGTCCGGTAGCTGCGGGTTGTCGTTGCGCCAAAGGAGCCCCGTTTGGAAGCGATCGCCGACTCGGATTGTAGTCTTCTCGCGCTCTGCCGTCCTCTGTTGATTCGGGAAGCACAGCGATGGCCAGTCCGGAGTCTTCTAAGGTGAAATGTCTTCGAAGTAGTTCTTGTAGGTCATGGTCCGACAGATTACCGGCAGCGTGATGGCCGGTATACCCAGACACTACATCGTCGCCAGCTTGAGGGCCGTAGATTGTCCAACCGAGTTGAGTCCGAACAGCTATTGGCTCTCCAGGATTGCCAATGCGCGACTCGAGTGGAGCGTACACGTGTAGATGCTTGAGGCCGATCAGAATCTGCGGTGAACCATTTGCGAAGTCGGCCAGGGGGAGACCACGCAGATGTTTGAAGCGAGCTGCCACTTCCGAATACTGCACCTTTTGCTCTGGAAGCTGCAGGTGTTGTACCGTGTGCACGTTGCGCAGCAGAAATCGGTTTTGAGAATCCGCCGCGGAAACCGTCACATCCACCGACCTTGAATCTCGTTCCATCCGACTCATACCAGCTGTCCACTTGACGAGTATCGGCTTCCTGGTTCCTTTTAGCTTCATTTGATCCGCAACGCTGCTGTCCATCAAAGAGAAAGACGAACCTTCGTCAAGAAAGGCGACGACATCAAACGAGCGACCATCGTGGTAGATCTTGATCGGGACCACACGAAAGATCACGGGGTGTTGCTCCGAACTGTGCACGTGACAGTCCGTCGAAAGCGGTGCCGCCGGACCCGAAGGATGTAGCAGGGGGTGGTGACGTTCTTTGCAACTTCCAACATTGCAGTGCCCTTTGAAACGGCAACGCGTTTGCCCGTGTTCATTGAGACACAGCAGACATAAATTCCACTCCTCGGCAATATTCATTCGAGCTTCCCAAGCCAGCTTAAGGAAATCATCGCAGAACCGAATGCGGTGATCGGTTCGATTGCACGCGCGGCATGGTCTGCGACCTCCATAATCATCACCCCTGCTCTGCTTCGACAGCTGCTCGGCATCTAGGTGTGTGTTTAAGAATCCCTCGTCTCTACCTTTCAGCTTCTTTTCATGGCGGTCTCGGTTTGGGCGTCGCTCCTCCTGCGGTTCGAAGTAGGCTGTGGCCTCCGTCGCTTCGGACACTCTTTCCGAGAGAAAGTCTGCAAACGTGCTTAAGTTCACCGCAGCGAACTGACGCTTGTACCGAACCCACTCAACCTTGGTTGGATCGGGTAACTTTTCCACCAGTTCCGCGATAAGCATTGGGTTAACTAGGTGATCCACCAGTCCCGAGGCCACCAGATGGTCGCACAGTTGTTGCACGACTACGCCAAAATTGATGATCGTGGAAAGGCGATCCATTCGAGGGGACTCCGCTTTCCGAGCCTTTTGCATCAAGCAGTGCAGCAGTTGTTCCGGCCTGCCGTAGAGCAGTCTGAGCGTCTCGATTACCCTTGGGACAGATTCCGGGTACAGCAGACTGGTCTGCACACGTTCCAGCGCTCGTCCTTGGATGCTTGTCTGAAGTCTACCGAGATTCTCGAGGTTGGTCCAGTTACAAGCGCGGTTGCCGTTGTTAAAGCTGCTGATAAACATGGGCCAGTCCTCTGGCCGCCCCGTGAACACTGGTAGATTAGCAAATGGTCCTTTTCGTGCAGCAATCTGCGCTCTAGTCAGTTCGGGCACGTCGTAGAAATCCGGTGCTGGATTTGGAACCGGCGCTGGATTCGGGGCCGGCGCTGGGTTCGGGGCCGGCGCTGGATTCGGGGCCGGCGCTGGGTTCGGAGCCGGCGCTGGATTCGGGGCCGGCGCTGGATTCGGGGCCGGCGCTGGATTCGGAGCCGGCGCTGGATTCGGAGCCGGCGCTGGATTTGGAACCGGCGCTGGATTCGGGGCCGGCGCTGGGTTCGGAGCCGGAGCTGGATTCGGGGCCGGTGCTGGATTTGGAACCGGCGCTGGGTTCGGAGCCGGCGCTGGATTCGGGGCCGGCGCTGGATTCGGAGCTGGCGCTGGATTTGGAACCGGTGCTGGATTCGGGGCCGGCGCTGGGTTCGGAGCCGGCGCTGGATTCGGGGCCGGCGCTGGATTCGGAGCCGGCGCTGGATTTGGAACCGGCACTGGATTCGGGGCCGGCGCTGGGTTCTGAGCCGCCGCTGGGTTCGGAGTCAGCCGCGGAGACGGCGCCGGTAGCGGTGGTGCTGGCCACTGGAATTGATTCTGTGGATTCGGCCCCGGCGGTCTGGAAAACGAGTTCTCTGCTGACTTGCCAGTTTTCACGTCGGGATGTTTGATAGGGGTAGAATACTTCGGGAACGCTCCACGATAGTCGTTGAAAGGCACAATTTCTCCGCCTACAGCACCTTCTTCTTCTTGCGACCCGTTGACTACGTGTCTGAATTCCACGTAGAGTTCATTTCTCCGCTGGTTCAAATCGGCATCCAGCGCCGCCTTTTGCTCCAGCATCTGCCGCTCGAGACGAAGAATCATCAATCGCTTTTCCTGCTCTCGACGGAGTTGATTTTGAAAAGCTTCCTGGAGTTGCTGCATTTCGAGCCGATGCTGCAGCTCCGCGTCCTCCTGCTCTGTTGACCCATCCGGCTTATTGATGACCGATGGGTTGGGCTTGCCTGGCAGGGTTTCGTCCACTTTCTTGGAGTCTTCCACGACGGTTGCTCCGTCATCTTCGTCGCCGGTTTGGTCGACCGCATCACCCAGGCCAGTGCACTTCTTGCAAGTGAATGACAGGTCCTTGTTGGCTTCGGTGACCCCGGCGCATTGGAGATGGAAAAAACCCTGGCATTTCTCGCAGAATACCATCTGGCTTTCCTCGTTGGGGGGTTCTACGCACAGAGCACACTCGTAACCGGTGAGGTTATGTTTTCCGGGTGCGCTCATCGTAATTGATTCCTGAACTTCTTCAAACGGTTTGAAACTCGATATGAAGAACCTTAAATCGAGTCAAATGCAACCGGTTTGGCTAAAATCTTTTGAGTCAGTGCTGAGATAATTGACATAAAATTATGGTCACGTACATACACACACAGACATTTGTTAAATTTTCGATTCTGAAGAACCATTTTTCGAGCAGGATTACAGCCTTTCCTCAGAAAAAAATCAAACAAGATTGTAATTCTTTTCAATCAACCAGTCCTTGCCCTAAAACAAACAGGAAAGCAAAACTAGGTAAGTGTACTACTAGTCACTGTCACACATCGATCGTGCCAACAACTTTCGCATTTATGCAATTTCTGTGTGACTCTCGCTCGTGTGTCCCATCTCCTTGCAGTTGCAAGAATTGCATAACTCTTTTCCCCAAACAAGAAGCTCCTGGCCCAAGAGACAGCTTCCAACCAGGAAAAAACGGGGAAATGTGAAAAACGTGATCCGCAAGCGATTCCCATCGCGTCGTATCTGTCGAGCACCTTTTTTACTATAGTGAAAAAATGGCTTAAGGGTAAGTCGCATGAAGATCATTGAGAGGTGTATCACACACACGTGGTCGACATTTGTGCAGACATTCTATTTGTTCCTTTTTGTAACAGATTGGTAATAAGCGTTTGAATTTGACAGTGCTCCTATTTTCGCCCTAACTAAACAAATAACAAATTGAAAGTCTTCATTAAAAAGCTTAGAAATGTATGTCCCAAAATTCCGAAATCAGCATCATATACCCTGCCAATGACGAGAAAAATCGCATTTACACTGAAAGAAACCAACATAGCAAACTCAAGTGTTTTTTCACGTGAGAGTCTCCAAAAATTCACACCATAAGGTCACGTGCTTTTCCTTTGACCCGCACATGCTGTGCATGTCATATGGATATGAAAATCATTTAACACCAGCTGATCATAAGCGAAAAACCCGCACTCTTATTTCGTATGCTTTTCATTTCAGATTATAATGAATTTCACATCGATTTGCCCCATTCGCCATTTCCTTTGATTTTGAAGTGAAAAACACGTTAGATTCAAATGTTTTGCTTTTTAAATGCGTGTGGCAAAAAAAACTCTCCATTAGTAAGATGGCCACGGACGAGGCTGGTGAAGAATTTTCTTTTCGGATAAAAATAATCTTTTAGCCGAGCATTTAGCCGACTAGTTTCCTTAGGTCTCTTTTAATATTTGGGCGCGGTGGTAGGTAAAATCAAGAGAAATAGTAAAGTTGTTTAAAAATAATTCAAATTATTTCTTTTTTGTTTCAGAAGATTAGGTTCCGACCAGAGGTTGCCTTCGAAATCTGCTTCTGATTCGAAGCTGTTAATCCGTACAAAAGTTTACAAGCGGTGCCGGTGCCGGTGAGATTCATCACGGATATCAAGGGCGGGCTAGGGATCGGATAGCTGTAGGATCGTGAAGTGCTTGACCGTTCTGTTGCACTTTTTTTGCGGCCAGTTTGCACCCGTTCCCGAACCATCTGACCTTGACGATTCTCCGTTCCGGCAGGGCGTATTCTTGAGTACCTCGATGCACGAACTTCACAACACCGTTGGAACCTGATCAACATTCATCAACGCAGCGGAGCATTGGAAGTGAAGTGAATTTGTGATTTATGTGATTTAAATATATAAAAAAGTTTTTATGTATATAAATAAAACTTTTTTACCATTAACCCCGCGTAATAAATTTTTTTAAATAAGAAAACCCCTCACGTCGTTTTGAACACTTGATAACCATTGGAAAACCATTCAATTTAGACTACAAAATCATTTAACATTAGTGAGAAAATCATTGCAAATTCATAAGCGTTGTCACATGAAGTTAACGTGTTTTGCTTTTGAATTTTACCGTGTCGCGCGATGAGAATTTTCGAAGTGATTTGCACATGATATTCACATGCCAAGTCGTATGGGGCAGATTCACGTGTTAAACATGTGATATTGCTGTGTGCTTTTCTTTCAGTGTAACGCGCCCCGTGACAACGACGTGGTGCGAAAATGCATGCTTCCATGCTGCGAGGAGGCTTGGCCTCGCGGGAAAATCAAAGCGATTTATGACGTCGGAAGAAAATAAATTGGCTCGATCGCCGATACGAACCAGGTGAACCTCTGGGCGAGAGACGCATTTGTGCAAAACTTGCTGCCTGTGGAGAAATTCTGGTAGGGTTTGAGGGATTATGTCATTCTCATTTTTGAGCAAAGCAGTTTTTTTTTGTATGACAGAATTTTAGTTTAATTCTTTATTTGCTTACTTTTTAAAAGTTATAAAACTTTATTCAAGGATTTCTCAAACTTCTAACTCTACACAAATTTAGTATCGCCTACTCAACACTGAATATTCCAGCAGCTCCAATCAATGCACAGGTACTCCTATTATGCAATACCACACACAAGAAACGGAACGACAGGCTTCACGTGCGCGCGTTAGCACCATCAACTAAGTTCATGAGTAGGTACCTGTACTAGTCCCCATCGGCCGAGTCAAAAGCAATCAATGCACTATTGACAACCCACTAAGCACATGACATGACAATTAGAGGGCAGCCCACATATATTTGCGGGATTGTTACCTCTGTTCTGCTCTTGTGGACCAATAAGGGGGAGTAAGGAAATTTAACGGAAAAATGGATCTGCAAGTTTGTTGATCGGGAAGCGTGATTGTTGAGTAATACTCCCCCAACTGAGTCATTTAAATGGTGCATTGTTGGTGGTGGATTTGCTACATAATTGCAGGATGATGGTAGGTGATTTCTTTTCAATCTTTTTATTTGAGTAAAACATCCCAGAAAAAATACAAAAAAATTCAATCAAAAGGCTGGAATATAATTCCTACATGAAGAAGTATAATTGATAATAACTAGTTGACTCGTAACAAACATTAAAAACAGCATGACAAAATAGCTAAGCTATCGTTTCGAGTCGGTATTCCAAATATGAACTTTTCTCTCCAAGTCTCTCTTTTATATCGCCATCAAGTAGGCAACACGGATGAGTGCTCGACTGGCCAGTTGATTGCAGCGTGCTGAAAAGAAACGCATTAAAACGAATCGATGAACGGAATGAAATCGTAATCTGGCTCGAGTAAATTCAATTTCGCCTGCTGGTAGACACCATGATATGAATTTGGATGTGACACAGTAGCAAAATTAGGATTTAATTTGGAATGAATTTAAACAATATTTTTTTTTTAAATTTATTTTTCTTTGCGAATGACATTAAACCAAATCAACCGTTTAAAGATTTTATCAATTTCTAAAATCATTTTTCAATCAATTTTTCAAGTTATGGAAAGACTGACTCTTATTTTTTTTAAAGTTTTCAATTTCAAACTACCGTCATCAGGGGTGACATTGGGTCTGGGGGGTGAGATTGGATCATACAAATTTAAGCATTTTTGTATGACCCAATCTCACCCCCCAGACCCAATGTCACCCCTGATGACGGTATGCTTCAGTTCAATTTATTTACAATTTACTGAGTTTACTGAGTTGGATAAATATGATGAGTGCTGAAATAATCAAGATCCATTAAAAAACGTATTCCATGTCCATTAGCCTGTCCCATTTTGAGGTCATGTCGAGGAATTTCAGGTGCTCACTTCTTAAATGATAGATTATGATGTTAGGAACAATGTTTTCTTAGACAAGAAAAAATAATAAAATACTTTCTCGCACCCCCTTGTCGATTTACTGAAAAAAGTCACTTTTTTGAACAAATTTTCTAAAATCGCTTGGAATTAATACAAAAACTGTTTCGATCAGGTGTGTATTATCTTCAAACGATAGGTTTTTGTCCATAGATTAAGATGCACTATCAATATTGGACCAAAATTTAATTTTTTGGACTCTCCCAGGCGGATTTGTGTCGAAAAAATCGCATTTTTTCGAAACTTTTTTCAGAAATGTTCATTTAATTTAGGGTAGCCTATTTTTCCCAGTGAAACCAATACATGCAGCTTATAGGAAATTTCATGGCGAATATTTTTCCCTCTGAGAAAATCCAATTTCGACACTCCAGAGCCGAGATATTTGAGTTTTAGTGAGGAAAAAAGTGCCAATTTTCAAAATTTCTCAGAATTCAGAAGCAAGGCCTACTAATAACACGATGTAGCAAGCATATGTCTCAAAGGTCAGAGTATGCTTTTTTATAGTAATTTTGGCCGCTGAATCCGAATCTGCAATCAAATTTCGTGTAAACAGTGATGTTTTGGAGCTACACCCTTTTGGAATGTTATTTGCGTGTTTAAGAGGCAGTTTTTGTAAATATTGCTCGGTTTGTTCTAGAGGTCGTATCGAGGTGCTCCGATTTGGATGAAACTTTCAGCGTTTGTTTGTCTATACATGAGATGAACTCATGCCAAATGTGAGCCCTCTACGACAAAGGGAAGTGGGGTAAAACGGGCATTGAAGTTTGAATTTTCCGAGGATTTGGAATATGACAAAAGTAAGACTAAAAGTGCCGCTATGGATGCCTACAGGACAATAACTAACGTTGTAAAATGTTTGTTCTAGAAAAATCGAAAAACTATGAGAGAAACTGCGATTGGCCAAAAAGTTATTACCGTAGGCTTATAGTCCATGAAATTCCCTAACTTTTGATCTAAAAGAGTATGGGTGTTGCTGGCTGTTGCAAAAAGATATTGAGGTTTTTTAAAAAAACAAAAGCTATGAGAAAAGTTTAAACCAATCCTGGATGTCTATGGCTCATTTTGAAGTGCTTCAAAAGACCTTTTGAATGCATCTAAGAGAGTTGGAATTGATGAAGTTTTACGGAAATGAGAGCAATTTTAAGATTTTTTTATGTTTTTTTGGACATCAAACTTCATTGCCCGTTTTACCCCACTTTCCTTTATCGTAGAGGGCTCATATTTGGCATGAGTTCATCTCATGTATAGACAAACAAACGCTGAAAGTTTCATCCAAATCGGAGCACCTCGATACGACCTCTAGAACAAACCGAGCAATATTTACAAAAACTGCCTCTTAAACACGCAAATAACATTCCAAAAGGGTGTAGCTCCAAAACATCACTGTTTACACGAAATTTGATTTCAGATTCGGATTCAGCGGCCAAAACTACTATATAAAAGCATACCCTGACCTTTGAGACATATGCTTGCTACATCGTGTAATTAATAGGCCTTGCTTCTGAATTCTGAGAAATTTTGAAAATTGGCACTTTTTTCCTCACTAAAACTCAAATATCTCGGCTCTGGAGTGTCGAAATTGGATTTTCTCAGAGGGAAAAATATTCGCCATGAAATTTCCTATAAGCTGCATGTATTGGTTTCACTGGGAAAAATAGGCTACCCTAAATTAAATGAACATTTCTGAAAAAAGTTTCGAAAAAATGCGATTTTTTCGACACAAATCCGCCTGGGAGAGTCCAAAAAATTAAATTTTGGTCCAATATTGATAGTGCATCTTAATCTATGGACAAAAACCTATCGTTTGAAGATAATACACACCTGATCGAAACAGTTTTTGTATTGATTCCAAGCGATTTTAGAAAATTTGTTCAAAAAAGTGACTTTTTTCAGTAAATCGACTAGGGGGTGCGAGAAAGTATTTTATTATTTTTTCTTGTCTAAGAAAACATTGTTCCTAACATCATAATCTATCATTTAAGAAGTGAGCACCTGAAATTCCTCGACATGACCTCAAAATGGGACAGGCTAATGTCCATGTATTCATGTATATCCACATTTTGAATCATTTTTTTTGTTTGAAAATTATTATTTTTCGTAACAAGTGCTAAAATGTTCCAAGTGTTTCTATTCGGCTCTGTTATTGTTGGTAGAGACAAGTAGGCTGTTTCGTCGTTCAAGAATGACATGAAAAGTAAGTAGTTTCACAACGGAATTGCAAAAAAAATTGGTTTCTTAATCCGCAATCAACTATTCAAATTTGACTGAAATAAGGTCGCAGATCTCGAGTTTGATGTTAAAAGTAAAAAAAGATTTTTTTTTATGATTCGATTATCTGAAGTCCCATACGAACCTTCGAATGATCGAACTTCGGATAATCTAAACTTCTGATAATTGAGGTTTTGGATATTTGAGTCTGGACTGTAGTTCAAATGTATGACTAGAGATTTAAGCACGCAGAAAAATGTTTTGTAGAATCAGCCTGTACGATGTTTGAATCAACAAATTTTATGTTGAATATAATCAACAACAAAATTGGGTTGAAACAAACCTTGATTTTCTCAATTCCACAAAAGTCTTTTGTTGTTTTGAAAAAGCTGCTTTGACATTTAGGGTTGATTCAACCAACATCATGATTTTCAAATCAACAAAACGTTCTGTTGATTCAAATATGCCTTATTTTTCTGCGTGAATATAAAAAAATCAATGTCTTTATTGACTTTTTTTTATCAAAAATTCAGTTTAAATTTATAATGAAGTTTTGATTAGAGGGTTAAAGAGATATATTTCTCTAAAATCCGTATTATTATAAATTGATTTATCATAAAGAAAAAAGTTCAATCTTTGTAATGTTTAGGGGTCGATGTTTTTCTTCAAAATTTTAAAATAATATATGAAAAAAGCAATTGAAAGTTCACATCTCTTACGCAGAAGCAAATCACAAATCATAGAACCAAATTAGAAAGCAAATTATTCTGTTGATTACCACTGGAACACCCAACGCATGTCCAACTTACACGGACGCCCAAGCCACCCAAAAAAGGTGGAACGGTAACTTCAACTCGCTGGTTCTCGGGCATTACTCAACCAATCGGGACGATTCTTGTTTCCAGTGATTTGTACGAATGTCTAGATGGTCCTAAAATTTTGCAGACCTTGATTTGAAAAAATCTGCAATTTCTGCGACCGAAAACATCGTTCCAACATTTTTTAAACGACTGCCTCCGCGGAATTTTTGGCGAATTTTTTTTTACACGCGAAAAAAAAAGGTTGGAACGATGTTTTTGATCGCAAGTTCTAGAATCATCTAGACATCCTAACAAATCAAGGGAAAGAAGAATCATCTTGATTGGTTGAGTTATGCCCGAGAACCATTGTGAGTTGAAGTTACCGTTCCAACTTTTTTGGAGCCTTGAGCGTTGGAATGTTAATAGAATTGCTGTGACACATTGGAGGAAATTTAAACCGTTAAGAATTTGTAGGTTGATATTAGTTCTATTCTTCCAATAGTAGTCTGGTGCGAATCGGAACTAGAGTCTGAAAAGAGATAATCACAATTGGTTGATGGTATAGCAAAAAACGTTATAACTTTGGACAAAAATAACTCCAAGGTTCAATCCAGATGCCGGTATCTGAAAAAAATTATGTCGTTTTAATTGTTAGCTATACACGTAACAATAATTTAAAATAAATTTCCAACAAACTTCGTAAATCAATGATCAATGACATCTCACTCCGATCCGATTCGAATCGCTCAATGAAACGACTTATTTGTCCCGAGCCCGGAATCTAGGTCTGCAGACCCGTTCCACGTAAGGAAACGCTTCCGATCGCACCATAAACCATGTTTAGTTCCGCACCACGGACCGTTTTGGGACAGTCAAGAAATGTAACCGACACGCAACTTTGCTTGAACATCTCCCAAATCCGACAATTTCCCACCTGACCAAAACGAGTGACAGTAGCAGAATAAAGTCACATAATTATGCTTCCCCAACATCGTGGAACAGCAACAGTTCGCTCCAGTTAACCATAACTTTGAGAAATGCAATTTAAAACAGTTGAGCAGTTGAAACGCTTTGAGATGCTGCGACCGACCCGGGGGCAAGCCTTAAGTTTAAGGTCTTACGGAAAAAAGTAACGTAATCTTTATTTCCGCTCCGCATTACCATTAGCATCCAAGAGCAGAGCGTTTTATGGTGCGGTGCGTTAGTAACTTCACTGTGTAGTTAGCAGTATCAACCACACCAAAGCTTATGCTACCAGTCAGCCAGCAGCAGCAGCTTCTGGAAGGAATGTGGAAAAAAGCACTTTTACTTTTATTCCCACGCCACCACCATGTCGTTCCCTCCCCCTGCCTAAGCCGGTACAGTGGTACCGTAAACTTGAAAAATTAAAAACCGATTCTGCACTGCGCTGAACGGACAAGCCCCATTTAGCCGGGGCGGCGAAGCATGGTTGAATGCGATCTAAATGGAATTGATTCGGTTTGGGAGCGATTGATTGTTCAATGAACGGAGCAAAGCTTGACATTTCATTAGGTTAGGTTTTTGGGGTGCGTTGATTTGTGGTTTATTCGGGTTTTTAAAACGTCAATTTTATGGTTAGCTTAATCTTTAGGGTAACTTTGATTTGTAAAAGGGGTTTGAAACAACAAAAGTGATATCTACAATTTTATACAACTGAGCAATTCTCTACGAAATCGCCCGATTTCGACCACAAACTTTGAGGGGCCTATGACCAAAGAAGTTATCTTGTGTCATTACTTCCCAAACCCAAACAAGTCTCCATTAGGATGTAACAAAAATGACTTTTTGGCGGGCATTCAAGGGTTTGTTCCGGTGGGCATACTGAGCCCAAATCCCAAATTTGAGCTTGATTGGACGTAACAGGAGCTGGCGCTCCGCCCTTCAATTTTAAATGGGATTTAACCCGTAAAAAAAGATTTTTTCAAAAATGTCACTTTTTGAGGCATTTTGGCCAATGAAGCGTTTAATTTCAACATCATTGGCGTATAGGCCAGATCCTTGCGCATCTTTTGGTATATATAACATTGAAATTTGGAGCACCCTGGAGCTCGGTACAGACCTTCAAAGTTTGGCAATTTTTCGAAAAATCAGCCCCGGCAAAAAGATATGCGTCGCGCCTCGCGACGCCCTAGACGTTATTTGATTTGCGCTTCAATGGCCAAAATGCCTCAAAAAGTGACATTTTTGAAAAAACCTTTTTTTACGGGTTAAATCCCATTTAAAATTCAAATGCAAAGCGCCAGCTCCTGTAACGTCCAATCAAGCTCATATTTTGGATTTGGGCTCAGTATGCCCACCGGAACAAACCCTTGAATGCCCGCAAAAAAGTCATTTTTGTTACACTCTACTCTCCATACAAGTTTGGCAGCTGTCCATATAAAAATGGAAAGTAAATATTCGAAAATCTGTAACTTTTATATGAACATTCTGATCAATTTGATGTCTTCGACATAGTTGCAGGTATTGTTGAGGAACATTCAGAAAAAATAGGTACACGGAAAAAAATAAATAAAAATGTTTAAGTATTTTTTGATTTTTTAACTATTTTTTTTTTCACAAAAACTAAATTTCCTAAGATACATATTTTTTCGATTTGCGAGATTTTTTTTTATATGTTTTGGGACATTTTTTTATATGTTATGGGACAAAACCCGCAAGTTTTGAGCCATAGAGAAGCATGGTCAAAAATTCTGCCGCTGAGTATGAATTTTTGAAAAAATAGTGATTTTTGGAAGATCGAAATTTTTACCCATAACATTTTCTGACCGAAAGTGAACGATGAAAGTTGGATCATTAGTTGCTAAGATATCGAAATTAGAAAAAGGGGGGGAGGGGGGGTTGTTTGTGTGAGATTAAGAAAACTTCAATTTTCATGTTTCTTTTTCTTTAAGCCGCTGCACAGTGGGCGAAATCGGACCCAAAATCGGACATAATTGAACGCGGCTGGTTCCCTGGTGAAAATCGAGTGCAAATAGTCATTCCTATCTAAAATTATCTGATCTTTACAATAACAATATTTTCAGATTTTTAAAATTTGACCTAACATTCGAAAACGGCCAAAAATGCTTTTATAGCGAAATCGGTGCTAAAAGGACCGTAGATGATTTTTGCGGTGCAAGTGGTTGTTTTTACTAGATTTCTGGGACATTTTCACATAAGTTACGGCCCAAAAGATCCTTCGCTCTTAATACAGAGAGATTTTCAAAAAAAAAATTATGGGGAATTGGGGCAAAATGGACCCTTTGTCGTTTCGTTCGGTGGATGAAACCATCACCAATCGATTCCCCGGATTTTTTTACATCAGAGACAATAGTTTTCATACCGGGGAACTAACCGCGATGAATTAAGTCCGATTTTGGGTCCGACTTCGCCCACTGTGCGCTGTATCTCAGCAACCAGAGGTCCATTCTTCAATGTCTCTATTTTTTTCTGAATAGTCCTCAACAAAACCTACAACTTTGTCGAAGACACCAAATTGATCGGAAATTCATTCAAAAGTTACATCTGCCAAAATTGTATGTAAACATGTATGGGTGAACCAATGAAACAAAATAACATCTTTGGTCATAGGAAATGCCTTAACAAAGTTTAGCCAAATAAAAAAATACCGGTCTGGTTTTGATAGAGAATTGATCATATTTACACTATTTACACAAATCAGTTTTAGAATGTAATAGTTCTGGTTAAAGTTTTAGCAAGTAGATTAAATTTGACTTATTGATTAAAAGTTACATCTATCTCAAGGTATTCATACAAAATGCACTTTTAAAACTCAAATATCTCGAAAAAGCGCTGGCCAAGTTTTATGCACCAGGTTGCATTCGAAAGGAGAGATCTAGAACTTAACTGCAGACCCAACAGAGATATAAATAAATAACCAATTTCGTAATATAAAAAGGACTTTCTCCAAAACTTCTGGATTAAATTCCCATTTAAACGATGAACACTACCTACTGAGTTTTTTTCTATGATTCAAATAAAATAATTTCCATAAATGTCGTATCGATTTGATAATATTTTCATGTTTCAACAAAATATTTTCATCATTAAAATTATTGTGCAATTCCTACTAACTTGGACTTCGCACTATATTGTTGCTATCGATCGCACTATTGCGACTTGTCAAACTGCCTTGGGAAATTTAAATTATCCTCAAAAACGATCAAAGCGAGCCGAGGTTGCTCGCTCGTTTTCACCTGTCAATCGCACTTTTAAAGTGCTAAAAGTTCTGTTTGGTGGAAACTGCGATTGAAAATGTAAATAAACAATACGTGGTTGCTTAGCTTTTTGAACTTTTGTCGTCAAAAGTGCGAGAAAAAAGTTCGAGCTAAATCCAAGTTACAGTGCAAGGATCAACTGAATGGAAAAAATGAAAGGTGTCGTATCGCCTCTTCGTTACGCGATATCGAAAAATATAGCTCGGATTCATGATATGGGACAAAAATTACCCCTTAGAACAAAGTTTCTTGCAAATCAAAGAGGGGTCGGGCAACTTTTTCCGATTTCGTGTGAGTTGGTGGAGATTTACCCATAAAGTAAAACAATAGTGAGATAAAAAGCGAGAAATATTTTACAAGTTTTGTAAGTTGTGAGGTTTAGTTAGGAAATAGTACATTGAAATAAATACGTTGTTTAAAAATAATATATTGTCACACAAATCAAAGAACTCATATTAGATTAATTTGAGTATTTGACTAACGTTAAAAAACGTGTAAATCTCAATCTCCATATTTTTATTCTTTTGGATATTTGCAAAAAATGGAATTAAAAGCTTGACAACAGGACTTTAGATGTACAGTTGTCCTGAATTCAAAAAAAATCAGAAATTCTTAGATTGAATGCTGTTTTAAAAAAAAATCGACTCTGCATTGAAAATTAACTAATCTACTAATCTTAAAAATATTTCCAAAGTAACATAATTATCAACACAGGAAATGCTTTTAAGTCGACTGTACTTCTACATCCAATGAAATGTTGAAAAAAACAAGTTTGAAATTGAGGGCCTGTAGACTGACACAAGGCTCTAGAATGCCAAAAACTTTATTGTTACTCATACCGAATTGATCGCAAGAGTCTGACCTACATTTTAATATGTAGGAACAAATTTACCAAATAATTGATAGTTGCGTGTTTTAATCCATCTAAATCAGAATGTCATCATGTCATGTACCAACAGGGCCGTATCTAAGGGGGGTGTTATGGGTGTTCAACACCCCCCATGGAAAAAATGGTTTACACCCCTAACGCCCCCCTAATGCCCCAAAAAAACAAGGCCATTTAAACATGTTTAAAAAGGACTTTGATCGCTAATTCCCATAGAAAAACTCAACTTTCACTAGATACGCCCTCATAAAAATATTTAAAAAAAAACTTTGATCGTTGAAGCCAATAAAAAAACTCAACTCTTACTTTATACGCCCTCATAAAAATATAAAAAACGACATTGATAGTTGACGCCAAGAAAAAAAACTCAACTCTTACTAAATACGCCCTCATAAAAATATTAAAAAAAAAACTTTGATGTTGAAGCCAATAAAAAAAACTCAACTCTTACTAAACACGCCCTCATAAAAATATAAAAAAACGACATTGAAAGTTGACGCCAAGAAAAAAAACTCAACTCTTACTAAATACGCCCTCATAAAAATATTAAAAAAAAACTTTGATCGTTGACGCCAAGAAAAAAATATTAAAAAAACGACATTGATCGTTGACGCCAAGAAAAAAAACTCAGCTCTTACTAAATACGCCCTCATAAAAATATAAAAAAAAACTTTGATCGTTGAAGCCAAAAAAATAACTCAACTCTTACTAAATACGCCCTCATAAAAATATTAAAAAAAAAAACTTTGATCGCTGACGCCAAGAAAAAAACTTAGCTCTTACTAAATACGCCCTCATAAAAATATTTAAAAAACGACATTGATCGTTGACGCCAAGAAAAAAACTCAACTCTCACTAAATACGCCCTCATCAAAATATTTAACAAAAAAACTTTGATCGTTGAAGCCAAAAAAATAACTCAACTCTTACTAAATACGCCTTCATAAAAATATTTAAAAAACGATATTGATCGTTGACGCTAAGAAAAAAACTCAACTCTTACTAAATACGCCCTCATAAAAATGTTAAAAAAAAATTTTGATCGCTGACGCCAAGAAAAAAAACTCAGCTCTTACTAAATACGCCCTCATAAATATATTTAAAAAAACATTGATCATTGAAGCCAAGAAAATAACTCAACTCTTACTAAATACGCCCTCATAAAAATATTTAAAAAACGACATTGATCGTTGACGCCAAGAAAAAAAACTCAACTCTTACTAAATACGCCCTCATCAAAATATTAAAAAAAAAACTTTGATCGTTGAAGCCAAAAAAAATAACTCAACTCTTACTAAATACGCCTTCATAAAAATATTTAAAAAACGATATTGATCGTTGACGCCAAGAAAAAAACTCAACTCTTACTAGATACGCCATCATAAACATGTTTAAAAAGGACTTTGATCGCTAATTCCCATAGAAAAACTCAACTTTCACTAGATACGCCCTCATAAAAATATTTAAAAAAAAACTTTGATCGTTGAAGCCAATAAAAAAACTCAACTCTTACTAAACACGCCCTCATAAAAATATTAAAAGAACGACATTGATCGTTGACGCCAAGAAAAAAACTCAACTTTCACTAAATACGCCCTCATAAAAATATTTAACAAAAACACTTTGATCGTTGAAGCCAAAAAAATAACTCAACTCTTACTAAACACGCCATCATAAAAATATTAAAAGAACGACATTGATCGTTGACGCCAAGAAAAAAACTCAACTTTCACTAAATACGCCCTCATAAAAATATTTAACAAAAAAACTTTGATCGTTGAAGCCAATAAAAAAACTCAACTCTTACTTTATACGCCCTCATAAAAATATAAAAAACGACATTGATAGTTGACGCCAAGAAAAAAAACTCAACTCTTACTAAATACGCCCTCATAAAAATATTAAAAAAAAAACTTTGATCGTTGAAGCCAATAAAAAAACTCAACTCTTACTAAACACGCACTCATAAAAATATTAAAAGAACGACATTGATCGTTGACGCCAAGAAAAAAACTCAACTTTCACTAAATACGCCCTCATAAAAATATTTAACAAAAAAACTTTGATCGTTGAAGCCAATAAAAAAACTCAACTCTTACTTTATACGCCCTCATAAAAATATAAAAAACGACATTGATAGTTGACGCCAAGAAAAAAAAACTCAACTCTTACTAAATACGCCCTCATAAAAATATTAAAAAAAAACTTTGATCGTTGAAGCCAATAAAAAAACTCAACTCTTACTAAACACGCACTCATAAAAATATTAAAAGAACGACATTGATCGTTGACGCCAAGAAAAAAACTCAACTTTCACTAAATACGCCCTCATAAAAATATTTAACAAAAAAACTTTGATCGTTGAAGCCAATAAAAAAACTCAACTCTTACTTTATACGCCCTCATAAAAATATAAAAAACGACATTGATAGTTGACGCCAAGAAAAAAAACTCAACTCTTACTAAATACGCCCTCATAAAAATATTAAAAAAAAAACTTTGATCGTTGAAGCCAATAAAAAAACTCAACTCTTACTAAACACGCACTCATAAAAATATTAAAAGAACGACATTGATCGTTGACGCCAAGAAAAAAACTCAACTTTCACTAAATACGCCCTCATAAAAATATTTAACAAAAAAACTTTGATCGTTGAAGCCAATAAAAAAACTCAACTCTTACTTTATACGCCCTCATAAAAATATAAAAAACGACATTGATAGTTGACGCCAAGAAAAAAAACTCAACTCTTACTAAATACGCCCTCATAAAAATATTAAAAAAAAAACTTTGATCGTTGAAGCCAATAAAAAAACTCAACTCTTACTAAACACGCACTCATAAAAATATTAAAAGAACGACATTGATCGTTGACGCCAAGAAAAAAACTCAACTTTCACTAAATACGCCCTCATAAAAATATTTAACAAAAAAACTTTGATCGTTGAAGCCAATAAAAAAACTCAACTCTTACTTTATACGCCCTCATAAAAATATAAAAAACGACATTGATAGTTGACGCCAAGAAAAAAAACTCAACTCTTACTAAATACGCCCTCATAAAAATATTACAAAAAAAAACTTTGATCGTTGAAGCCAATAAAAAAACTCAACTCTTACTAAACACGCCCTCATAAAAATATTAAAAGAACGACATTGATCGTTGACGCCAAGAAAAAAACTCAACTTTCACTAAATACGCCCTCATAAAAATATTTAACAAAAAAACTTTGATCGTTGAAGCCAAAAAAATAACTCAACTCTTACTAAATACGCCCTCATAAAAATATTTAAAAAACGACATTGATCGTTGACGCAAAGAAAAAAACTCAACTCTTACTAAATACGCCCTCATAAAAATATTAAAAAAAAACTTTGATCGTTGACGCCAAGAAAAAAACTCAACTCTTACTAAATACGCCCTCATAAAAATGTTAAAAAAATTTTTTGATCGCTGACGCCAAGAAAAAAAACTTAGCTCTTACTAAATACGCCCTCATAAAAATATTTAAAAAAATCTTTGATCGTTGAACCCAATAAAAAAACTCAACTCTTACTTTATACGCCCTCATAAAAATATTTAAAAAACGACATTGATCGTTGACGCCAAGAAAAACACTCAACTCTTACTAAATACGCCCTCATACAAATAAAAAAAAAAAAACTTTGATCGCTGACGCCAGGAGAAAAACTCAACTCTTACTAAATACGCCCTTATAAAAAACTTTGAACGCTGACGCCCAAAGTAAAAATCAACTCTTAATAAATAAACCTTCATAGAATAATTAAAAAAAAAACTATTATCGAATAATTAAAAAAAAAACTATTATCGTTGACGCCCAGAGAATAACTAAACTCTAACTAGAAACACCCTTATCAAAAAATATTGAAAAAAAACTCAGATAGTTAACGCCAAGAGAAAATTTCAATTCTCACAAAACACGCCCTCATAAAATTATTTAAAAAAAAACATTGATCGTTGACGCCCAAAGAAAAACTCAATTCTTACTAAATGCGCCCTAATAACAATATTTAAAAAATGTCATTGATCATTGACGCCAAGAGAATAACTCATTACACCTCCATTTTTTTAAACTTTGAAAGAAAAAAAACTCAACTGTCGTCCTCATAAAATATTAAAAAATATATTTTGATAGTTAACTTACACAGAAAAATCAAAAACGCACTAGAGACACCTAGCTATTGTCATCATTATGCCTTTGACTGACAAGATACGATCTCTTGGATTAATTTTTAAAAACTTTGATCGTTACGTTAACAAACAGAGCAAAATTTAACTTTTAGCCACAGGGTTTTTTTTTAAATAATGGTCTTACTTTACTTTACTTTTACTGCTCAGACAACCCCCGGGTCATGAGCTGTCTCCAGATGCGCTGCCACTGAACTCGGTCTTGGGCTGCTACTCTTCAATTCCGACTCGGGACTCCCACACTTCGAAGATCTTCCTCCACTTGGTCTAACCACCTTGCACGTTGCGCCCCCCTCCGCCGCGTTCTAGACGGCTCCGAATTGAACACCAACTTCACCGGATTGGTAGTCTGGTTCGGTTGGCGCGCATCCAGCGCGTCCGGCATTCTCGCGACGTGTCCGGCCCACCTAATCCGGCCAGCCTTGGCGACTTTCCGAATGCTTGGCTTGCCGTAGAGTTGCGCCAGCTCGTGGTTCATCCTTCTCCGCCACACAGTGTTCTCACGCACGCCGCCAAAGATCGTCCTAAGCACTCGCCGTTCGAAAACTTCAAGTGCTTGCAGGTCCTCCTCGAGCATCGTCCACGTCCCGTGCCCGTAGAGAACGACCGGTCTTATCAGCGTTTCGTACATGGTGCACTTTGTACGCCGGGAAAGGTGACCAGACCGTAGGGTCTTGTGGAGTCCATAGTAGGCACGACTACCGGTGATGATGCGCCTCCGAATTTCTCTGCTGCAGTTGTTGTCCGACGTAACCAACGATCCGAGGTACACAAATTCCTCCACGACCTCGAACTCGTCGCCGTCGATCGTCACGCTCGGTCCTATGCGAGCCCTAAGGGACTCGGTTCCTCCTGCCAGCAGATATTTCGTCTTCGCCACATTCACCTTCAATCCAACCTTTTCTGCTTCCCGCTTCAATTCGGTGTACCGCCTGGCCACCTCCTCGAACGTCCTGCCGACAATGTCCATGTCGTCGGCATAGCAGATGAATTGGCTGGATCGGTTGATAATCGTGCCCCGCATGTTGAAGCCCGCCCGCCTCATTACACCTTCAAGCCCAATGTTGAAACAGAGGCCGGAGATACCGTCGCCTTGTCGCAGTCCCTTGCGCGATTCGATCGGGTCGGACATCGCTCCCGAAATCTTCACGCTGCACCGTGCCCCATCCATCGTCGATTTCACCAGTCTGATCAGCTTCCCGGGAAAGCCGTTCTCGTACATGATCTTCCATAGCTCTTCGCGATCGACCGAGTCGTACGCGGCTTTGAAATCGATGAACAGGTGGTGCGTCGGGATCTGGTACTCGCGACACTTTTGGAGGATTTGGCGTAGCAAAAAGATTTGGTCCGTCGTCGATTTCCCCTCCACAAAACCGGCTTGGTACGGCCCAACGAAATCCTTTGCTCGCTCCGATAGACGACAGAAAATGATCTGAGACAGCACTTTGTAGGCCGCGTTGAGAATAGTGATGGCTCGATAGTTCTCACATTCCAACTTGTCCCCCTTCTTGTAGATCGGGCATATTACTCCCTCTTTCCACTCCTCCGGTAGCTGTTCTGTGTCCCAGACCTTGACAATCAGCCGGTGTAGACAGGCCGCCAGCTTGTCCGGGCCCATCTTGATGAGTTCAGCACCGATACCATCCTTACCCGCTGCTTTGTTGTTCTTCAGCTTCTTGATGGTCTTGATGGCTCCCTCATCGTGGGTGCTGGCTCGTCCTCGCCGTCCACCATACCGCTGACGTCGTTTCCCCCGTCGTCCTGGTACTCCGCCTCTGGGCCGTTCAGGTGCTCGTCGAAGTGCTGCTTCCACCTTTCGATCACCTCACGCTCGTCCGTCAAGATGCCTCCGTCCTTATCCCGGCACATTTCGGCTCGCGGCATGAAGCCAGTCCGGGATTGACTGAGTTTCTTGTAGAACTTACGCGTTTCATTGGAGCGATACAGCTGCTCCATATCCTGGAACTCCAACTCTTCCAAGCGGCGCTTCTTATCCCGGAAGAGATGGGTTTGCTGTCTTCGCAACTGTTTGTACGACTCCTTGTTCCCACGGGTGTTGCGCAGCAGCCACTTGTCCCGCGCTGCTTTCTTCTCGTCCCAAATCGCCTGACATTCCTCGTCGAACCAGCCGTTCCGTCGAACTCGGTCCACGTACCCGATGGCGCTCGATGCCGCTGCGTTGATGGCTGCTTCCATATGGCTCCAGCAGGCCTCCAGAGGGGCTTCGGCAAGCTCACCCTCGTCAGGCAACGCAGCTTCGAGTTCCCGCGCGTACTGGGTAGCGACCTCATGGTCCTTGAGCCGCTCCAGATTATACCGCTGCGGGCGACAGTACCGGATCTTGTTGACCTCAGACAGGCGTTGGCGCAGCTTAGCCACCACCAGGTAGTGGTCCGAGTCGATGTCCGCGCCACGGTAGGTTCTGACGTCGATTATGTCCGAGAAGAATAATGGTCATTTAACCCCAATTGGACTAAAAAATAAGTACAAATTCGAAATCGACTTTTTTCTCATCGTGCTCAAATTTATACTATTGAAACATGTAAGAATCCCGAAATTCAGCAAAATCGATTTCGAGTGGTGTGCCGCGTAAAATGCCCCTAAGCCTTTGTATGGGCAGCTTCGAAGTTTCTATGGAAACCTTTACGGACGAATCAATCAATTTATTTAAAAAAAAAAGCTAAAATGCTGGTAAACTAGGTTTGAGAACGTTCTATTGGTGTTCAAAATTAGGGGCATTTCGCCTCAACTGTAAACGAAAATCAACAAATTTGAAATCGACTTTTTCAAATTATGCTCAAATTTAGTGGGGCTATTGATCTATTAAAACACGGCACCGCCCCAAAGTTTTGCGATTTTCGTCAATTTTCCAAAAAAAAAAAATAATAGAGCAAAACTCGACTGTTATTATTAAAAGAAGTTGGACGCTGAATTGCGTCCCGCCCATGTGGATCAATCGGACCGCGCACTGGACTCACAATCCAGAGGTTGCAGGTTCGAATCCCGCGGCGGGCGCTCTAAAATTCTAAGTGTAAATATGGGAATCCGGCGCCGTCGCTCCGTGCCGTACTCAAACACTTAGGAGCCCAGGGCGGCGAAGTTCTTGTAGTTAAAAGGAAGACACTAGTGGTTGGTGCTAGCAATGGTGGCCGACAGCTATAAAGTCAACTTCGTTGGACGCTGAATTGAATGATGTCAACAGATCTTCGATTGGTGCATTGTGCATTTTAAGCAATTGAAAACTTTTTCAAGCATTTTTCTCAGCCTACATGTGATTTAATTTTAAATGATTTAGATGTTTTTTGGATTGATATGTAAATAAATCCATCGACTTTTAGCGACTTTTCTGAAGAATTATCATTTATAATTAAAAAAATCTTCAAAATAAAAAGACTCCTCGACGAAAAATTTCAATAAACCTCGAAAAGTTTTGAGAATGCACCTCTTTTTCTTGGTGCCAAATATTACCTGCGATTTTTATTTTAACTTAGGCCGTTGTTTTTTGAAGTTTATGTCCCTCGACTCTGACCAAAGTCAAGGGGAGCAAAAAAATAAAAAAGTTAAAAAAAATGAAATTACAGGCCACAGTTTAAACATGTTCAATACACCTGTCCAGTCGTTTTGCAATCATAAGTTTCCAAAATTTATTATTATTAAAAAAAAATTGCGAGAAAAATGTTATAAATAACACTGATACAAATCTTGTAAGCATATCCGGTAACTCTATGTTTATGAATTCGTAAATATCGATTTTTTTCAAAATCGTCAATTTTTTTCTCGAACTCGATGTAAATGTAACTCGATGTTGTCTTCGGCAAACTTGTCCCTTAAAATACGAACAATAACCTTATGACGTTTTTGAAAAATAAAAAAAAATCCATAAAACGGTAATAACCAAATTGTGCTGATTTCCTCTAAAAATTGATTTTGTTACGGGGGTTCAATCTGTGAACACAGAAAAAAATCAGTTCCCGAAATCGTGAATATTGTTCATGAATGTGAGAACCACGAAGAAATATATTCATGTTAGTAGTGTAAATGCACCAAACTCATGAATAAATTCCTCCGCGGTTCTAACATTTTTGAACAGAATTCACGATTAAGGGAATTGAATTTTGTCTGTGTACTACAGCTGAATAAAGTCATTTGTATTTATTTTTTTGTGCTTCCCTCCCTGAAAAAATGGGGGCAAAACAAATTATTGATGAAAAAGTATTAACTTTTGGAATCATGTACAATAGATTGTAAATTATTTAGGATTTAATATCGTTAAGTTTTATAATTTCAATCATATAGAGCATTCAGAAATTTACAAAAAAAAGGATTTAGGGATCGCAGAAATTAAAATATATAATGAGTTTATTGATGTTTAGATTATTTTTTAACATTACTGTTACAATATATAAAGCAAATATCACGTTTTGGCAAAAAATGTTTGAATTTTAGTTCCCCTTCGACATTGAGCCAAGGGACAAAAAGTTTAAATTATTTTTTTACTAGCCATAACCAATTCCACCACAATTCATCATTTTGTATAAAAAATCAGCGCCCAAGGAAGGTTTGTCAACTGCGTTAACATATGGCACTGAAATAAACGCCTATGTTGACTGTATACGCCCTTCCTATCACACACATACACCCCTAACGCCCTATTGGGGAAAACACCCCCCATTGAAGAATCCTGGATACGGGCCTGTGTACCAAATCTACTCGACTTTCCAATACGACATTGAAATCCCATCAAAACCTGCCATCAACTTCTCGCGATTTCCATAAAGTGGTGTACCACTGGATCATCCACTTGAGCCACTAATCACAGCACGAGTTGGCGTTATCGCCAATCCGGAGTCCAAGAATCGAGTTGGGCAACTTTTCCTCCCTGCAAGCTTTCTTTCCAGACGGCAACCACGACAAACGGGACAGGTCATCAACACCACAACAGGACAAAAACTCGAAAGTTGAGCATTTTTTCAAACGAATTTATTTACTTTTTTCAGTTTCACTTGTTGTTTGTGTGTATGTGTATTCGTTGTGTGTGTTTGTGTTTGAAAGTCTATTTACAACATTAATTAACTCGTTACAATTAATATGTACAAAAATTTGTTACCGGCGTTTCGTTTCGTAGGTTTCTCGCGTAAAAGAATTAAACAGTGTATTAATTTTGATGGTAAAAAATTATAAAACAGTTTAGTGAAAAAAACAACAAAAAACATGGTTAATCATCGGAGTTATATCAGAGAGCTGGTTTCTCCGCTGTCGTTGTTAAATACATTATTTATAATTTTGATTTTTGTATGAAAATATACAAAAATAAATCATAAACCAAAGTTACTTCACTTTCGCGCGCGCACGCTCAGGTCACTTCACTTTCAGTGAAAAACTAGACCTTGTCTCGTCAAGTTTTCTCTCGGCTGTTGCTGCTGCTGGTTAGCAATTCAACTCTGACTTATCTCACATGTGTATGTGGTTGGTATGAGATTTTCCAGGCCTCTTTTCCCAGTTTTTCCTCGGTTTGCTTCCTCGAGACGCCCTCGAAGTTGTTGTTTCTTTTCCGCGCTTTTTTTTTCAGCGGTCGATACAGTTCCGCACTTCCATAAATGTTGCGCAAAGTTATTTTTTGCGCGAACTTAATTTGTCCTATCCACCTAGCAGCAGCATTCCCTTTCGGTTGGTGGAAGCTTTCCGGTGGAGTTATTCGCCGCCCATAACTGGCTTGACTGCTGCCTGACTGATTGTTAAGGTGGTGGTGGTATCTCTTCCATGACTTAGTTTTCAGACTCAAAGGGGAAATGCCATGGGAAACAAGTCTCTGTGCCAGTGGACTTGGCCATTTATTAGCGCGCTTCTTCTCTCCATTTTAGGCACTTTTGTTGTTGTTGATGTGATTGCGTTAGGCCCTTTTGTTATGACGGTCTTCGTTTTTCGTTTTCAGTTAGAAATAAATGCTCGAGCCCAGCGCGAAATGTAATAATGGAGGAAATTTCAAAATGACGCCAGTTAATTGACACCTTTTGAGACGCCCGTGTGGGTCATTCAACAGGTAGCGGGGTTGGTCACAAAAGGTCCCACCACAGACTTGGCCCGGGCAAACGGTTTTATGCTAACGAGATGTTTTGCGTTTTACGACGGGCGTGTTATGACAGACTTGGGCAGATCAACTGAGACTGCGTTGGACATTTCGCCTAATGGGTCATTTCACCGAAACTGTCAGATTACTATGACGAGTTGCAAAAGTAAAATGAGACTTTTCGGTGAAATGACCTTTTCAACTCAGCTGTCATCCACTTGTCTGTGGCACCGTCTAACGATGTTCTTGTCAGCGCAAGAGACGCGCACGCCCAAATTGGTCCCACGTGACTCAACACACGTGCTCGTGCACCGGATATTGGAAAAGTGGAAAATTGCACCCAAAAGCAAATCAAAACCGTTTACCGTTTTTGCTTCGATTGGATCGTCATTCAAATCGGCTGGCGTAATACTTCATCAACAAATTCGCGAACGCGAGGGGTAAGAAGATGTTATGATTTTAATTTCTGCTCGCATTTTCGTTTTCATTGACATGGGAAGTGGCTGTGAGATAATAGACTAATTGAGTCGGACGTATTTACATACCGCGATGCGCGAACGCGCGCGCGCCATCTTCCGACGCAGTGGAAGTAACTTTTGAAGGAAAATGCGCTCCGAATCGTTCATTCTCTTTCTCGCGAACTGCTTCTTCTTCTTCGCTCTTTTTCTCTGTTTCTTTGGATGTAATATGAAGGGGAAAATTACACTGACAGATAAGAAGAGTAAGAAGCACCACCGGTGTGAGTGCGTGCAGGTTGCGTAACTCGACGTTTTAAGGTTGAGAATCACACATCACACACTCGGGGTGGTAAGGTACGGTAAGGTAGATTAGGTCGCTAAGATTAGTTAGTCGAAGGAGTAAGTGGAGAGGGAAAGCCTTACAGCTGGTTACGAGATACGAAAAAACTAATTAAATTTTTTACAACCTAAATCACTATGGTACAAATGAGAGACTAATGCCACCCGTGGCTGACTGGGACGCAGGCCTTTTCCCAAACTGGCTTCCACACCTTCTTCCACGCCGGGACCTGGATTTCCTTCCAGGCTGGGACCTTGATTTCTTTCCAGTCTTCCTTCCACTCCAGCTTCTTCTCGGTAGCCCACTCCTGTTTCTTCTCCACGCGCCAGATCTCGACCTTCTCCTCCTTCCACGCTTCCTCCTTCTTCTTCACCCAGATCTGCTGCTTCTCGGTCTTCCAGGTCTGGACCCACTCGTCCTTCCATTCCAGCTTCTTTTCGGTCTTCCATTCTTCCTTTTTCTCTGCAAGAGGGGGAAAAACAGAAATGAAAATCGCGGCACTTGTTCGGGGCCAGACAGTGAGCAAGAGAGCAACTCTTGTTTCTTTCGGTTTCTTCTGTGCTCCCGATTTTAATGGAAAGGAGAGAAATCAAGAGTTGCTCTCTTGCTCACTGTCTTGCGACTGCATCCCTGAAAAGGCGAGTTCAAAAGTAACGAGCTGTCACATTATTCAGTGATTTCACGCACAATAAAAAGCAAAAGTGTAAAGTGTGTAAAATATTATCTACGTCTACTCTACTTTCCACTGAGATAAAATACTCTATTGAATTTTGGTTAGCGTGAGCGTAGTGTAAACAGTGTCAGTTGATTACTTTTAGTATGTCTCTGTCAAACAAAAGAGGTTCAAACTGAAAAGTGTCTGACTGAAAGGCGCCAAATTGTTCGAGATCAATGTTTGTAGCTTTGAAATTTTGTATTCGTCCTGCACTGAATGTTTAGAAAACTGCGCTAGCATTACACTGAGTGACAGTTCAGTGCAAAAATGATCGCATCGTTCTTAATCCGGATCAGTAATCAAAGAATCTTCATCAAAAGAGTTTCACAGAACACTACCGATAGAAAAATCACAAAATTTCATTCATCGCAAGTGTGATAGAAAAAACTATCATTTGATGATTGATGCACCAAAATATAAGAGTGTATAGCGTACACTCAAAGTTAGAAGTATCCCTCAAAAGGGTACTTTCAATCCTCAAAAAGGATACTTTCTATCCTTTTTTCAAGTTCACCCGGCGTCACCCTTTTAAAAGGGTATGTCAAATTCAGTACATTTTCGATACCCTTTTAAAGGGTGACGACGAGTGAACTTGAAAAAAGGATACTTTTTACTTTGAGTGTACGTCACTATAGCTTGTGAAATATTAGGGTGGAATCGAAAATTGATTTTTTCAGCAACACATTTTTTGGGTCCCTTTTAGGGTCCTAAACAACTTCCCAAAATTTGGGAGCGATCAGTTTAGCCCACGAATGGCGCAAAGCGAATGAAATTTGTATGGAAATTACTATGGAGAAAGTTAAATTTTCACATTTTTGAACATACAAAATTCATGTTTTATTTATTAAATCCAGAGCAACATTTGAAAGGGGCGGTACGACATTGCTCTTACGGCCTTTCATTACACACGTTTAAATGGGACGAAAGGCCGTAAGAGCAATGTCGTACCGCCCCTTTCAAATGTTGCTCTGGAAATGAATCTAACACTGCAGAAGTATAGCCCTGAATGTCCTTAACAACTCTCTCGAAGAAAGTAATTTCATTCGCTTTGCGCAAATTGTGGAGAAAACCAATCGCTCCCAAATTTCGGGAGGTTGGGACCCAAAACATTTTCCCATATAACTCGATTCCACCCTAGTGAAATATCTTCTTATATCTCGTGATTACTAACAAGAGCATTCTCTTTCTATCACTACTTCTCTTTGCCTCGCTTACGCTCACTCGCCGAAGATTGTTTTGTTTTCTCAGAAAACCGCAATGAAATAACGCGAGGGGGATTGGGAACCGACCACGCATATCATCCCATTAAACTACTTTGGCAAAATATGTTTTGTGGCTTTTGCAATTTAAAAAGAAAATTCAAGCTCATTTGGTTGTTCAAAGTGTCAGTGTGCTTAAAAAAGATCTGTGAGTACACAATAAAATCAAGATTTTGGACTCAATTTCAGGACCTTATAGAAATTCCACTTTATATTTTCGGGTGAAACGTCAGTTATCACTAAATGTGTTGTCAACAAAAACGGAAGAGTCTCCGTTAATAGAAATTTATTTGACTCTCATAAAGACAGAAATTCGAAAGAGAACTCGTCTCCCTCTCTCGCACGAAACATTGCTCCTAGAACTATAAATGTCACGATCATTTGGACGAATTTTGGTTGCAGTAGAACATTTGTCGAGTTTGCAATTAGTCCTGAGCGTCTTTTGTAAAGAAAGCTGTTTTGTCTTGAGTTTTGTGAACGATTTTCGATCAATTTTCGAATAATAAATTTCGAATAATTTTCTAAACTGCTCAACTGCAATTCGAATTCAAAATTCATTTGTAAACAAATCGAAAATATAAAACATAAATCACATAAATATCGTTTACTGATTGATGTTGCTTTGAAAGGCCGGGAGAGATTATCTTACCCGTTGTTTATCTCCTCTCACCTCAGTGAGTTAGAGAAGTTTGCTAGAAAAATTATTTTTTGTTGTCAAAAACAAAAACTAACCAAAATGACCAAGGGGTCGAAGAATGCAAAAATCAAGTGTAATAAATTAAACAAATTTTTAAAAGTTTTTGTGAAATTTCAAGTCAAAATTATAGGAGACTTGAAAGCATAGCTATGGACAAAATTCAAGTAACTTTAATTTTTATATTTTATTACGAAAATATAATGCATTGGTGGTCCCATCGGTATTTTTTATTCAGGCCAGTGAGCCAGCAACATTCGGTAACAGGGCTACGTTCTCAGCCCAGTTACCGAACAAGTACTGTAACTATATTTTTGGCTGTCACTTATCACCAATGTTTGTTATCACCTTGGAAACAATCAGGTCCAGTGCTAAAATGCGTAACATAGAGCGGTTTGAACATGAAAATTTCGTTTGATCATTGAAGTATTTTTTGAAAGATCAGGCGAGATTTTCTACATCGTGTTTCTCACCCTCTCATTATTGTCGATGATAAATGTTTGCTAACAAAGGAAATCTTTTAGAAACAATAATTCCATCGATGTTCATTTTGTAACTCGTGTTCCCTAAACAGTCCAGTTAAGGTGTTGTGATGGTCCGCGCAGGGGATTGAACTCCCGATCTTTCGCAAACGAAGCGAAATCGTTTAAAATCCCAGGAATCGCTCACTTACCCGTCTTCCACACCTTCTTCCATAGTGGCTTCCAGACCATCTTCTTCTTCCACAGATCGTGGCTCGTGTACTCCCAGCCGTGTTCGTCCTTGCCGAGGAACTTCTCGCCGGGGATGCCCACCTTCACGGTGTCCGGCACCCAGATCTGCTTCCACTCGGGCACCTGCACTTCCTTCCAGACCGGCACCTGCACCTCCTTCCAGATGGGCTTGGTGACCTTCTTCCAGTCGGGCACCTGCACCTCCTTCCAGGCGGGGATCTCGGTTTCCTTCCAGTACGGCTTCTTGACGATCTTCCAGTCGGGGACCTTCACCTCGCGCCAGATCGGCACCTCGACCTTCTTCCAGACGGGGATCTGCTGCTTTTTCCACTCGGTCTTCCACACCTCGATCTTCTTCGTTTCCCAGACCTTCTTCCAGTCCTCCTTCCAGGCCAGCTTCTTCTCCCAGACGCACTTGGGCTCGTGATGGTGGTCATCGTGTCCCTTGTTGAAAAAGAACGGAGCCGGGCTGCGCTTCTCGCGCACCGCAACCGGTTCGTCGGCTAGAACGAGCGTGGCGCACAGGCAGCCAAATAGTAACTGAAATTGAGACAAACGGTTGAAGTTGTTAAAACTCATGCTAGATTTGGTGAAAGTACAAATCATATTACTAACAAACTATTCCTATTATGTACGGTGATCTACAATTAACTTAACATCCTACGTTATGTACAATTTCTACAATCAATTTTACTCTTGTTGTTACGGAAGTAATCATCACAATCTCCCCTCGGAAATCATTTCACCATTGAACCAAACCCTACCGAGCCACGTAGCCTAGTGGTAACACTTCCGCCTAGTAAGCGGTAGATCGGGGTTCAAATCCCGGCTCGGACCAACACAACTGGTGATCGTTTCTCTTCTAGATTCGATTGCTTAGTAAAGGGAAGGTAGTGTATCGTCACAAACTGGACCTTATCACGACACCTTAGGGAGGCGACCTATAGAATGTTAACATTAACCTTAACATGTTAACATTAAGTTTAGAATGAAATTGCCACTGAATCCGCTTTGTAAATGCCGGCCCCGATACTCTTCAAGGGTGTTCCCCTCAGGAACTGGGAAAGATTTACTTTTTACTTATTGAACCAAACCTCCAAAAAGGTCGCATTACGACACACACGCTCACGTGTCGTTACCTCCGAAGGCCACGACCTTGGCATTGATGCGTCATAAGCGCCACCTGCAATGTGCCAATCATCCGTCGCGCCACTGCGGCAAGCTTGGGCTGGCAAATTTACAGCCGTCAAACAACCCAGGTTCAAACCCGAGACCACATCGTCAAACGAGCAACGCGAGACAGACCGATCATCGTAAACAATCAATAGCCAGCCAGTGTGAGCCAGCGTTCCAGCTCAACGGTGCGGCCGTGTTGCCCAAAGTGAAAAGACTTGAACGCCGCAAAGAAAGGAACCCGCTTCCCACTAAAAAAAGGGCTGGCGCAAAACGTGGAAGCCGACCTCCCATCGGTTATGCTGCCGGCACGGAACTTTATGATGCGGATGATCGGCATGACAGGGGGCGCTAAGTTATCAACTCTCACGCGGGGTCACGCGACCCTCCGGGTGTGATTTACGACGAAGACGCACCAATAATGCTCGGGGTGTCATTTTGGGAAAAGAAGAAGAAAAAGATGGTTTTGATTTTTTTTAGAGGGAAGCTCCGATTTGTATGCTAATGAAGGCGCGTGCTCTACGCGTTTCAACCGAGCTTCGTGCGATGCTGCTTAAGGTTGCGGTATCAAAAGACCGAACCGCGGTAGCGTCAGGCATAATGAATGGGACTGCTCGAAGTGATTATGTTAATTCGATTTGTTTGGGGTGTAAGCATGATGGTCCAATAAAAAACGGGGAGGTGATGATCGGGTTACAAGAGGATATTGTTCGACGGTGTTTTGACGATATCATTAGCGGCTATCAATTTATAGTGTTATTGGATAGCGGCTTTTAAGCATTGAGCACTCACTGAGAAGAAAATTTTAAAGGACGTAGATCCTCTTCTCTCTTTCGCGAAATATTAAATATATTAAAGTATAAATAAATATTTTCGGGTGGAATTTTGAAAATTCTGAAATGATCGATGTGCTTGCGAAATTCAAATGAATTATCCTTTATCGTGTTAAACCTAAGGAAAAAATCTAATCGAAAAGGCTAATGTAGAGTGACGTTTTGACTTAATCAGTAGTTCTAATATTTTACTTGCAAAGCTATTGTATCACTCATATTTAACGATACGTTGTGGAGTTCTAGTCAAATTCGATGCTCTCAATAAACTGTTCACACGTTTCCCATTATGTTACAGTTTTCTGGCCAAATAATAAGTTGGACAATAATAACTGAATCAATGCTGGTTGACACGCAAGGTTGCAGTTTTAGAATGTTTAAATGTGCTGCCTGCTTTAGCAACAACATAAGAACAACTTGCGTGCATACTTCTCAAGTTGATCAAACGGGGTAAACGACACCTACCTCTGCTAAAAGTTTGTTCTATGTTTATACACTTGCACTATGGTGCATTTTGCAACCTCTGTTTTGTTTTCTTAAAAAGAGTTTCAGTTTAACTCACAACAATCAGTTAAAAATATTATTTTCGTTGAATTTTACTCTGTAATGTTAAGGAAACTATTCAAACATTGATTCTTGAATTTTGAATGACACATGTGTCATTAGCCTAATCAATCTCGAGATTTATTACAAATCGATTGTGTGTAATTAAAATGATTTGATCCAGAAAATATAATGAATTCCACGTCGTAATACTTTAATAATAAAGAGAATTAAGAGAATTATTCTCTTTTGAATAACTCAATGAATATTATGATCATTGATCATCATTGAGTCGTTGAGAATTGTCAGGTAAGAATAAAGTATTCCTCCTAAAACTATTCTGATCTCAATGATTGTTAGTTATAGTCTAAAATTTCAAATATTTCAAATAAAAATAATACTAATAATCTACATTAGCGTGTTTTAAAAGATTACGTGGACGTCGAAGTACGAGGTTGAAAAAGTCAAGGTGCTCATCTATCAAATGATAAATTAGGATGCTAGAAACGACTCGTCCATACAACACGATTTTCGGAAAATTCGTTTAGATATTTTCCTGGAGATTTTCTTTTAAAGTCAGCGATAAATTTACAAAAGATGCTCAAAAAGCATACTAATCGTCCTGTAACATAAATAATGGCACATGGTCTTAAAAACAAGTTGCTATAGCTATTTGACCTGTAAAATATTTGGTTTATTTTTTCAGACATTTTCGAAAAACTCTACAAATTTGAACAGCCTCCAAATTTTCAAAATTTAGATATGTTTAAAAAAAAATCGTAGATCAATGTGAACATGTTTTGTCATACCTATGGCGAGAATTCATCATTTGTATGAAAAATCCTAAACAACTTCGAGTTTTTAGTTTTTGATTTAGAGTTTTGACTTGGTTATTTTGGTGAGAATTTCAGTTAAATCGGAAATGATTTTAAAATTTTGCAAAGCAAAATTTTTTTGTTGTTGTTATATATAGAATATTTATTTTTAAAGGAAAAATATAAAACAATGTCCGACAGAACATGAAGGCATTTGCAACCAGAAACTGTAATTAAACTTTTGGAGCAACACCATAAGCTGGTGGATAAGTTTTTTTTCTAGACAACTGGAATTGTTTTGCAAATTTTCGAAGAAGTATATTCTTTCTAATAGTTCTGAAAAAAAAAATTGTTTCGGAGTGTTACATATTTAAAAAACAACATTTTTTATGCAGTTTCTTGATTAAATTTAGTTCTTTTTTCATTCCAGCATGTAAAAGGCAAATGTTGTATTTTGAATGAGATACAGAAGGTTTTTCGGCGAGTTTAGAATTTGGTCACGTTCAAAGTGGCACTTTTTCTGAAAAGCCAGACTTTATTTAAGATCCCATGATATCTCAGTACCAGATGGAGCAAATTGACTCAAAAACTCTTATCTATTTTCTGAAACCATGTTAGCAATTTAATGCGGCGGTAATTTTTCAAATTTGGCCTTCTTACATGGGATTTACATGATAGAACTTTGCCCTAAATGTAAGCCAAATTGGTAAACGCAGTGATGAGATATCGTGAGACTTTGCCAAATTTGTTTCAGTTCACATAGACCAATACAGTGTATTGGAAAGTTAAAAGTTCGTCAATGTATAGAATTACGTTTAAACACCTTCTGCCTTTAATTTTACATAATTTAAAAAATCCGTGTGGGCAAAGCAAAATATGAAAATTTATAATTCACCTTAATTTTTGGTATAAAACGGTTGATCTTTCAATTCAAATAATGTTCAAATATGTCAAAGTCAATGCAAGGGAACATAATTTCTTGAAACTCATATTTGAACAAACTTTCCATTTTTTCATGTTTGGACAACTTATAATTTTTTTCACACCCCTTTTTTCTTAACTTTTGTGTGTTGTTTTTTTAACCCAACAGTTTTTTTACTTGATTCATGAAATTGCTTCTTGTAAGAGCATGATTTCATGTAAACTGTTTGATTCACTTAACATGTACATGGTACCGTTGCAGGTTTGGTTTAGTACAACATAATTTATCATTTATCACTTAAAACAAATATTAATAAGCCGTTGATTAGTTATACTTTTTTTGATCCCACATTTCCATCAAGATCATCAACATGTCTTTTAAATCACTTGTCGCAATTCTCACACAACATGAACAACAATGTTAGACCATTTTTCTAATTCAGTCCATGCTCGCAGTGCGTGAATCACTAATAGCCACTACATTCCAGCGTTTCAATGCACTAGAATAAACCTCTTTTTCCAAACAAGGATACCACAGAGGTCACTTTGCTCCAAAAAGGAGCTTGAAGTTCTCATCTCAGAAAAGCGATTTTTTCGCCAATTAGTAGATTTCTGCTCTCATTTCAGCTTCAATCGTTGATTCGCTGGATCTGCTGCTGTTGAGTCGAAATCCTTCACTCGAGGCTGTTGTTTTTTCGAGATTTTTTCTTAACACTATCTTTTGTTAGAACAGTTCTTAACCATCACTAAGAGTTACTCGCTCTTGTCTCTAAATCACTAGCGTTTTTCAGTCCTTTGTGTTATTTTTTTAAATTTTTCACTTAAATATTCCCCACAAAAAACACTTAGTAGTAGAACGCTGCAACGTACCAAAAGCGCTAACGACCTCATCCTAGATGGTCGACGCCAGCACAGTTTCGCGAAAACTATACCAAACACAACACTGCTTGACCACGCTGGTCTTGATACTGTTAATAAATTGAAGAAGATCAACCGTTTTATACCAAAATTAACTTTACTCTCGCGCGCGCGCGCGCTCGAAAAGCTCCCGCGTCGAAACGGAATGAACTCGCTAGCCGAAACTCGGTGGGGAACTCAGCTCGGAGTTACACACCGTTTGGCCGAACCTCGCGAAAGCGAAAGTCCAGTTCTAGGGACCCGCGTGCGCGCGGGCTCAGGTATTCCAAGCACGCGGTCCCCCGAAACTCTCAACGTCATATCAATCAACCGACGGAGAGTGAGTTGCCCGAACCGGTCATGAATGAAACCGAGAGTGGTTTCTGCCTGAAGCGACGAGGGGTCTCTCGGAGTCCAAAGCACCCCCCTCGCTCTCAAATTGAACCACGCTAAGACCTCGAAGAACTGCACGAACTTGCCTGGGCGTACTTGCAGCTCCATGAGCTAACTCGTTTAGACACCTCTTTCGAGGGGGTACTCTCTCCGTTACGCCGGCTTAGTGTTCACCTGGCCGTTCAGGTTGTTGGTTCATCGCAAACCACTCAAAGATTTAGTATCGGTTCTGCGCTGCAGTCAGTGTACACCGCGCAAAGCATGTGGCGTTGGTTTCGGCGAGTTTGCGCGTTTCGGGTGCCGGTTTCACGCGTAGCGACAACTTGAAGCTGGAGAGCAATAAATTGTGTTTACGAAGTTTGACTTAGTTTCGAATGGTCTTGGATTAAAATTTAGTTCTACTAGTTTTGGGAAATAATTTCCTGAAATGTACAATTTCCGAGTAAAATTTCCACAAATCGTAGTGATTGTGCTTTTTTTGTCGCAGGTGCATTGTGGGCCAAATTGAGTTGAAAACGTAATTTTTTGCAGGTTTTGATGCCTCACCTTTGACCTTAGCAGATTCCTAAATCTTGATTTCAATCCTGAGATATTCGACAAAAACATATTGTACCTAGTTTCGATCAGATCGTGTTACCTTGACACACTCTGCACGTGCACATTAGGATGACAATAAAAAATCGACATCAAGGATACCCTTTGACTCGATTCCTTAGACCAAAATAAGTATTTGCACCAATTTTGAGCTAAATCGGTTAAGGTTTAAGGGTCGCTTTTTATCGTTGATGTTTATATGGGGAAAATCGCAAAAATGTATGCAGAAAAACATCGTTTCAGTATTTTTCTGCCAGGTGACGCGGGTCACGCCCAAAATTGTCCAAGTGTGAAATTCTTGTAGGAAATTCAATTCCCTACAACTTTGCGCGAGGGTACAAAACGATCCGAGTTGATCCTGATTTTTGGAGATTTTTTGAAAAAAGTATTTTCTCATATACTTCCTAAATACCCATTACATACCTTCAAGTATATAAGCCGATTTCTTCTCATCAGGATCAACTCGGATCTCCTTGCACCCTTGGACAAAGTTGTAGGAAATTCAATTTCCTAGAAGAATCTCACACTTGGATAATTTTGGGCGAGACCTGCGCCGACTGATAAAACGATAAAAAGCTACCCTTAAACCTTAACCGATTTGGCTCAAAATTGGCACAGTTACTTTTTCTTACCTATAGAATCGAGCCAGGGGGTATCTCTCAAGATTTTCTAAAATTTTAAATTTTTCTTGTCACCCTATTGCACATTTACTGTTTACATTTTTAATTATAATTCAGGACTCTTTCAATCAAATTCTACTCAATTTTGGAGCAATGCATATTAGGGTGGCTCATATGCAGACCAGCCATTTTCAGAGCACATTCCTAAGGCCTAAAAACAACCTCCCAAAATTTGAGAGTGATCTAAGCAGACCTGGCTTTCCGCAAATCATTTCAATTTTGTATGGTAAACTCAACTTTTTTGTAATTTGATTGTATTATATTGTATTTTTCATTGTTTGTCAATTGAAAACTGAAACTAAAGAGTACAAATAGAGAAAATTAGCAAACAAATTTTGATCCTATTTTGCTCCTAACAAAAGATACAGGGTGCACAATAGTTGAGCAATTCTCTGAGATTTCGATCATTCGATTTTTTCTGTATTTTTTAATCCGACTGAAACTTTTTTGGTGCCTTCGGTATGCCCAAAGAAGCCATTTTGCATCATTGTTATGTCCATATAATTTTCCATACAAATTTGGAAGCTGTCCATAAAAAAAAGGATATGTGAAAATTAAAAAATCTGTATCTTTTGAAGGAATTTTTTGATCGATTTGGTGTCTTCGGAAAAGTTGTAGGTATGTATATGGACTACACTGAAAAAAAAATGATACACGGTAAAAATTTTTTTGGTGATTTTTAATTTCACTTTTTGTCACTAAAACTTGATTTGCAAAAAAAAACACTATTTTTAATTTTTTTTATTTTTTGATATGTTTTAGAGGACATCAAATGCCAACTTTTCAGAAATTTCCAGAAAAGGGCAAAAAATCTTTGACCGAGTTATGAATTTTTGAATCAATACTAATTTTTTCAAAAAATCGAAAAATTGGTCGCAAAAAATTTTTCAACTTCATTTTTCGATGTGAAATCAAATTTGCAATCAAAAAGTACTTTAGTGAAATTTTGATAAAGTGCACCAAACATTCAATATTATGCCCTTTTTAAATGTCTGTCATATTTTAAAAATTTAGAAAATATTTTTTTCGAAAATATCGGAAAATTTCACAAATGTTTTATATTTTAACATTGTAAATCGGACCATTAGTTGCTGAGATATCGACATTAGAAAATGGTGGGTTGTTTGGGTGAGACTTAGAAAACATCAATTTTCCTGTTTTTAAACACTTGCATGGCAATATCTCAGCAACTAAGGGTCGTATCAACAAAGTTCCAAAAAGCAAAATATAGAGAATTCTCAGATTTTCTCAGATCTTCAAAAATATTTTTTTCAAAAGTGGGCAAACATGTGCACTAATTTTAAAAAATGAATAACTGCGACTATTTTCAAAAAAGTTACCTAAAAATGGATTTAACTTGAAAACGGTGCACTTTATCAAAATTTCACTAAAGTACTTTTTGATTGCAAATTTGATTTCACATCGAAAAATGAAGTTGTAAAATGTTTGCGACCAATATTTCGATTTTTTGAAAAAATCAGTATTGATTCAAAAATTCATAACTTGGTCAAAGATTTTTTGCACAACCTGGAAATTTCAGAAAAGTTGGCATTATATGTCCTCTAAAACATATCAAAAAAAAAAAATTAAAAACAGTGTTTTGCCTTCCTCACTGAGGTAAGGCTATAATCCTGCTCTAAGAATGAACTTTTTATTAAAAGCTCCTAGACCCACCTTCATGTATGCATATCGACTCAGAATCGAAAACTGAACAAATGTCTGTGTGTGTGTGTATGTGTGTGTGTATGTGTGTGTATGTATGTATGTGACCAAAATTTTCACTGAGTTTTCTCAGCATTGGCTGAACCGATTTTGATCAAACCAGTTGCATTCGACTTGGTTTAGGGTCCCATACATCGCTATTGAATTGTTTGAAGTTTCGATAAGTAGTTCAAAAGTTATGTATAAAAATGTGTTTTCACAAATATCCGGATCTCAATTATATGCATGTAAACGATGTCCGGATCCATCATCCAACCCATCGTTGGTTAGGAATCAAGAGACCTTTCCAACGAGTCCACAACATTGAAGATCTGGCAACCCTGTCTCGAGTTATGACCACTTAAGTGATATTTATGTACTTTTTTGAAGCCGGATCTCACTTAAATGTATGTAAACTATGTCCGGATCCAACTTTAAACCCATCGTTGGTTAGGTAATCGAGAGAACTTTGCAACGAGTCTGCAACATTGAAGATCTGGCAACCCTGTCTCGAGTTATGACCACTTAAGTGATATTTATGTACTTTTTTGAAGCCGGATCTCACTAAAATGTATGTAAACGATGTCCGGCTCCATCATCCAACCCATCGTTGGTTAGGTAATCGAGAGACCTTTCCAACGAGTCCACAACATTGAAGATCTGGCAACCCTGTCTTGAGTTAAGACCACTTAAGTGACATTTATGTACTTTTTAAGGCGGATCTCACTTAAATGTATGTAAACGATGTCCGGATCCATCATCCGACCCATCGTTGGTTAGGCAATCGAAAACCCTTTCCAACGAGTCCACAACATTGATGATCTGGCAACCCTGTCTCGAGTTATGACCACTTCAGTTATTTATGTGTACTTATTTTTCTGGATCTAAAAAAAAATGCTGAAATATGTCTCCAAACCACTCATATTTCCCATTATTGGTAAAAAGTGAGGAAGGCACCAACCACATAGGTGGATTAAGTAAGTTTTTTTTGCAAATCAAGCTTTAGTGACAAAAAGTTAAATAAAAAATCACCAATTTTTTTTACCGTGTATAATTTTTTTCAGTGTAGTCCATGTCCATACCTACAACTTTGCCGAAGACACCAAATCGATCAAAAAATTCCTTCAAAAGATACAGATTTTTGTATTTTCACATTTCATGGAAATTTGCATTTTCAAAATTTTCAAAAGACGAATTATATATTTCACAATTCATCTTACTAATTCCCCTCATGTCTAAAATATCCATAATCATTAATAGAATCAAAATAGAAGTCACGTCTCAGTAGCAAAAAAAAAACTTATCTCCCATGGAATAGTTGTCGTCTATCAAAAAGCGATTCATCTCGTTTGCCGCTTCAAAAAGCAGCACCATATTAGCATATTTAAAAGTTTAAAATCGACGTGTTAACATTTAATCACCAAAAGATCGTCCTCTCAATATTACTGCTACCACTCAATAATCCGATTCGATTCGCATTTGTCAGCGTACGATGCTTGATTATCTGTTTTTAATTGTAGTCTAGAGCAAGCCATTTCGGTGGCAATTTAGTTCGCCCACTCGCTGTTCCATCAAAGAGTCATCTCGTCGATAAATCTTGGGGCGGGCTGACCTCTTCGTGCGGATTTCAAGGCCAAGTGCAGCTTTTATAAGCTTTTATTGCGATTTGATAGCCGCGCTTGTGCAGCGTAAATCAAGGCAGATGGATCGCATCAACTGGATAGATGATGGTGGTGATAAATTTGATGCTGCTGCAGTGACCTCCTGTGGTGACGGGGACATGGCACTAGTTTTGGGTGGGATTTGTCGTGAAGTTGACAAGTTCCTTGTTATGAAAAATGATACTAAAACGTTAGTTGGATCACAGTCTGTGTTGATTTGAGAAAGCATAAAAATTGAAAATATTTTTGTGTTTTGTTCTATTGCTATCAACATATTTGAAAAAAGATTTGTATCTTCGGAAAAGCTTAAATAAAGACTTCCAACAAAGAAAAAAAACTGGGGCGGCCAAAGTATAACTCATTAGTGTTTTTTAAAATTAATATGGACCACCTTATGCCAAAGCCCAAAGAAAGCATTATTTGACCTCTTAACACTGTATAAAATGTGCCATTTTAGATGGAGGCAGTGAATAAATAAATACATAAATAGATTTTTTTTTAGTTAAAAAGTGAAATTATAAATAATACAAAAGATAAAATATCTACATAAAAAATCCACTCCCATGAAAGTTCAACTTGATAAAAAAGTGTATTTTTCATTTTTCCAGAAATTCAAAATCTTCAATCCGTTTCGAAAAATTGAGAACCAGATGAGTTGAAATTGATAAACCTAACATTCAAAGCAACAAACCGACCACCACCAGGAAGGCCTCACCAGAAGTCAACTTTGTAATGCATGGTGGGTGATGCTTTATGACAGTATTATGTGCAAATTCCACAATCACACGCGAACCTACCAGAAACACCCCACAGTGGGCGAAATGGAACCCAAAATCGGACTTAATTGAACGCGGCTGGTTCCCTGGTATGAAAAATAGTGTTTCTTATGTAAAAAAATCCGGGGAATCGATTGGTGATGGTTTCATCCACCGCACGAAACGGCAAAGGGTCCATTTTGCCCCAATTCCCCATTTTTTTACATTTTTTCTTGAAAATCGGTCTGTATTTAGAGCGGAGGCTTTATGCGGCCATCAAAAATGCACTTAACTTATGTGAAAATGTCCCAGGAATCCAGTAAAAATAACCACTTGCACCGCAAAAATTATCTAGGGTCCATTTAACCCCAATTCCGCTATGAAAGCATTTTTGGCCATTTTCAAATGTTAGGTCAGATTTTACAAATCTGAAAATATTTTTATCGTAAAGATCAGACAATTTCACATAAGAATGACGATTTGCACTTGCTTGTTTGACTCATTTATGTTGAAATAGAAATTAAACTAAATAAAAAGATTGAAGAATCAGTTTTGGGCCAATTTTCCCAAACGCAGAATAAACTACCTTTTACATAATTTTTATTTTTATCAATATAAATGTGTTGAACTATCAAGTGCAAATCGTCATTCTTATTTAAAATTGTCTGATCTTTACGATAAAAATATTTTCAGATTTGTAAAATCTGACCTAACATTTGAAAATGGCCAAAACTGCTTTCATAGCGGAATTGGGGTTAAATGGACCCTAGATGATTTTTGCGGTGCAAGTGGTTATTTTTACTGGATTCCTGGGACATTTTCACATAAGTTAAGTGCATTTTTGATGGCCGCATAAAGCCTCCGCTCTAAATACAGACCGATTTTCAAGAAAAAATGTAAAAAAATGGGGAATTGGGGCAAAATGGACCCTTTGCCGTTTCGTGCGGTGGATGAAACCATCACCAATCGATTCCCCGGATTTTTTTACATAAGAAACACTATTTTTCATACCAGGGAACCAGCCGCGTTCAATTTAGTCCGATTTTGGGTTCCATTTCGCCCACTGTGCACCCCCAACCCCTAACCAACCATCACACTCATTGGTACAACTACAAACGATTTTGTACCGATCAGAATTTATAATTCAACTTGGATGGGAAAATATGAGCAAAGAGCGAGCAACAATCGTGGCAGAGAGCAAGAGCGCGAGGAAAGTCATACTTGAGTGAATTATCATTTGGAGAGTCGCTGCTAATTTGGAGCTTACTGTCTGTCCGCTGGGAGGAGGAGTTGAAGGTGGAGGCTGCCCCCGCCCAGACTGTTTTGGTGTTTCGTTCTGGTTGAGTGCCGAGTTTTCCTCGTTGCGGATGTACAAATCACCGACTTACCCCATGTGGAGACTTTTTATGGGCAATTTTGCGCCAACTAACAACTACCGCCACCGCGTCTGGGAGGGTCTTGGTCGAGAAGGAATGTCCGAATGTTTATGGGATGTAGTACCTACTGGTAACCTCAAGACTGGCAGTTTGCCTCGTGGAAAACTTAGTTCCGTCTCGTGATGGTATGTTTATGCGAAATGAATATGAATCATTAACAAGTGCATTTTAAAACTGAACTAAGGCTCTTAACTGAAATAAATATGTTGTACACCTAAAAGCTAATCTAATAATTTGGCTACAAATATGCATGCAAAAAAGTAGTTATGCAAACCTTCAAACTTTTAAAATCGATTTACTCGATAAGTACAAAAAAGTCGTTGTCACAAGATAGCGCACAAGTGACACAATGCTTTTCACATTTCTTAGCATTTCTTTCAGAAATCAGCATTTTTTTTACTTAATGTTTACATTTTTTAATTTGACCTAAACCTTGTAGAGGCTTTTTATATGACCACTAAGCAATTTTGAATTTTAGATTCTTCCATACATAACTGTTCGTGTTCATACAAAAATAGTATCTAAACATTATGGTACCTGTATCTTGAGAACGCATTTGTGATCCAATTTACTGTCTTCGGTAAAGTTTAAGGTTTAGATAAGAGCAATTCCGAACAATCAGGACATTTTTTTAAAAATTGAACCCATTTTAACACAAAATAAAGGACGAATCATATATTTCTTCTGAATTTTTTTTGCATGTGTTGGAGTATCAAATGGACATTTTTTAAGCTATGAGTCAGCAAGGGCAAAATGTATTGGCAGAGTTGCCATTTTGTTGTTAGTAATATTTCTTGATTTTATCGTGAAATTCTCCGAAAACTATTAGTAGATATATTTTAACCTGCTTTTTGCAGATATTTTTTTTCTAAATCGTAGATTTGACAATACGATCCTAAAGTCTTATGTCAAAAATCAAACTTAAAAACAATTTCTGATCACACAGTTGCAAAGTAACCGCCGACCTTACAAGTCGCATTCTCAACGCCAGTCCGCAGTTTGTGTGCGCGTCGCCGCTTTTTTCAAAATGTGCACCGTAGACAAAAACAGTGTGGTTCTGGATTTTTGTCAACTCCAAAACCAACCAAGCCCAAAGCTTGTAAAAAAATTTCTCGCAGACCTTCAAGTAAACCAAGAAAACTTGCGAGCATTGCAATTATGCAATAGAAGAAGAATAGCCGTGCTGCAGTTCGCCGACTCAGCAATGGCCTCGTCCATCATCGACAAACCTCTGGTATATCAGGGTTGCAAAATCCCGATTTACCTGGACAACAACGCTACGGACGTTCGTGTGCTTGACCTACCTCTAGGCATAAGCAATGATGACGTAGTCAAAGTGATGAGTAAATACGGCGACATTTTGACCATCACCAACGACCGCTGGATTAACTTCTTCCCAGGGATCCCAAATGGAGTTCGGACCCTGCGGATGTTGCTGAAACAGCCAACGCCGAAATCAATCACTGTAAACAATGCTGCTGCAGCAGTGACGATTATAGGCAAAAAATCGCGTTGCAAACTCAAAGCAAAGAACAAAAAATGTGCGGATTCGAGTAAAAAGGTGAACCAAAAAAGCAGTACACCAACGATTGAACCTGAGCCAAGCAGCAGCAGCAGCAAAAGTAACAACAGTGATCCTGACCTATATGCAATGCAAACAAATGAAATTGATGAAGAAGACAACGATGGATTCGAGACCGTGCTTTCTAAGCACACTCGCAAAACCCGGAAGCGCTTACAGGCATATTTGGACGCGGATGACGAATTGACAACAAAACGAAGAGAGATGGCTGCAGAAGAAACTGATGAAGAAGATGAAGATGTCATAAAAGCTAAATATTATAAGAAAAAGTGTTGTGAGATAACTTCTAAATCGCTGGAAGAAGAGGACGAAGATAAACTTGAAGAACTTGATAATTCACTCTTTAAATATTCTGCTAAATATTTGAAACATAGACAGAAATCGTTAGAAAAAAGGCATGGTAACAATTATTGAATATTGCCAGACAAGTGATTTTAAACTATGTAATCTTTCCTCTTTCACTATCCACCTTGAAGAGATGAATGCACAATGGTGTAAAGTCTCTATAATAAAACCAAAAAAAAAATTCTGATCACTATATCTGTCTTTTTACGCAAAAAAATATTTAGAAGACGATATTTTACAACGGATCAACTATGGTCCCCTTGTAACGAGCTGCCAAATAAGATACTTTCTGTCAAAATTGTTGTGGTGCATTTTACCCCGTTGTTGTAGTGCATTTTGCCCCAATGTTGTGGTGCATATTGCCCCGCATGATTGTTTGGAATGAATCAAAAATATTTTTAGAAATATGCATTTTTAAACAATTTTGAGGGTTTTTCAAGACTTTTTACACATGGGTGACGAAGAATAATAGTTGTTTTAGAACATCTAACAAAATTCTTCCACAGAATTGATGTTATGGTTGAGAAATCACAGTTTTCCCTTAGGGGGTGCATATTACCCCCTCTCCCCCTACCTGAAACAAGGAAATTTAGCTTAAAAGTTAGTAGATTTTACTGGATCGTCATCTGAAAAAAAGAAACTGTCAGTTTTGAAATTGGTTGTTTAAAGTTAGTCTGTAGTCAACAGACTTTACCTGGATTTTTTCGAATTTTGCGAGATAATATTATGTAATATTATAATATTACATAATATTACATGAAATTTCTTAAAATAGTGCAATATTTATTTTACACCCTGGCATTTTACACGCGCTTTCTACTTGTTTTCATAACTATAAATGATGGAGTCAATTTATTTAAGCAAACAGTTATCAGTAAAACGCATCAAGTAACAACTTATTCGGTGACACTAATAAAAAGTTACAATATACTAAGTACCGTCATCAGGGGTGACATTGGGTCTGGGGGTGAGATTAGGTCATACAAATTTCAGCATTTTTGTATGACCCAATGTCTCCCCTGATGACGGTTAACAAAAAACTGAAAAAGTGTGTTTAAAGATATTCGGGAAACGGAAGAGATTTTCCCAAATCGGTATAATGCATCGTGTAGGGTTTATTGAATATAACACAACGTCATCATTAGCTCATTTTCGAACAAAACGATCTTTTGCATAAAGTAGCATACAAGCAACAATTTAAATTCTTCATCTCAATACCGGGGAGCTGGATACGACTATGCTGATTGTTTGGATAATTAATACGAAAAATACATGAAATTAGGTTCAACTCATCATTTTTATTCTTGCCCCTATCCACTTCATAATCTTCTACATAGCACCTTTGTCGAGCTCGCCGACTGTGACGCGTTAATGAGCCTCGAAAATTGATAGCCGGCCGCCGATAGTGTCCAGGATGTTTGTCTTCCGTGAGAAAAAGGTGGAAAAACAATTGCCGTGCGGTCAACGATCAGCTTTGGCCACGACAGGTGAAGAAAAAAGCGGCAGCGGCAGCAGCAACATTTTCCACCAGATCCAATCGATCACTTGCACTTACAGCCAAACCACTTTGCGCAAATAGATATGTTGAGCAGCCGCCACCAACCTTGATGCGGGCGATAATGGCAATCAGGAACCCATCAGGTAACGCGAATCGCGATATTGCATACTCATCGAGAGAGTGTACTCAACGACGATGGTGGCCAGATCTCGGTTGCCCTTTTTTCCAGTGCACCCAGTCTGTCGGGTCCGGTGCAGGGTGAAGTAAGGAGTAGCCTATTTATGTACGTTTACAACGTTGCAAAAGTGACGTAACCGCCTTGCATTAGGTCGTACGTTGATGTGCTGTAACGCGACCACCACACCGAATGTTGACATGAGATGAAAATGTGTATCCGGTGAAAATGAATAGCCCTGGTTCGCAATATGGATTGCCATCGTTTTGTTGTTGCTGGTTGTTGTGGCTGCGGCCTGGTGTACTATTTATGATCGATCGCGGGGAGAACTGCCGGGCTGCAAGTATGGTGAATTCAAATGCGGATGCTAGAAGTTCGTTGCAGAACTGGGTAGGAGATACTAAACGGTTTAGTATGCAGCGTGTATAGAGATGCAGATGCAGCGATCTCGTCGTAGATGTACATCGAACACTGCGGACAAACAAAGCTGCCTCCCCGTATGGTTGATCTTGTTTTGAGCGATGCATTGTTGGTACAGCAGGTCTGGTAGAGGAGGGCAAATGTGCGGACTAACCGTGAACAGAATGTTTGCTGATAGAAAAGAGGGTTAAATATACTTTGAGAGTCCTTGAAGAATGTAAATCAACTATTGGATATATGCTACCCAGTCTTTCAATTTTATGAGTAAGATTAAAGGAGGTGAATTGGGATTAGTAGATTTGAGGCCCCAACTATCACTTTTGCCAAACCTTGCCAATTATAAAAATATTAGCTAATAATCTGCATTTGGATTTTCCGAGAGTCATTAAGCGTCATGTGAAATGATGCAGCTATAATAAAACGATAAACTCGTCTTGATGACGACAGTCGCCAATTTTGTTGATGGCTCTGAACTCACATTTAAATCAATAAAATGCATTTTAACGATTGCATATTAGCTAATAATCTGCATTTGGAAAGGAGTGGAAAGGAACGTAGCTTGACTGAAGAATCCTGCCATTCTCACGCCATTTCGCTTAGTTTTTTGTTCTGTATTGCATTTCAAGTTTTTGATGATGCCATCAAGCTATAAAAAACTAAATTATTTTCACATGAGGATTATTAGTGCAAAGTTTAAAAGCTTTAAAGTGGAAACCAATTTTAAAAAATATCGTTACCTTTTTTAACCAAAAAAAACAACACAACTAACTCTACCATCCACAACACGCAATCGAAAGGCCCTCTCATATGGTTGAACTCCACCGCCAAAGTTCAAATCGTAAGTGTCCAGACAACGGCCCCAGCAATTGACCTTCACAAGCAGCCTTCAGGGTGTTTTTTCCAAGCCACACTTATTGATGGATGATGATCGACGTGAAGCTGAATGATGCACCTACTCTCTGGGTCACTGTGTCTGGCGATGATACACCCGATGACTTGCAGATTTGGGGCTTTTGAAAGTTCCTCTAGGTGAAGTCTTTTATGAATGGATTTTGTATTGTTTTTGTTCGGCTGCTTTTTTCATCAATACATGTTTGTCAAAGGAAACACTTGCAAAATAATTCAAAAATTTTAAAAAATAGAGGTCATTAAAATGCTCATGTGAAGAAACCGTACATCATAATCAAATGTAACTAAAAAAATAGTTTGATTTAAATTTTACAAAAAATAGAATCAAATTTAATAAGCATTTTCTGAATTTTAACACATACATTTTGTGATTGTATTTGTTAGATTTCCTACTTTTTCCTAGTTTGTGCAATCAGATGTAAAATGAAAATATATTCAGCATAAATGTATTTAAAAACGTGGGTTTTATATAAAACATAGATGTATGGTTATCAAAAGATCGGAAATTTTATGCCCTTTCCGATGCCACATAGGTTGACTTGTGAAATGTGGACCGGTTCGGATACCGGCGGATTTTCCGACGACGTAATTCCGGGTTGGTACGAAATTCCAACGAAAAATCTATTCTATCAAAGACTCCCAAAACGGTGTTATACCCACTCCAGAATGTTTATTTAGCAATTTTATGGTAATATATTGACATTTAGTTAAATTGAAAGTTTGCAAAATTAAGTTTTGATAAGTTTTACATAGAATTTCCAGAGTTATATAAACTTTTATACTAAGTAATTAGTAAACTTTATATTCAATCCAAATTATTTTTTTTTCAGTCAAGGATGCTTATTTGGAGTTGGGGAACTGGATTTATGGTGATTTGTCAACAAATAACTTTATTTATGTTAATTTGTCGAAAGGTGTACAAACTTTTTTTGCACCTTTTTTGATTTTTGGAATAGTATTTGTTATATAACTTTTTATAGAAAACATCTTTTCATGAGCTTTTTGTAGAAAAATGTTCGGCATGAGTTTCTGAACAAAACGTAGTACTAGGTTTCTGTCAAACTTTAAATTGTTACATGTTTCATCACAAACTGTGCATAGTACCCATGGGGTGTAAATACTTTTTTTACATACTGTAGGTCGATTGCGGTTATTGTTCTACTAAACAAAATTTTAAAAGTATCAAATCAAACTCTTTTTAAATTGACTTACCGAGTGCGTCGTGTTCAGTTTTTAAGATTTCTCAGATTTCAAGTGAATGATGTAAGCTATGTAAGGAGAAACTATCCATTGGAGTAAAAATATATTATTAAATAAGAGTTTGTATTTTAGAACATCCAAAGTATTTCATCAGCTCTTTAGAAACCCTAATTAAATCATACATTGGATCCCTGTGATAACAGTTTGATGATCATTTTATGTTAGGGAAGAAATTAGAAGATGTGAAGTTTATTTATTCTATATCAAATGCAATTTACTTCATTATATTATTTTTGATATTTCGAACAAGACAACAGGTGCTCCCAATTGATAAAACTGATTTATGACAGATCAGTTGCAAATACTGGTAGCGTGCATGAGCTTGCAAAAAAAAACAAAAATCCAAAAGTAAAACAAAACATTACATAATATCCAGATTACAATGTCGGCAAACAGTGTGTCTCACTCTCATTTTCTGCTGGGCGCCAAATCAAGTTCGTGCAATAAAAGCTCCACACGCCACCAGGTCTGCGTTGATCGTGCGATAGTTGCGCTTTTTGGGTTGAGCTTTTTGGGAGAAGGAGAGACAGTAATGCACACTAATTGTAGTGGGTTACGTGCCCATCAGGTATAGACATCGCGCGCCGAGGATCATACGTGTGACGGAGTTTAGGCGCCCATCCATTCCATCTGCGGGCTGCGATTATACACTTCGTCACCAACCGTGAGCTGGCTGTGAGGCTTGTGAGTTTGACAGGTTGATAATTGCAAAGAGGCAAAGAGGAGCAGTCTTTTTGTAGTGGCAGCTGGGAATTGTGTTCATTATTGTTTTGATTGCTAGCCTAATTGCTCACTAATTATGTTATAAAGCGATATAACTTAAGATGAGTGAATGTTAATGCGACAGATATAATATGGATTTAAAAATAGCCCATAGTTGAATAATCAACTCTGAGAAAAGCGCGGATTTGACGCAAATTCACATGCTGAAATTTCTTTAAATGAATATTTTCAGCTATAGTTTTTTTCCCGAGACCTTGAAGTCTCACCAATATCTGAAATAGTAAAAGTAGGTTAATCCCGCCAAAGAATATGCAGTGTAATCAATTTTCGCCAACTTCACATTGCATAACTGTCGCGACGCATCCAAATTGCACGTCAAATTCATTAGTTATCAGCTTGTTTAGTCTATGCGGCGTCTTTGCTCAATTTAAGTGCATGCCCGACTAGTGAAAGAGTAGCGACTTAACGTGACCACCCAAGCGCAAGTCCATCCATCTTTTTTTTTTGCAGCTCTGACTGATCGTCACTGTCGCCCCCAAAACGGCGACGCGGTCAGCCGTCTGTCCGAAATTAATCCAAGCCACAAAACACCCTAAAATCAACGCGTTTCGCAGTCGTTTTCTGGTGGTGCCTCTCAAATGGCAATATTACCAAAGCACTTAAGCCATCGCTAGCCCGGTCTTTTATCGCGGTTAGTTAGCTGTCTCAAAAAGTTGGCTCGCGCCAGGCGGCTTGTAGCTAATTTTTCATAATAATGCATAATTTTTTCGCCATCCTGCGCGATGCTGCCAGCTAATGATGATGATGGTGGCGAACTATGGAAATCTCTGCGGCGGCCTCTGGCCACGGTTGGCCGAATCTTCCCCCCATTTGTACGCAAAACATGCACCCGGAAATTTGGTGTGTGTGCAGTTTCTGCCGTTTTCGCGCCACTGTCGAAGGTGGCCAAACTAGTTTCGGCCGACTTTGGAGCGACTGGCGCAGAATCTGAAAAAGGCTTTTAAGACCCAGACTAGTAATGGTCTGCTAACCCATCGCCGTTGATACGGGTCCATTTGGGGCCGAGAGACTGCGTTTGGCTATGGTCTATAGGTATCAACGACCGACCCTCATGGATCTTAGCCGGCGGCCAAGACCAACACTGCTGGTTGTTTGTGGAGTGGTGGGCGGTAACCGTGTCACGATTCTTTGTTTGTTACGTATTATACTGCGAGTCGAACGCCCGCGGCGCAAGCGCTGGATGGGGATGGGATTTGCAGACATTTTTATAGGATTTCTTGCTGTTAGTTTTAACAAAAAAAATCCAGGAAACTTTATCTTTTTTTTTTATATCTCAGTTAAGTTTTCAATAGGTTCTATCAGCAAATTTTCATTGTTTTTAAGTTGACAGTATTTAAAGGACGTCCAAGAGACGAGGGATGATCCAATTTTCACTAACCGTGAGATTTTCCAGATTTAATATCGATATCGATCGATGTTTAATATCGATAGAGGAATGTGTTTAACAATTTGATCCAACCTGGGATATATTACTATATTAGCACTCTGTGGCGCGTTGCGAGGGCCATGCGTAGAGGTTCCGTTCCGAACGAGAGTGTGGAAAAATCGGACAAGTGGATATTGGATTTCGCCAAGAAGGTGTGCCCGGACTCGGTGCCGACACAACCATCATTCGACGTTGTTGATGGGAGCGATGCTAATCCTCCCTTCTCGATGGTAGAGCTCTCCATAGCACTATTGACGGGCAATAACACTGCTCCTGGTCCGGACAAGATCAAGTTCAGCTTGCTGAAAAATCTTCCGGACGTCGCCAAGCAGCGTCTGTTGAAACTGTTCAACACGTTGGTGGAGCAGAACGTAATTCCACACGAATGGCGACAGGTCCGGGTGGTTGCCATTCAAAAGCCCGGTAAGCCGGCATCCGACCACAACTCGTATCGTCCAATCAGCTTGCTGTCGTGTCTACGCAAGTTGCTGGAGAAGATGATCCTCGACCGCCTCGAACCATGGATGGAACGAGAGCACTTGCTGTCAGACACGCAGTATGGCTTCCGGAGAGGCAAGGGAACAAGCGACTGTCTAGCTTTGCTGGCCACAGGAATCGACATAGCCCGTGGTAAAAAACAGCAAATGGCTTCTGTCTTCCTAGACATCAAGGGTGCATTCGATTCAGTCTCCATCGATGTGTTGGGAGTAAAGCTGCGGCGGAGCGGTCTCAATCCGACGATGTGCAACTTCCTCATCAACCTGTTGTCAGAAAAACACATGCACTTTGTGCAAGGTGATCTGGCAATCACCCGGATAAGTTACATGGGTTTGGCACAAGGCTCACGCCTTAGTCCATCCATGTATAACTTCTACGTCAGCGACATCGATGATTGCTTGACCGGAGACTGCACCCTTATACAGTACGCAGATGACGCAGTGGTTTCAATCGCTGCCAAGAAAGAAGTCGATCTGCTAGAACCCTTGCAAGATACTCTGAACAACTTGGCCCATTGGGCAGTTGGAAAGGGTATTGAATTCTCTCCGGAGAAGACGGAACTGGTCGTTTTTACGGGGAAGCATGAACCGCCGCAGCTCAATCTTTCTCTCTCGGGAAAGACTATCGAGCAGTCGGACCACTTCATGTACATGGGTACCATCTTTGATCAGAAGGGAACATGGGGAAAGCACATTAACTACCTGAAACAAAAGTGCCTGCAAAGAACTAATTTTCTGCGCAGTGTCTCTGGCAACCGGTGGGGTGCTCATCCTTCTGACATGCTTCGACTGTACAAGACAACGATACTCTCGGTGCTGGAATATGGCAGTTTCTGCTTCCAAACAGCTGCAAAATCACGCTTGTTGGTTCTCCAGCGGATACAGTACCGAAGTCTTCGCATTGTCTTGGGATGCATGCACTCAACTCACAACATGACCCTCGAGGTCTTGGCGGGAGTGTTGCCTCTGCGAACTCGTTACTACGAACTGTCTTACCGGTTCCTGATCCGGTGTGATTACAGGAATAAACTGGTAATTGACAATTTTGAAACGTTGCTGAACCTTCACGTTGAGTCTCGGCGCATGCTTCTATATTATGACTTTATGTCATCGTGGGAGTGGAGCCCGAGCACAACGGTACAGCGCACGCCTCCGTTAACCAGCAGCACCCGGATTGGCTTCGACACGTCCATGAAAGCCGATACTCGCGGTATCCCAAACCATCTTCTGCGGGGAGTTGTACCGTCGATCTTCGCATCAAAGTACAGCCATGTTCCTCCAAACAACAGATTCTTCACCGATGGCTCCAAGCTCGACGGCTGTACGGGCTTCGGTGTTCATCATGAATCTTATCAGCTGTTCTTTAAGCTGAAGGACCCGAGTTCGGTTTACGTCGCAGAGTTAGCCGCGGTTTACTGCGCACTGCGAATCATCGAGACCATGCCACCTGACCACTACTTCATCTTCACCGATAGCTTTAGCTCTGTTGAGGCTATCCGGTCTCTGAAGCCGACCAGGGAGTCTGCGTTTTTCCTCACGGAAATACGCAAGACTTTAAACAACCTGGCGGCTCAGTCCTTCAGCATCACGGTGGTATGGGTCCGCGCTCATTGCTCGATTCCGGGTAATGAGAAAGCGGACTTGCTCGCCAAGAAGGGTGCTGAGAGTGGTGACATTTTTGAAAGGCCAATTAGCCTACAAGAATGCTACGGTTTTCCGAGGCAGCGTGCGCTTCTGGATTGGCAAACACAATGGGACGGAGACACCAAGGGACGTTGGATGTATTCCATACGACCTAAGGTGCAAAGAAAAGCCTGGTTCAAGGGAATGGACTTGACGCGTGGATTCATCAGAACGATGTCCCGCCTTATGTCGAACCATTACTCGTCCAAGGCTCATCTGTACCGTATCAACATGAGTGATACGAACTTATGCGACTGTGGGCAGGGTTATCAGGACATCGACCATCTCGTATGGGCGTGTCCAGATCACCAGGCTCACAGAATTAAGTTGAAAAATACCCTCAGGGCCCGAGGAAGACCACCAGAAATTCCGATGCGAGACGCGTTATCTCAACTAGACCTTGATGTTCTCTATCCGATCTATCAGTTCCTCTTAGATTCCAATATATCTATTTAGTTTTTCTTTCAGTTAGTTTTCCTTCAGTTAGTTTTCCTTCAGTTAGTTTTCCTTCAGTTAGTATAACTCGCCTTCACACATAGCCGTCGTTTCTGGTTGCACCGGAAGCAAAGCAAGAACGCCCCAGCAGCTGGACACCGAGTTGCGGCTGAGGACAAAACGCAAAGGCCAGCAGAGCCAACCAAGACCCCTACACAATCCCCCTTCCCTTCCCACGCCTTGTCTTTAACATCAATCCCTTCCCTACTAACCCCGAGTAGGCCGCGGGTAATCGGCTCCCCTCCCACTAACATTTACACACAAGATCCTCTGTAATTATTAAGCCAAATGTAATTACAAAAGCCGACTCGGTCCTAACCAGGTCCCAGTACCGAAAAGGACCTAATAAAAATAATTTTATGAAAAAAAAAAAATATTACTATATTAATGTTCTTATTGAAAAGTGCCGGCGACAAAATTGGGCAAAAAGTTCATCGCCCGGAGATCGCGAGTTGGCGCGAGCGAATGAATACCACGAATACAGATTTGGGAGTGCATTGGGATTAAATGATTATTTCGTCATTCGGTTTAGTTAGAAAATAATTATTTTTTCGTAAATATCGCTACTTTGAAGCGATGTAATTCATTATTACAGTATTTGGGATATATTTTGACAATATTCTTGACAAAGCAATGCACAGTGGGAAAAAAGGGCCCAAAAAATTACCGCAACATGATTTCGCGCAAACCATCGATTGCTATACACCAAAAGCTTCGTTTTTGCACCAGGAACAATAATCCGATGAAAAATCGCACTGCACGGACCGGTGGCCGGAGTACAGGCCACCGGAAGATCCGGATTTTTGGAAAAAGTGTCAGATTTATCCAATTGAGAGTATCCTTAAAATGTATTTTTGCCTCCGGTGACCGGTTCTCAGGTTCTCCGGTGGCCACAGCCGAAGATCATATTTGGTAAATTCCTGAAACCACTCTTGCGACATATCAAACTTCATGTTTTAAAAAGAGGAGTGTATAACTCATTTCCCCATCCAAAATCAAGAAGTTTGATACGTCGCATGACTAGTTTACGCTGTTTCCTAATGCGGTTACGGATGTGGCCACCGGAGATCGGTGGAACCGGTTCCGATGGGTCCTATGGTATTTAATGGCCAACCTTCTGTGGCCGAATGGTTACGGGTTTCGCCTCATAAGCGGAATGTCATGGGTTCTTCTCAGGGTGGCAGCCTTAGGTTTAAGCTCAGAGGTAGCAGCAACCGCATGAGTATAAAACGGTTGCTTCACGTGCTCTTCAAGCATGTGATCGATCTTGGGATATTCCTTTGCGGGCATGTAAATAATGCCCAGCCGATCGGTATTGCACTGCAGTCCAGTCGCATTGTCCAGATCAGAGCAAAGGGAACACCGCAAATATAGCACCACAAAAGACAATTGTCTTTTGTCCCCGCGCGGCAAATAATAGCTGCTGGGAAGAGCTTGGCAAATGACACGAAAAAATTGTCACCGCGGTTCTAGCGATACATAGCGCACAAGGCACAAGGAAAGGAGTTTACAGCATCTGGATGGAACAGCACTTTCCCTCTCAATAGGGACTGTGTTATAGATCTGGAAATGCTTAATAACAGTAAAAATGGGTAACACGCTACAATAGTTCTCGTAATCAGGATTAAGTGGCTTAATACTCAAACGGAAAAAAATGGTATTTAATATTATTCTAGGATTGTTTTGCATGCCTATTCATGGCAGAAGAAAGCTTATCAGTTCACAATTGGATAAATCTGACGGTGGCCTGTACTTCGGCCACCGGTCCGTGCAGTGCGATTTTTCATCGGATTATAGGGGGATGGCGTCGCTATTTTTAGACCACGTTTTACACTTTTTCTCATCGAAACCGACTACTTTATCGACTTCATTTTGCTGGGCGAGATAGGACGCCGTCTATTTTTAGACGATGACTCAGCACTTTTACACTCTTGCACTTAAAAAAACCAGGTGGCAGCACGATGTAACGCCACGTCCCTATTGTTCCTGGTGCAAAAACGAAGCTTTTGGTGTATAGCAATCGATGGTTTGCGCAAAATCATGTTGCGGTAATTTTTTGGGCCCTTTTTTCCCACTGTGCAATGCTTAGACCAAGACTGCATAACACACGGCCCGCGGTTTAGATCTGGCCCTTCATGAAACATTTCATTTGCAATCTAACTCATAAACAATGTTGTATATTTTCGTTCAAATTGAATTTTAATATTTTTTCAAAAATATTGTCTGAAAAGTTTTTTTCTTACAATTCTTTTCATTCCCAATTTATAAGGGGTAGGCGTGGCTGAATGGTTACGCTGTTCGCTTTGTAAGCGAAGGGTTCTGGGTTCGATTCCCATCTGCTCCTATCTAGAAATTATGGAAAGATGGAATTCTGAACACTTGAATATGAACGAAAAATTCATTAGCTCGCGGCGGGGTTCGATCCCTCGTCCTTTGGGTTAGCAGACAAAAATGCTAACCACCAGACCATCGAGGCTTAGTTGACTAGAAGGATTAAGAATGCTATAAGAATCCAAGAAACTTGATTGGAATCTGTGTACCTAAGAACAGGACATGCAATATTGAATGCAAGTTGAATTCAAGGACACTTACTGGTTGCATAATTGTTAGGCGAATATTGAACTTTCAACACGACCAGAATTCACCACAAAAAGCTTGGTGAACCGAATTGGAAAGCTTCCAAAATGAATCCAAGAACATACGAAGAAAGAATTAAGGACTATAAATAGATTTGACCTGCCGCATCCCTTACCACGGTGAATCCTGGCTTCACACCCATCTTACTAACACCCTCAAACCTCACGTGATACCTTGTCGAAGACGCAGCCGATTTAGCGGTCTTCATCACTCAAGTATCGGACTAAAATTCCTATCCACTTCCCCGTGTCTTACCACTGGTCGTGGCCGGCGCTGTGATTGGCTAGCATGATAGTGACATTTGAATGTTGCGAAATGGTGATGATTGGTTCCTACTCTTCATCTGTGGTCCACGGAGCAATTCTTGGATGTCCTGGTCAATAACAGAGTAGCAACTACGGGTAGACACCAATGCTAATTCTTTTCATTCCCAATTTAACAAATTCAAATTTGATTTATAGTTTCAACATAATTAAAACAAATTTAGTTTAAGCTTCTTCATGAAATAAGAATGCACAGTGCACATTATCCATATTAGCAAACTCGAGATAACCAAGACTTCATGAACCATTTATTAAGTTTCTCGTCTTTTTCGAGTTTAATAATAGACATCACACCGTCTTTTCAGACTGAATTTACTAGCTAACGGGACAAACACAGAACACCCAGAGGAGATAGGCAGGAATCGAACCCGGGCCCCTTAGCACACATGAGGGATCCGCAGCCGAAGCCGCTAACCACCGTTTAAAATTGTTTTTTTCATAAATTTGTTAAAAAAAATCCCCATTTCCTGTTTAAAAATAAACGCCTGCAGGGAAAACGATTGGACACCTCTGGCTTAGACGATCGATTACAGCTTCAGAAACGCATTTTTAAATTAAATCAAGTGATAAATAGTATTAAAGGAAGCCAGCAGGCAAGGTTCTATCAAAGTTTTGCAAAACATTTTGTGAGCGTATTGACAATCTTCAAATTTGATACAATTAGACCAAATCCTTAACCTGTCAAACATACGTTTGAAAATCACGTTTCAATTTCAGTATCAACTAAATAATATAATTAATGTCTGATTCCAAAATGACGTTAACTCAGTAATTTAAATGTCAAATGTTTTAAATTGCTTTTTCTTAGGAAAATTGCTCTACTACGTTATGCAACATCATTTCAATTATTTATGCGAAACAATTAGGACTAACAATATTTTGCTGAAATTCCTAAGCCTTTCTCCCCTCTGACGTAAGCCCACGAACCGTGCAAATCTGTAATGGTAGCTTTATGCAACATCCAATAACCATCAAACTGGTATCCCGTGTTACAGTTTTCCCACTGACTGCCTCCCAAACATTCCGATTAGACATTTAAACGTACATTTTTCCTCTAGATTAACATACCTAAGCCGCCACCAGACTCTCGCCAGAGCATTGCCTTAAACTAAGTCAAACGCACATGCAAATCAAATGTGACCAATTTTGCCCCGCGAACTGTTACTGATTGCGACCACGACGACGACTCAGCCAGAAAGCATGAGCGCATAAAAAACAATTTAAACTAACCCAACATAACCAGCTTCGCGACTCTTGCACTGAGAGTGCGTATTAAGAGGGACTACTGGTTTACCAATCCAATACCAGATGAAAAGTCGTGAGCCATAAAAACAAATGGCTTTGGCACAGAGTTCGAAAGCACCACGTGCCCAAGGAATGCATTGGGAGTTAGATAACAGCTGTTGAAATTGAAAAACCGCAAAATTCGAGTTTGTCGCGTGAAACGCATTGATGTCACCGTTCATTTTCCACATGCAAAGTGTCATAATTTTTGAGACCGAGAGAAACTAAACTAAATCGTACCGTTCGTCGTGACTGCCATTGCCCAATTAAATTATCCAGGTTGCTGCACCACCGCAGGCAGGCAGGTCGCGAAGAACGCGATGGTTTATTATTCAAATTAAAACAAATTATTGAAATATTTCGTGGATTTGCTCAACGCCCAAGCGTTTGCGTGTCCAGCACCAGCTGGGCTAGTGCGGTAGAGCATGTTCGCACGATGGCCTCGGTTACAGTTCCACGGCAGTGCTGGTGGCCCCTTGATCAAATGCAATCTGCTACTGGACGCGCTATTATTATGCTGCTCCTGCTTGACTTTGCCTGGTAGCCACTTTGGAAGGTCGTCTGAGTCGGAGGTGGTCAAGCATATTTGTATAACTCAGTAATAAAATTAAAGCTCGTAATTTATTGTTAAAACTTAATAACTATTAAAGTATCTTGGTATCAATGAACGCGTTCATTTTCATTATGACTGTTCACAGCAAAACATCCGATGGTAAAATCGCATGCAAAAGCATGCATATCACCTTGGACTTGGTAATCTGGATATGATTATTAACAAATTGTTGTTATTTTGGGGTATGCAAAATCTATTTTTTTTCTTTCGTACATGCTTTTTGTGTACACGTTTTCTCATACAGTATTACATGCTTTCACTCACAAAACTGATGTGCATGCTTTTGCATACGATTTTACACAGAATTTTTTTACTATGTTGACTTATATAGATTATCTAGAGCAAAGTTAAAAACTCTTCCAAAAAATTTGCAAACTTAACCGTTTTTTGCAAACATACCGTAAACTGGGGTCAATCGGGACACATGGGGCGAATTGGGACAGCAGTTTTAACCATGTTGGAGCACAATATTTTGATTTTTCTGGTTGGTTTCGGTTAGAACAGACTCAGGCCAACAAAATGTGTACATTCATTTCCAAATTTAAAAGCTTTAAGTGCTCTAAAAACTGCTGTCCCTATTCAGACTGTAGTCCCGATTCACCCCAGATTACGGTAATTATTATGTTTAGGAAGAAAACTAACTCATCTAATGGGTCATATATGACTTAAGGGTGCACAGCAACCAAGGAAGTTGTTGTCTTCTTATTCCAAAATTGACAAATTTACGGACCCAATCAGGCAACAATCTGATTGCGAAAAAAGGACAATATTGTTGTAAATCGCTTAGTGAACAGGAGACTTTAGGGGATGAATAAAAAAATATATCGATAGTTCCCGTAGTTTCAAAAATACTAAAATATCTGTAACAAAAATCTTGGTGCAAAAGCTCTGGTTGATGTGAACCGCCACCCTGTTCTTTTACCTTCAAATCTCGGGTTAGTTTTGAAAAGGTCCTAAGCGCCAGTTCTAAATAAATCAGTTTTTCGATCTATTTTGGAATAATCGAATTCAAAAATTCTTTGAATTACTATTTTTTAATAATTTATGAGCAATTCTCTACGAAATATATTTTTTGTATTTTTTATTTTGCTCAAACTTTATGGGGGCCTTCCTTGTGATCAAAGAAACCATTTCGTAGCATTGGTACATTTCGTACATTTTTGGTAGCTGTTCATACAAAAAAGTTACGTGAATATTCGAAAATCTGTATCTGATCAATTTGATGTCTTCGGCAAAGTTGAAGGTATTAATGAGGACTGTTTAGAAAAAAAAGGTACACGGAATAATCTTGCTGATTTTTTTGATTTAGAGTTCCTGTAAAATTTAAAAATGCATTCTAGCGGTTTCGTCAACGGATCCACAGGCGTTTATCGTTCTTTTTGCGACAAGACTCCGCCTCCCGGGTCTCCTAAGTGTGAAGGTATGGCACGGGGAGAGGGCACCGAATACCTATATTTACACTTAGAATTTTTTGCGTCCACCTCGGGATTCAAACCGGCGACCTCTGGATTGTGAGTCCAGTACGCGGTCCGATTGATCCACACAGGAAGTCATACTAAAGCTCAACAATTAAAAAGAGCACAACGTTTTTCGTGATTCGATTATCCGAAGTAAAATTTTGCCAAGGCCTCCGTATAATCGAGTCTGAACTGTATCGTCAAAAATGTTGCTACCGAGTTATGAATTTTTGAAAAGTCAATATTTCACATATAAAATATTTGTTATTTCAGGAAATGAATGGAATCGAATTGATTTTTCATTTTGATTCCAATTGAACAACTAACACAATAGTTACCGTCTAGTTCTTTTATCATAAACAAAGATGTTACAAAGTTAAAAGAACGTTACCAAAATGTACTAATGAAGCAATAAAATTTTATTGGAAACCGCCCGAACTTAGCACACTACCTCGTAACGAAGCTTCCAGTCACCTGAGTCGTTCCAAGACTCCCTTCAATCCATTCTTTCTTTTCCCTTTTCAATTGCCTTTTTATGGAAACCTTCAAGGTAGCTCACTGCATACGGGGAAAAATCTTGGAAAGGCATCCCTTCTCGTTGGGTTCCATATGGGTTGGCGGCGTTCAGTGGTTGTGGGTTGGCTCGCAGCCTCACGACCCGTATTATGCAACTCGCGATGGGAGCGGGTTTGGCTGGGAAAAGCGCCGCCGTTGCAACTGAAAAACAGGGAAAGTAGGTTTCCCCAGTAACCGACTGACTGACTAAGATGACACCGTCACTGTCGGAGGAGGAGGAGACTGCTGCTACTGCGCAAGGCAGATGAAAAGGGACGCGCGCGTTCTTCAAGTTTGGTTGGTTTATGCAATGTGGCTTATCTTTTAAACGGCAGTGATGAACGAGCAGCGTACAAGTTGGCGACACGATTAGGTTTTCCCCGTTGGGTAGATTCTTCGATTTGGGAACATAGAAGCTTTTTGTTATGTAAGGAAGGTATACTCTGTGTGAAAACAACTCTTGGAAACATGAAGCCACACAGGTACCGGTTAGCACGTTGAGAAACGGGCTAGAATCGTGACTTAAATGAAAGCTTTAAGGGTAAGTGGCATTTATTTTCATTGGTTATGATGTGGGTTTGACTGCGGTAGACGTCGAGACGAATTATTTACATCAGTTTCACTAAGCAAATATAGCTCTCATAATGTGAACTTTACCAAACGAATGCCAGAACCGCGGGGTCCAAAAACTGATTCTCATGCTTTACGGTTGATGATGATCGCTCACTTTGGTGGTTGAACGTGTCAACATCACGATTGTAAAAATCTGATGCCCGTACGATCTGCCGGCATAAAATTAATCCAAATTATTGCTGTAATTTGGTTACGCCAGTTTTTGCGCCTAACGCGCCTAGTACTAACCAACTTGTACAAACACTTTAAACCCACAAATTAGTCGAAGCAGTGCACCAGTTTACTGATCTATCACAAAAAAAGAACTTCACACGAAGCCCAAATTCATCACTCAGGTCGTGTGTATCGTGCAACGGTAGTAAACACAGACCCCTCGCTCATAAACACTATTGTCTTAAATTCGTATCTACTCTACTTACACGAATGGTTGAAATTTTTAATGACCTCTTAACATGAGCCAGACATATTCTGGGGTCGGTACTTCACGGTGGAACCCCCCTTCTTCGGCATCCACTTGAAACCTCTCGACATGCCCCACAAATGGTTCAGGGAGGCCGGCCCCCACACAGCAGAGTTCGAGGTTCGTCACTTGAAGAGAGTTGCGGTGACTTGTTCAACTCAACCACACACGATGTCTCTCTCTCCTTCTTCGTTTGTTTTGCTCCGAGTCTTCCAATCAAAACGACTTACAACCCAGAGCGTACAGATTGCTACTTACAAATGGCAGTTAAAATGTTACATCTTCTCCACCCGCTAGATGCTGATGCAGATGATGGTGGTGACTATCGCGCTAGTACGATCTACTAGGTTCGGTATGCCCAAACATATACAGCATCTTCCACTGTTGTTGCCGTTGCACAAGTATTATTATCTTAAGTAAGTATGCCTACATGGTGCAGATTATCGTAAATTCGCTGCAAGTCCTCCAACGGGGGCACTGCAATTATTCACGAAAAAGGGTAGGGTAGGTCCCCCCTCCTCGATGGCGATGATGCAACGCCGTGACGACCCCTTAGACTCTTCTTTTGGAGCGTGTAAATTTTCAGTGACCTACCTTTAAGATTACATCAAACCGCAAACGGAATCCTCTCGAATCAGCAGAGTTCACGCTGAGCTGATTGATCTGAGTGGACCATTCTCTTTCATTTTATGGAGAAATGGTTCCAAAGTTGACACTATCTGCATATCGAAATAACATTTCAAGAACTTCCTCGAAACAGCAACACTCCGCAAGCTGTTTTAACCTTCAGGTGGTGGTGTGCGGCTTGATAGTGGCTCATTACCGTTGAGCACCTCATTAGTGAGAGGTGTCATTGCTCGACATCACCTGATGGATCTAAACCTTCGCCGTTGAACTTGTCATCTAAGGGGATGTCATTCGAAGCTAGATTTGATTCGCTTTCAGTTAGAGCATCCAATTGCCCGCCCCGGGAACAAAAATCCCGGGAATTCCCGAAATTCATGTGCAAGTACTATATTCCTCAATATTTGGCACCAAAGTTTTGCAAATTTGCAAATGAAATTAGCGAGAGAACTTAAAATGATTTTATTAAATTAATTTACTATTATATTGAACTTATCAGTTCGTCTGAATATTTCATGAAAAGATTTATTTCAGACAACATCAATTTCTGAAGCTTTCACAATTGGGAATATACCTTGCTTATTTGTTAGACAGCAATCCGGCCTGGCAATCCCTTCCGGCCTTGATAATAGTCTAGTTTTTCTTCGTTTTTGTTTACCGCGACTAGAGTTCTGCAAAAAGAATTTGTAAAATAGTATTCGAGAAATTCAACATGAAGTTAAATATCAATTAGGTACTGGAGCTACCAAGGTTGTAAGAAGATTCAATATGAAAACATGTGTATCAGGGGTGCCCAACCTTTTGGCTCTGCGAAGCAGTGGCGGGCCGGAACTAATCTTTGATAAAAGTTGATAAAGTAAACACATTTTTTCAAACTTTTTTATGATTGGGTTGTTTTCAGAAAATAAATAAAAAGAAGTAGTAGTGCAAATAAGATTCATTTATCTTGATTTTAAGAATGAAAAACAAAGATAAGTTCCACAAAAGTGTTTGTTTGACTTATTCTAATTTTTGTTTGTTTGAAATTGTATAGTTATTGTTTTTGACGATTGCAATTAAATACCTAGATATAATTTTGGTATGAAAAAAACACATTCAAATTTCAATGCTCTTTGCAATTTTTTTTAGTTTGATTTCCTCAACACTACAATAGAAAAAAATCTATGAGCAATGTTAAAATTTATTCAAACGAAATTTGGATTCGAATATCCTTTACAAAAAACTTTATACGTTGTTGTGCACCTTTATTAAAATATTTTAAAATGATTGTAAACACACACAAAATTTAAAATCTTTAAAAAATATATATTCAATCATTTTCAATTCGTTATTCTTCAAAATCCAAAGTTTATGAAAAAAATATATTTTTTGCTCCAAAATTTCTTGAATAGTTTTGAGACATTTTTGAATATTTTTAAAATATTTGCAGCGATCTTTTTTCAGAATGAATAATTTGCTTTTTTAAGCTTTAAAAAACACTTTATCACTGAAAAGCTGTTCTGAGTAATTCTCGCTGAAAGTGGACCACTATTTACACAAGGTGCTCAAAAATCAAAAGCAATGTACTTTTCCAATAGCCCCCACCAAGTTATGAATGAAACCATGTTTGGTTGGTTAAATTTGTCCTCACCTCGGCGCCACAAAGCTAAAACATTTTTTTAAATTGGTAATTTTTTGACTTAGGCGCGTCTACAAAATTGCTAATAACTTTGCCAAACTTCAACGAACCATTGATGTTTAGGGGTGTTTTGGAAAGGAAATGAGCAGAGCTTTCGAATGCACTTGTCAGAAAAATACCGTTCCATACATTTTTTAGCCACAAAACACCAATGTATTTTTAAAAGTCTTTTTTGAAGGCCGGCGCCCCGCTTTATCGAAAAACTGACAAATCCATTCGAAAGCTGAGACGATTTCACATAAAGGACCAATAAATCTAAGGTGTATGTTCCTCCTATCTTTTTTAATCTTATTTTGATTCTGCGAGCGCAGCGCTCCGTTCGCATTTCGGGCACCCAAAATGTTGCAATTTGCTTGCCTCATTTTAAGGTTTTGTCAAAAAATATAGGTGGTCACTTTTTAAATGATAGTTTATTGTCCAAGGATTAAAATGCACTTTCGATAATTGACCAATATTTATGGTTTTGGATTCTTCCAGGCAATTTAAAGTCGAAAAATTGTTTTTTTTACTTTTTTTTTGTAAAATGCTCACTTACAATTGGGTGGACTTTTTTACAGTAATACTAATGAATGTAGCATGTAGGAAATTTCACCACGAACATTTGTCTCTAAAAGAAAACGTAATTTCGATACTCCAGTACCAAGATATTTTAGTTTTAGTGAGAGAAAAAAAGTGCCAATTTTACTAATTTCTCAGAATTAACAAGCGGAATCGACGTAACACCTTATAATGTGGCCCTCTTAAACCTTGCGGTTTCGTCAACGGATCCACAGGCGTGTATCGTTCTTTTTGCGACAAGACTCCGCCTCCCGGGTCTCCTAAGTGTGAAGGTATGGCACGGGGAGAGGGCACCGAAAACCTATATTTACACTTAGATTTTTTTGCGTCCGCCTCGGGATTCGAACCAGCGACCTCTGGGTTGTGAGTCCAGTGCGCGGTCCAATTGATCCACACAGGCAGACGAATTAACAAGCACGGCCTATTATTTACATGCGGCATATGTTTTGGAGGCCAGAGTATGGTTTCTTATAGTTATTTTGGTCGCTGAATTCGGATCTGGAATCAAATTTCAGATAAACAGTGAACAGTGCTATTTTAATCACGCTCAAATATTATTTGCGTTTATTCCCCATAGCCAAGTAGGGATCGGCAGCCGAAGCCGCTAACCACCGCACCACGAGACCTCTCAAAACAATCAGAAGTTGAAAACAACATTCTCCTTAAAAAAATCCATGAGTAAAATATTACTTAAAGGTAAGCGAAAGATGAAATATGACCGAATTCACTAGCGATTAAAATTACAGCATATTACCGCAAATAACTTTTGGGCGTGGCTCCAAAGTTACCTGGGTTCGATCCCAGACGGTCCCGGTGGCATTTTTCGAGACGAGATTTGTCTGATCACGCCTTCCGTCGGACGGGAAGTAAATGTTGGCCCCGGACTAACCAAAAAGGTTAGGTCGTTAGCTCAGTCCAGGTGAAGGAGTCGTCTCCCTGGGTCCTGCCTCGGTGGAGTCGCTGGTAGGCAGTTGGACTAACAATCCAAAGGTCGTCAGTTCGAATCCCGGGGTGGATGGAAGCTAAGGTGTAAAAAGAGGTTTGCAATTGCCTCAACAATCAAGCCTTCGGACACCTAGTTTCGAGTAGGAATCTCGCAATCGAGAACGCCAAGGCAATGCTGTAGAGCGAATAATTTGATTTGATTTGATTTTCATTTTACAACAAAAAAAAGTAAAAAAACAATTTTTCGACTTTAAATTGCCTGGAAGAATCCAAAACCATAAATATTGGTCAATTATCGAAAGTGAATTTTAATCCTTGGACAATAAACTATCATTTAAAAAGTGAGCACCTATATTTTTTGACAAAACCTTAAAATGAGGCAAGCAAATTGCAACATTTTGGGTGCCCAAAATGCGAACGGAGCGCTTCGCTCGCAGAATCAAAATAAGATTAAAAAAGATAGGAGGAACATACACCTTAGATTTATTGGTCCTTTATGTGAAATCGTCTCAGCTTTCGAATGGATTTGTCAGTTTTTCGATAAAGCGGGGCGCCGGCCTTAAAAAATGACTTTTAAAAATACATTGGTGTTTTGTGGCTAAAAAATGTATGGAATGATATTTTTCTGACAAGTGCATTCGAAAGCTCTGCTCATTTCCTTTCCAAAACACCCCTAAACATCAATGGTTCGTTGAAGTTTTGTAGACGCGCCTAAGTCAAAAAATTACCAATTTAAAAAATGTTTTAGCTTTGTGGCGCCGAGGTGAGGACAAATTTAACCAACCAAACATGGTTTCATTCATAACTTGGTGGGGGCTATTGGAAAAGTACATTGCTTTTGATTTTTGAGCACCTTGTGTAAATAGTGGTCCACTTTCAGCGAGAATTACTCTTCTGGAAAAATACATTAGTTTTTGCTTACATATTTATTTAAAAAATAGAAAAAAAAACTTCTGTATGAAGTAAAGACAGTTAAAAATGAAAGAAATTTAAATTTAGTGTCTTTTTGTACAGTTTTAGAAAACAATCCAAGCTTTTTCATAAATTTCACAATTTTACGAAATGAATAATTTTGTTTTCTTGAACCATTTTTCAGTTTAAAAATATCAATATAGAAATTATAAGAATTAAACTCAAACATGAAGAATGTTGTTATAATGTGTTAAAATTTGGTTTCAAACTTATTTGTTTGAATTCAGACAATCAATTTATTTATTTAATATTTCATAGAACTATTTCGAAAAGCCGTCGCGGGCCGGATGAATTGGCTTCACGGGAAATTGGACGCTCTACTTTCAGTAAAACGGCAGAAATTCATAATATGTAAAAAAAAATACATTGTTTAATGAAGAATGAGTTCTTTAATCAATAATTCAATAATTAAAACAAAATTTTACCTAAGCTTCCTATAATAGGTTGTTGTTTTCTCCAGTATACAGTAGTTATTCGGTAACTGGGCGCTAGATAACTGGGCGTAGCCCAGTTAAAAAGTAGACAAACGTCAAAAAACCAAAACAAACCGAATCAGCCGAGGGGTTAATGGATGCCAATAGCCTGTTCAATAAAAAAAACATTTTTCAAACTTTTATTTAATTTTGAGTCACAATTAAAGAAATGTGAAAAGTAAGGATTGTAAATAAATTTGAGTAACTTTTATTATTATATATGAATAGGTAAATATTATGCATCGGTGGTCCCCTCGTTATTTTTCGTTCAGCCCAGTTAGCGAGCAGCATTCGATGACTGGGCTACGTTCTCAGCCCAGTTACCGAACAAGTACTGTAGTTAAGCCATTGAAGTGCTCCTAGAATGTCCGTAAGTATGTCTTCTAAATAAAGGTAATTGTGTCATATTCGCTTCGGTTCGTTATTTTTCCCACCATTTTTTTATGCAGGTCGCGTTGATTTTACTCAAATATTCTTTAAAAAGAGATGGAAAACTCATCTTTCTACAACTTTGGCGAGCGGACCAAAGTTGTACAGCTTGAACTTGAAAAGTTATCAGCGATTTAAAAATAGAAAATCTTATTTTTAATTTTTTACCAACTTTAGCCTCGCGTATTGGAATCGCTGGAATCATATTTTGGTATTCCTGTGGTCTTCCACATACATGATTTTGGTATGATTTCATGGTATTTTACCATCTGTTACTGGGCAACCAAGAGCATATTTTGGTCGCTGGTATTTGCACAACAAATACTAACATTTGGTATTTTCATACCATTTTTAGTGCAACAGTTGCAGTTAGTGAAAAAACGGAAATGATCCATATGCAACAGCCAAATCTACTCACCTGATGATTCCATGTTGTTCTTAGTGATATTCTTCACCACACCGAATGCATTTGTCATTGATGAACAGCCTGTGCTTGAAGTTCTTGAAGCTTCTGAAAAATAACAAGATTGAAAAATAAGTGTTATTAAAATAAAACTGGCTTGAAATTCACCAAAATTCAATAATCTTTCGATTGACTCGTTTTTCAAAGTATTTGGTTTTTTTTTTCAAGTCATTTCAGCGCAAAATTTATTATCTTATAGCTTCAGAAAAAATTGATGAAACCTTTCAATACCAAAATAATACCAAAATGTGCCATCCTGACTTAGAAAATTTTCCACAATTTCAAGTCATTTCTTTAGGGGGTATATCAAAAATGTTTAAAATCAAGTTTGAAATTTCCGGTTTTCAATTAAAGCATTCGCTTTGAGACATAATTTTAGCGCAAAATTAATTATTTTGTCAAAATTGGTCAAAATTTTCCTATAGTTTCAGAGGAATTTGATAAAACACTTTAATACCAAAAGAATACCAATATGTGGTGTTCGACCATTGACAAATTCTGCAATTTTGCAATATCAAAACAATACCTTAAATTGGTATGATACCACATTTTGCTCTTGCATAATCCTCAAGACAAATTTTAAAGGGTTCAGGAATACCAAAATTTGGTATTGATACCAGAGAAAGGTATTATTACGCATTTCTCTTGTTATTTACCCATGCTCGGGTTCGTCGTAACAGCCATCGCGACATCCGAAACTTTTTTGATGTATTGTCTCTGTCACAATTATAATTTTCATTATTTTACAGTGAACAACATTTAAAGGACGTGCCGATAAACAATTCAAAGCATTTTGAAATTTATAATTCGTAAATTGATCCAAAACCGATCGACTTTGTTTATAACTGGCGCAGGACCCTTTGCAAACTAACTTGAGATATAATAATTTTCCACAACAGGTTGCCTAGGAATTGGAAAACAATTTTGGAGAGAGTTAATGTTAATGCTCCACTTTTTCAAGAGGACAAGGGATAATCTCCACGGTATCCCCAAATAAGTTTTGCTTGGAGTTGAACGGTTTTTGAGATGGTACATATAACGTTTTCGTACTTGTTCAAATTTAAAAAAATGCAGGATTTAAAAAAAAAATTTGCTGTCTTCAATTTGCCATCCGAAGAGCAACCAAAGATGCAAGCAAGTCATGTTATTCAACATGTTTGCTACTTGAGTAAAACCGGTCAAAACGATGCCGAGTTTTGATATTTAAAAAAGTGCCCAACACCATCGATTGATTTTTCCCCTAAATAGTCATTCCATTAGGGACTAACGACCACGTGAGTTCATTCCACTGATTACGCAAAAACAGGCACATCTTAAGCTTTACATCACCCGTCATCCAGGACAACTATTCCACGTGTTACAGCGCTGCATCGACTCAGCAGCAGGAGGCAGACCTACGCGTAACATTCAGCATGATTAATAATGCAACATAATTCAAGCGACTATCCTGACCGCGACACAATGTACGACGACGATACGTGTCAGTTGGTTAGTTAGGCGGTTTGTCTCCGTTTAGAGAATGGGTAGCTGGGCACATATTTGAACTGCACCAATTAATATTAATGATTCCGAACCTGTTCGCGCCAGCTCTCACGAAGCTTCTGGGGTGATGGATGACATGTGAAAAAAATGGGAAACCTAACACACGCGTCTCGCGTCAATCAAGTCGAAAATTTTCGAGATGAAAAGTTGACCATTACGCGATTGGTTCGGTGCATGACTGGAAACAAAACTGGGTCACAATTGGAGAAACAAAAAAAACCCAACCCAACGCCGTATCATGGGCTCTAGAGTTGCATAATTTGTGCGCCCCGAGCTTAAGGGTGCTTCTTGCAGGTTGGAATTATTTCCCGGGCTTAATTGGAAGCGGCTAATTCCACTCATAAAACGCCGTCACGGCCAACAATCGTGTCCCAAGGGGCTCGAAGAACTGAAAATAAAAATCAAAAATACACTGTCAAAATGCAATACGACTTTTTAAGTACCCTCGTCGTACGAAACGTCCTCCCAAACCACCTGAGAGCATCTCTCAGCTTCTGGTCAAGATAAAAGGTTACTGACTGAATGACTGACTGACTGACTGTGCAAAAAAAAACTCCGTCATCCTCTTACTTTTGCCAGCGCCATCGCATAAAAATAAGCAAAAGTGAATGTACATTCCAATCAGTTGTGATCCACGGAGTATCCAAAAAACGACGAAATAAGACAAAAAAACAAATGACCTTGTATCGGGTGTGACATAAGAGGCGACAAGCTGGGAAAGACACACATACACAACCCAGTACGAGATCAGTAAAAGTATTCTCTTTCTTCCCTTTTTCGCATCTTACCTACTTTTTTGCTGGCGTTTACCCCAACTATCACTTTGGGTCGGATGCAATTTATGTTTTCGTGCCACACGTTTTTGGTTTTTTATGCGGCGATCAATAGTCACGGTGGTCGGTTATCAATAAAACTTGCAAGCAGGTTTGTTGCACAAGTTGCATCGTGCAATTTCAGAACCAGAATATTATTGTTAATATAATGTGTTAATTAACAGCGTAACAGTAAAAAAAGGTACAGGTGGTTATGTTACAGGCATGACCAGTATGATAAAGAACAATGTTAGATTTATTTGAATGGTGAATTTTCAAAATTCCCTAAAAAAACTCAATTTTGTCACTTCCATCACATTTTTAGCTCCTGCCACCAACAAATAAAAAAAAGTGATTTTGATGTACGAGTCGCTCCGATTTTCAGCGTGTGTTTGTCTATACATGAGATGAACAAAATTTGAAATTTATAGCTCCAATACTTTAACTAACGTGGAATTTCCGAAAAACTTCGAATATATGTCAACATTGAGACCAGGAAGTATGGGTGTTGGAAGCTGTTGCAAAAAAAGTTATTGGGTTTTAAAAATACGTATTTTAGACAGTTGTTTACACACAAGATTAAGATTATAGTCAGAAACTTCTGTACTGTACTGTTTTCGTGTAGTTTTTGCCACAGTTTATGTTGTCTAGTTTTCCCACCCTACGTTACATGTAAACACACACATATTTGTACTAACAGAACACAAACAGAATGAAAAGGGTCAGTGAACTTGTCCTGACCGCTCAGTTTTCTTGAGGGAAAATATCCCAAGATCAGTCCCATTCCCTGTCAGACTTCAGAACAGGTCGGAACAGTTCGGTTCTGTTCAGTTACCGCGAAATATAATCTAGTTTAAACGCGAATAAAGAGTTTCTGTTAAATATAGTTTCGTTTTGTATCGTAACAACAGTTGTTTGTAATTACCGGGAAAGAAAGTGCGACAGGATCATACAGACGCTCTTATGTGCGCAATCAACAGTAATTTGCAAAAAACTATTAGAAAAAGTTAAATCAATCCCGACTCTTAATGGCACATTTTGAAGTGCTTCAAAAGACCTTTTAAATGCAAGTAAGACAATTGGAATTATCGCAATCTGGGGTGAATAGGGACACATTTTTTCGTAATTTTCCCGGTTTTGCGCGTAACATGAAGAAAAACTCAGTTTTGATTTTCAAAAAATCATATTTCCAATGTTTTAATATAATATGTGAAATTTCCCGAGGCATCCGATAAAAATATTTTCAGCTATATGGCCTCTTTGATTCAGACTCCGTCAAAACGGCATTTTAATTTTTCATACGGCCTTTTCGAATGTTAAGCTGGACTTTTCGGTCATCAAACTATTTTCCTTTGAAAGGCCAAACAAACCACTTTTCATTTGCGTCCAAGATAGCTAAAATTGATTTAAATAGCGAGGAGTTTTGATTAATTGAAAAAAAATTGTGCAAATTGGTTAACATTGCCATTTCTGGAACCACCCCTAACACGTTGTAGGTCACCCTAATGGCCAGAAAAAAATGGTCTAATTATAGTTCATGAAACCCCGGAAAAATTTTGAGCCCGATCGGAGAACATTTTTTCGGTTAATTTAATGCTCTTATAAAATGGAATTGCTGTATAGACAAACAAACTTTCATTCAAATCGAAAGACCTCGATACGACCTCTACACAGCAAAAAATCCGATGGTAAAATCGCATGCAAAAGCATGCGCATCACCTTCATCAAAAAAGATACTTAATATTACACACTGCATGTACAATTTTTTTGAAAGCAAAAAAAAAGTTGCAACCGACGGGATTTAAACCCAGCACCAACAGTAAGGACTGGCGCCTTAGCCCGCTCGACCATCAGACCGATGAAGAGTGGAAAGGATAAACGCATATATGAGCTTGACATTTCTGTCAAGTAGGTTTCCCATACTGCTGGGCTACATATTTCAGGATGTAATATTACATAGAATTTCATTAAATAATGCAAAATTTATTTTACACCCAGGCCTTTTACACGCAGCTGGATTACTACTTTTTTTGCTGCGTAGAAAAAAAAAACCGAGCAAAATCTACAAATAATGTTTCTTAACTCAATTAGAAGAAAACTCGAACATTCCATGCCTAGTATAATATCCATGCCATATTTTCTTTGTGTAGAATGTCAATTTTCAATTATGGCACTTTGGAGCATATCTGTAGCAACATTTGAAAAGGGCGCATACGCATTTTGACAGCTGTAACTATTTTGCAATTTCCCAGGGAATAGGCAACTATATTACAAAAGTAGGTAAAGTAAAAGTAAATCTTTCCCTGTTCCTGAGGGGAACACCCGTGAAGAGTATCGGGGCCGGCATTTGCAAAGCGGATTCAGTGACAGTTTATTAATCAACTTAATGTTAACATGTTAAGGTTAATGTTAACATTCCATAGGTTGTCTTCCTAAGGTGTCTTGATAAGGTCCAGTTTGTGACGATACACTACCTTCTCTTTACTAAGCAATCGAATCCAGAAGGGAAAAGATCATCAGTTGCGTTGGTCCGAGCCGGGATTTGAACCCCGAGGCGGAAGCGTTACCACTGGGCTACGTGGCTCGGTCATTTTTTACAAAACAAAACCCATAGTGAAAAATTGTAGTATTGTTTCCCACTTTGAATTTTGAGAAAAAGTTACCGGAAGTTTGAGAAAAAGCAAAATAGTTCAAACTGTCAAAATGCTTATCCGCCCTGTTCTCGTGTTGCTTCAGATATATTTGTCACTTTTGCAGTTAATGTCAATCTCATCGCAAAAATGGCTAAAATTCTCAGAAGTGACCAGTACTGAAAATTTACTTTCTCTATGTAATCGTATGAAAATTGTACTAGGATTAGAATGCTGCATATTTTGTCCGATCAAGCTTGAATTCGGAATTCAGGCTAAGTAGGAATAAGTACACTCATACAATTCAGTCCTGTAATAAAAGCCGAATAGTCAAAATTGATCCACTCTTTGATTAACAAACCCGCAATGTTATGAAAAATGGCCCATCAATACCTTCATGTTACACATAGTTCTCCGTAAAAAAAAAGTGAAAACAGCATCAAATTAGAGGTGAATTCTTAATTTTTTCAGTTTAGAACCGTCAGTATAATGAACCTAGACTTATTTGTGCATTATAATTATTTCAAAGTGGTCATAAGGTTGACATATCAAGCAATTAGTCGTTTTATCACGAAAAGATCACAGTCATTGCGAGTCTTAATACATCATTTTAAGCATTTCCACCATGTCCATAAAATTTTCGCCAACTATTTATCACTCGTTTAATTTTGCAAACCTGATCAGCAATATCAAACCGCACTCGTAAACGGCTCCGATTTGTTGAAGTGCACACCGGCCGCTTTACTGCATCAACCAACCTCCTAGTCAACCAGCCAAATCAGCACTCGCAAGTCTGTCCAAGAGTGCTTGAGATAAGCTCGCGCACGTGGTTACGAAACGAACCTGAACCTCTCTCTAGCAGCAATTCTCGCCGCGACCACCACCGTTTCGCACTCGATTAGTAAAAACAAGACTCGCAGGCTGCAACTGCCGACTAAGACATGAGCGCGAACAGCATGGTTTATACCTTATAAAACCTTGCTGCAACATCGCGCCGAAACCAATTTGGCGTGCCCATACGGTTCCAAGTGCCAAGTGTGCCAACTGTGTAAGTTCAGCGAAACTCTATCAAACTGCGTCAACGAATATCTATAAGAGATGCATTCGAAAGACTTTACCTGGCTTGGACTGCGCAGCAGTCAGTACTATTTCTCCCCCGTGACAGTTGAAAATTAGCAATTTTTCAATAAATCTTATGCAATAGGCCACCTGTAAAGCTATCAAGTTTAATGCATTACGCAGGATTCGTCGATTTATTCGCGAATCGTTATGCGAGAACTCTCGCGCGTTGACATTCCAGACCGATGAAGAGTTGCTCTATAGCTGAGTAGATGCGCAGAAGCTCAAACCTGCTTAAAATGTCAGTCACTTGCCCAACTCACGCGTAACGGTGCTTACGGATGGTGATGCTGCAGAAAACCTTCTGGTCGCCGGTCCAGGAAAAGAACGCGTTGATCGAGAGATGGCCCATCACGAGGCGCAGTGCAGCTTTATGAATGGCTCTTCACTAACTTGGACCGATCGTGGCCGGGTTTCCTTAGTTGGAAAAACCATTCACGTAACGGACAGTCAGTTGAATAAATGGTTAAAGTTGATTGTTTCCCAAATGTTAAAAATAACAAATCATCAAATTTAAAAACAAAATCCTTATGTGCGCAAGGATCTGTCCTACATGCCAATGATGTTGAAGATAAACGTTTTAGTGGCTAAAAAGTGCCTAAAAATCTACATTTTTGAAAAACCATGTTTTTTACTGGTTAAATCCCATTTAAAATTAAAATGCAAAGCGACAGCTCCTATTAAGTTCAATCAAGCTCATATTTGAGCTCAGTATGCCCACCGGAACCAACCCCTGAATGCCCGACAAAAAGTAATTTTTGTTACATCCTACTGAGTATGATCGTAAAAAAAAAAACGAAACTATTGGCACTACGCCCCCCGGGGCATGGCCTTCCTCTAACGTGGGATTTCTGCTCCAGCGCCTCTGACGAGACAGGAGAAACCGGGACCGACGTTTTACTTCACCATCCGATAGAAGCTCAGTGGATAAGGCGGGAATCGAACCCGCGTCTCATAGCATCATCGGGATCGGCAGCCGAAGCCGCTACCCCTGCGCCACGAGACCCAGTATGATCGTAGTAGCTGGTAATAACAGGAATGAGTTAAATATCGATGTATTTTGAAAATTGGCAACAATTTTACCACTAAAATGGACATAACTTTACTAAAAATGGATAAAATTTCCTTATTTTTTCTGCAAAATTGTTCTTCATTTTGTTTGCAACAATGCTACAACATTAGTTTTGGAATTCAGACATGACAGTTTATTTACCAGAGCAATTAGAAAATATTTTTAAAGAAAAAACACTATTTTACACCTTTTTATGACGCTGGGACTCAAGTAATGGACCAATTTAAGGTGTACTATGTCAGGAATATATTTTGGGAACTAAGAATTGATATTTTGATGAAAATTTACATCTTTGTCCAGAGTTAGACCGAGATTTTAGACGTATTTTTGAGGTTTTAGGTGAAATATTAGATTTTTTAACTTCAAATCGAGATAAAATCAGTTTTCACCGACAGAATATTTTGGAAATCGATTTTTCTGACCCAGAATAGTCTCCCCAACAACCTCCAGGAGGAATTTCCGAGGTGCATGCAAGTTGCATAATAATCCCCTTCTTACCCACCGTGCGGCATCTTGGGCAAATCAGAACAAATGTAACGAATTAAGCCAGCTGCTCAAGCCATTTTTTTTGCAAAATGTTTTTGATTTCGGTTAAAACAAAAACAGTAGGATATTAAACGTTCAATTCTATACTCACTAAAATTTTACACTGACTGGTATCATTTTATTTGTTGTTGTTTCTTGTTTTTTATTTAACACTTTCAAAGAAATTTTATAAGCTTTTGTGGTCATGTCATATGAAAAAAAAGTGACGAATGACCTCTCTAGGTTAAAGTCACGTTAATAAAATAAACAACAACATATGAAAAAAAAATTAAGGCAAAAAATATAACTTAAAAACTCAAAATCCGGGAATCGGGACGGCCTACAATTAACGAATTATCAACACCTGTGTTTAATGTTATTTCTAGATTAAATTTTCAAAACAACCTATCCTTCATGTGTTTCCTATGCAGATAGGGCCTTTTGAAATTTAATCGAGATTTATCGGCACGTCCTTGCAATGTGCAACGATTTACTTTTTGTAATTATTGGCATTGCTACAATCTTTGCGTGTTTTCTTAATAACCCAAGTAGCAAGAAAAACATCGCTCTTTATTTTTTTTTTGTTCAACAATTGCTGCATAAGTATTTTTATTCGTTAATTATTGAACAAGTGTCAACAAATTTGGTCAATTGTTCACATTTTGATCAAAAAACCATTGTTCAACATGGCTGTGTAACACAAATGCCAAATCTAGCAACGAATTACGAATCGTTCATTCTGAAGTTTATTCTGACCTCAATGAAACATGCTTGTAGAACTCGAAAAGCAAAATGACATTTGCAGACATGATTTTTCATTTCAGTTTGCTAAACGTGATAACATAGTAGATTTGACCTTTGGCCTCGGCTGGGATTTCTCGTAGACAAGTTGTTTATGTGAAGTTCGCGTTCGTGTTCTAAAATCCGAGCAAGGACATGTTGACGAAACAAGCGAGGATTGTTCTAAAAATAGAAACAGCTTATGTTCGAAAGATGTTTTGGCAAACTGCTAGTGAACTTGGTAAAACCTAGATGACCGCAGACTTCTTATTGGCGTTTAGGCCTGCTCATCCAACATAACCCCTCGTGGAATGAAGCAGACGCGCGCCCGGACTTGACATTTGGGTTCGATACTTGTCCTGAGCATTCTTCATCAAAAAGGAAAACTGAATTATCTGAATTATTATCATTCATAAATGCGTATCCCTGTCCAAATTAATAAATTACAAAAAAAAAACAGTAGTTAAAGTATCGTAAAGCGACATTACTCACAAATAAAGGATTAAATTAAGAAAAAAAAACTTTTGAGCGAATACCTTGAACGTATTTTATGAAATGCCTGTTTTACATTCTTGTCTGCCACGATATGTTCTTGAACGGCTATAAAAACGTTTGCCTAACTTCCTCCTGAATCTTAAAGGCAGAATGTTGTTAAACGGTTCTAACGACGTTATCCAACCAGGTTTAGAATCTGATAGTCAAGAGTTCTTATGACATGTTCAACAAACGTTCTCTATGCAAGTAGGACCTGCGCTGGTAAAACTTAATTAAACCACGCACATTTCTAACAGGTTAAGAGATGTGCAACAACAGAAAAACGGACGCTTTTTCCAGCGTTCAAGAGTTCTTAGGGACGTTGGGAAAACATAGTAAATGAGTTCAACAACAAGTTCGGAAATCTTTTGGCGAACAAAGTGTGCTTCTTGGGAAATATGACCCAAGATAACAAATTTCATCACTATTTTGTTGATACACGGAACAAAATGCAGTTGCGAAATCAGAAAAACATTTAATTTTAGAGAATTTTATACAATTTTAGAAAATTTCAGTGAATTTTAGAAAATTTTAGAGAACTTTAGAGTTTTTTTTTAATTTAAGAGAATTTTACAGAATTTTAGAGAATGTTACATCTGATTGATATTGGAAACAATGCTTCCTGCTGACGGGGTCGAATCTGGGGTTTGCGATTTTTAGAGCAAATTAGAAACAAAGTTTCCGATTCCGCAAACCGGATTTTGTTCCGTGTACAAGTCTTTAGCGTGCCCAGCTAATCGAGGAAGATGGGGCAATAATATGAACGTTATGAAAATTACGTCATTTATGGACACCCTCTGACCAAATTAAGAACAAATTTCTGAGGATGGTGGGGCAGTTGCCCCATGTTGCCCCACCCTGTGCACGCTAGTGAGTCTTTATACAAAAAAGTTCTGAAAATATTAAAAAAATATGTGCCTTAGCCTAGTAACATTTCAGGTTTTAAGTAGGCCATAAAAGCCTATTTAGGTATAAGGGTTTTCAGAACCATGATAAAATCTATTAGTTTAAAACTGTTACTAGGGTAAGAACGGTTTTTTTATCAATTTGGTGTCTTCGGCAAAGTTTTAGATGTTTCTTAAGACTTCTTAGAGAAAACAGTTGTGCTCAAAAAAATATCCGTTAGTTTTTTATTCGAATCAAAAAAATATTGAGCAGAATACCATTTTTTGGATATGTTGGTCATAATTCATTTTGTATTGTTGCCAATTTTTCATAACAAAAATATTTTAAAAAAAACGTAAAAAAACTTTGAAAATCTTTTTTGACTTTTTATAAGGCAAAAACAAATTTGCAATCAAAAATACTTTTGATATTTGATAACGTGAACAATTTTCAAGTTATAGCCACCTTTAAATATTTTTTGATAAAATCGTGACTTTTTACCTGTAGATGTCATAACCAAGCTTGGACCAACTGTGTTTTTTTTTTAAAAGAATCGATTAATGGTTGCTGAGATACAGCCCCTGAATGAAAAGCAAACAGGAAAAAATTAATTATTTATACATCACCAAAATATTGCTGATATTTTAGGTGAAGATATCTCTGTAAATATGCGTCAGATTTTCAATATCAAAAAAGTGTGCAGCGTTGATGATAGCCAAATCATCATGATCAAGATATACAGCTTTGGCCAAAGTTGTTGTAAAATTTAGTTTTCTTCGCAGTTTTGAATTTGATACACAGTAAAAATTGTGTAAATTTTGAAAGTGAAATTTGGGAAGGTTGAATATTACCACTTTTATGATGTAATGTTACCTCAATTCAGTCTGAAAAAGTTACACATTTTCAGAGGAAAAATTACACATGTTTTCTGATAGAAAAGATGTACCCCTTCCCAGATGTAATATTACCATGATTTTTTTTACTGTGTATCTAAAATAAAATTAAAATATATTAAAAAACACTTGTTCTATCTTCCAAACATTTTCAAAGTGACTTGTAACAAGTCAAACCACCAAACCCGTTGCGTTTCAAGATCAAACATTCATTGAAAACACTGAGTGTACCGAGCCAGAACGAGCCCATTAACAAGAAAAACCACGCTCTTCAGGGCACTTGAACGTAGTAGATCGCACTGAATGGCGATAGATTGAGCTGGCATCGCTGCTGCCGAGTCGGATTGTAAATCAATCAATCGGAAATTTTTTCGTATAAGTGCAGCAGCGGAGAATGGTTTCACGCGACGACCCCTGCCGCGGACTGTCTGTTGAGGCCCTGTGGGAATCGACATGTTTATGATGGTCCGCACAGGAAAATGTCGTAATTGAGACCGTAATTGAGTGCTTGTGAGATGAATGGCAGGGCGGTTGCTAATTTATGTGTTCTTTTCTTTTAAACAGCTGGCCATCTTGGAGTAATGACATTTGAAAGGTGCAAGGCATCAAGACTTTAGCACATAAGGGTGTATTATTACTCTTGAGTTATTTGTGAAAAGTGAGACCAGGAAACATCGAAAATATTAGGATTCTTTTGAAATGGACAGCGATCAAAACATTATCACATTTTATTTTATTTTATTTTTTTCTCTAAATCTTTTCATGCTTGACTAAACTTGATTTTACAAATGTCATTTGGATTTCTGTTGATAACATCAAAAAACACATTTAAATTATAAGATACAACAACTTTCTTATTTCCACAGAAACTCTCCTCATTCGACGGTTGTATGACGCGGTAAATACACAATAAATTTCAATTTTCTGGCCATATTTACATGTTGTCAGCTACGCGCTTGCACCCCTGCGCGTTGGTTCAATCAACTGACCAGTTGTTGACCAATTAAGCGGATAAATATAATAAACGTGATATTGATTGACCACACTGCAGGTCGGGTGCCCTGGGGGGAACTTGCTTGCATAATTTGCGGTGGCTACTGGTTGGTTTGCAAAATTTTGGGATAAATAAAATGACTTTTTTCGGCTTTTTAGTTTTATACTGACCATTATAGCAAAGTTGTAAAATACAAACATTCATTGAATTTTGAAAGATTTTTAAATGGTTATCCAATTGATATACGCCCTTGTTAGATTTAATTAAAATAAAATAAATTTATTTTACAAAAAATAAACAAATAGAGAGATTTCTTTTTCGGCGTATCAGTTAGTGACTAGTAGACAGTATATTTTAGATTGTCAGACGTGTCGGCACCCCTTAGTGCCTTCTTCAGGGTATAATAGATTACAAACGAACCTTGTTAAGCAGCTTTTTCAAGTTTAACGTCAAGTAGAAGGATCGTTTGTAAGCTATTATCCCCTGACTAAGGGGTACCGAAACGTCGGAAAATCTAGAATAAACGGTCTACTAGTTTCTGACTGAAACGTGAAAAGCAATCTCGCTACGTGGAAAAGAACAACAACAGTCTAACCCATAAAATGATTCCGAGTCTTTTTGTTGGAAATTGCTATTACAATGGTAATGCAGTTTACAGAACATTATATTTTGACCTTTAATACAGAGATACGGATTGTGCTAACAAACAGAGTTAACTGTAGCAACTCTAATATTAACCTTCACGATGGTCTTACTTGGATTCACTTTCTAACTGAATATCTCATTAACCAGAATCGTTTTGAAATTTCAAATGTTTAAAACTAAAAACTTTTATTTAATAAAATCTGACACTATTTCGCTACCAACTGATGAAGTAGTCTGACTCAGGTCCACAACCTGCAGGCCACATTACCAAGGATTCCGCAATATCCCGGTCATGCCCCGAAACCATCAGCATTAGCATGTTATTAAGCCACATCCATCGCGGCGCCCCGCCAGCAGTTTGTGTAGACACATTGTCGCAACCCTTTTTTACTTTTTCTCTCCTCACCAATGCCTCCCAAAAAATAACAGCATATATGTTTAAAATCAGCTAATAGCTCACGCACCTTTGCGCAGGGGCAACCCATAAACACACTTTAAAAGGTGGCTTTAGGAGCCTAAAAAAAAACATGTAACCTTACGAAAAATTAAGCAGAACAGACCGGGCCGCCGCCGGTGGCGTAAAACGATCAAAATGTGATTAATCGCCACATTCACGCATCGTGTTTGTGCTTTTTTAAGGCTGGTAACTGGCACCAGCTGGAGGGAAAATATCGACGTTTTTCGATAGGCTGGGAGGAAAAACATCATGTTGAGCATGGACGATCTAGCCTAAAGAAGTTAATGGTCCATGTCTGACGCGTTTGTAGTTTAAGTTGGACAATTATCACCAACTCTATTATAGGACATAGTGTAAGCAGATAACAAAAAAAACTGTATAATTAAATGCACCAAACTCAACACCGTGCAACAAATTAGGAAAAAGGCGCTTCAAACAAGTCATGTGACAGCATAAGAACAAAAATTGTAAAAAAAAAAAAACTTGGATGGTTACTAGAGTGGTTCTAATTTAACTTCTCACGCGTTCATTACATTACTGAATTTTATCGATGTACTGATGAACTTAATTCCAAAAAAATAAATTTTATCATAAATATAGCTTTTTTGTACATTAGCCGTTTTTGCAATTTATTGTTGATTTATTATCTTTTATGATGCAATTGTACCTCAATTTAGACGGAAAAATGGACATTACACCAGAAAAGTGGTAAAATTACACATTTTCAGGGATAACATTTGAAAATGAATATCTCGGATCATTTTAAATGTTACCATTCACAAAGGTTTAAACTTTAACAGATGTCGTCAGTTTAAAATAAATGCTTATTACGTAAATGATTTTTTGCAGGCTTAACTCAAATATTTAAAGTCTCAAATTAAAAATTGTTTGAACATTTTTTCGAGTGTATTTTAGGTTATTGAAATTTTGGACTCTTGAAAAAATCAAGAAAAAATAACACAATGAATTTCTAGCATATTTTTTTGATACATTATATTGTTAATTTTTTTTTTCATTTTTTTTTTTAAGTTTGACTTTAAAGAGTTTTAGTTCGTTCTTGGAATTACAAGAAATGTTGAAACCCATGACCATAAGCCTATCAAAACAATGACCATGTTAATAAATCATTTTAATCATTTCCAAACCAAGCCATCATCACACCGCCCTCATGTAAATAGTGCAATTAACGTCCACATTAATTTTTCACCCCGGGCATGTCCCGGGTGTAATCTCCGGCGCGTTAATTGTCGATAAATAATGCATCCTGCGTCGCCTCCGGGTGAAATATTACACCGCCAACGTGCTGAACTTGTGTCCCCCGTCTTGTGAAAATCGTGTCCCGATTTCGATTGAATAACCCTCAATTTTGTGCGTCGTTGTTTCAACAAAATCGAATCGCTCGCCACATGAGCTTGGTAATGAAACGGTTATTGCTTTAAAATGCATATTCTAGTGGACTTGATGGACCCTCGTTCAGTCTGTGGGCGGCCGGCGGTTGACGACGATGGTTTGATTGGGGGGACCTTGAGGGGTGGTGACATGGGGCAGTAAAAATTTACAACCTCCAACATGTCCGAACTGCATTTGTCGCCCCAAAGTGGCGTTGGTCTCCCCGCTCCGACTAGATTGTGGTTGGAGCCAAGTGCGTGAGGCGATGATTTTTCGTGGATTTTGCCAGCTTATTTTGCCCGCGTGTGTTGGCCAAAAGCTGCACGGCATGAATTCCAATCAGAAGCTGGTGGTGCCCATATGTGGCCAGAATTAACCAAGCCCCGCGCCGAAGATGTAGGCCAGTTATGGTGCAATGACATTTTGCTTAAGGAGCTCATTGATGCGCACTTTCACGTGCGACCTCTTCGGGTGGGCGGAGTGGCGAAATGATAACGACCCGGCCGTTAACCTTATTTAGGGATGTCCTTTATTGTTTTGTAAGCTTTTTGTCTTGAACGAAATTTGTATCTTAAGGAGATCCGAAAGGTTTTTGATTGCGCAAGGATTCGACTTTCAACAAGAGACACTCTCTGAAACATTATGAACAAGTTAATTATATCCGAAGAAGCCATTTGCATCACACAAGTAACATTTTTAAAAAAGGAGAGACAAACTTATGGGAAACTGGGCGAGCTTCCATGTAAAAATATTTACGTGACTGAAAAATCAAGTATGTCGTATAGAAATTGCCACAAAAAATGGCAGATCCTTCTGTTATTTCAACATTTTTATTTTTGGAAGCACTGTATCATCACAAGGATTGGACGATAGACAATGGTCAATATGGAGGCTTTTATGTAAAATACCATATTTGATTAAAAATGCAAAAATAAACGTTAACCAATACATTTTAAATAGTTTACAATCAATTGCACAATTTTTTCTCAATGAAAATTTTAAATTTTCAGGGAAAATATGTTATGCCCTCAGATTTTTTGGGGCATTTTTGAAAGGAGGACAGCAACGTTTTAGAGCACTTGAAAACTTTATATTTGGGAATGAATGAACACATATTGATGATCTGAAAGTGGTCTAACCGAAACCACTTCAAAAAAGCAAAATATTAGGTTGCATCATTGCTAAAACTGCTGTCACAATTCGCCCCATGTGCCCCGATTCACCCCAGATGACGGCACTTAATCTTTTTCCCAGATTCTTAAAGCTTTGTGGATATTTACATCTTAGTTAGATAACTACTTGCTAATTTTTGTGCCTGTTTTGGGAAAACAATTTTACGGGTTCACGCAACACAAATTTCAAGGAGACACCAAAATTTCACGCATTTTACGCGTTCCGTGAAAAGTGGATTATCAACTGACCAAACCAATGATTAAACAAAATCTTAGGTTACGAAGCATAAACTTTTCCTTTTATTTTTAATCACTTTTTACAGAAGCTCAAATCAACAATTGTCAACAAATATTTTTTTAAAATGCCTCAGGTATCAAATACGAGAATAGCACCTTAACGCAATTTAATATAGTCAGCTTTTATGTTTTAACATCACTAGACAGGCTAAAGCAATACATCAAACAACTCACCTTGGATGGAATGTGACACTTTTCAAAAAAGTGATCTAATTTTTAGGACCAGACAAAAAACCGTATTGCCCAATACAACGTCCAATTAAGGTCGCCGAAACACGATCGATTCCGCTAGCCGGTCTTTGGCACATTAACCCAAAGATCTATGAACGACCTAGCAACATTTTGAGGGAATGGGCCAAACCTTTTGCGCTCACACCAAAAACACTTCACAAGTGCATGGAGCAGCCTCGTGGAACTTCCCATTCGTTACCGACCGACCGACTGGTAGCTGACCGACCTTTACGTACTAAGACCCCGCCGTACTAGAGAAACAACCCGCGAGAAAGTTACATAACGTTTATAATTGAGATGAAGGTGGGACACAAAACTGCGGGACCGCGCAGCGGCGGTGGTCGGGGAAAAAGAATTAAAATCAAAATGATGTTTGCATACTGTATTTCTTGGTGGCTGTTTGGAGAACCGGTCGTAGTTCGCTGGGGCATACCGGTATTACATGATACAACAATGTCTCTATCGACCTGTTCTCCCGTAGCAGTGTGTGGCGGGTTGTCCCTTTGGCCCTTGATCGATTGAAAGTGCCGACCAAAATAAGTAGGGCTGTGAGCCTACCCGCAGCAACAGCAGTATTACGGTGTCAATAGATCGTCAAAAATTCCAATTGATCTGGTTGCATTCATCGTCATGACGTGCGATGGAAACCCAGATTAAGGGGGGTACACTATGCGTTGAGCGGCGTTGTTTTGTTAGTAGGTCGATGAGATTAGTGGATGTTTGTTTCGCTGGAAAGCCACTTGTCGAACGGCTGCTGTAGTACGTGTGAGTTGGGTAACGGTTGAAGGCTCTAGTTCCAAAAATTGAGATCATGTAGGGATTAGTTGTTCAAGAGTTGCACAAGTGTACGAACTCGACTGATGGATCTCTTGAGCGTGCACGGCTTCAACCACTGACAAATTGGTGGTACGAGCAATCGAGTTGATTGCTCAAACACTTAATTATTTGAAATCCTAAGTAAGTATGCGTTTAATATAAACTAGAGACTCGCTCTTAAATTTGATAACATCTTCATAGGTAAAAATAAAGCTGTAATCCTCAACTCCGTTGGTTAGCTTTCCAATTATATTGATAATTTCTAAACCGTCGCAAGCCGTGCCAACACCATAAATTTCGCAAACGCAATAAACTAACCAATCAATCGATTCACCTCTATAATTTTTAACGCTTACGCCACGTGTCAACCGCGGCGTTCAAATGGTGAAATAAAATTAGCCTGTGTAACTAAACTCCCGCGGGAGGTCAAACTAGCCATCAACTGCACCGACGACGGGCACTTCTTCAAACGTGATTGAGTTATTCGATGCCCATCGACGACCACGACGCGCGATGGTTCGATTTGGCAATGACCGAGGTGACGCACGTGGAGAATACCCAGAGGTTACCTTATTTGAAGTTTAATCGTTTTGGGTGGTGAAAAAATGCGTGCTCAAACTGAGCGCGCACGCGCGTCAGCCTAAGATCTGTAGCAAAATGTTGGTATTTTTCGCACGATTCTGCAAAGGTTTTTCTTCTTTTTTTACGGTTGATGGAATGGAATTGATCGTTATCGGATTCCAGTACGAAACGATAGCTGTGGCTATCAATTTGTTTATATCTAACTTATTCGACCCAAAGCGACACCTTGAACAATGACGTTGTGGCGTTAAAGCGGTTGAAATATTGTTTACCATATATGTACAGTAAAAATTCGACAATTTGACAAAAAAAAAAACACAGGCAGACAACTAAATCCAAAAAATCTCGACTCAGAATCTCAAAGATCTCTTTGTACCTTGCAGAACGGTCCTCAGAGTAAGTTGTATTCGTCCAAGCCTGGTTGTCATTGTTAAAGAGCAATTGAGGCACCTAATGATGCCGACACCTTTGCACGTTTCGCCGCCGCACAGGTTAAAGTGTGGAAACAAGGCTGGAACATGCTGTACATATGTTATTGTGGTTAGTCTGCTTTTTATGAGCTAAACCCCCAAACGTAGAGGAAAAAAGAACCTCAAACTATTTGCAAGTTCATTTCGCGTGAATGTCGACCAGCCGGGCACTACCACGTACAGCACAGGTCTTACTTAATTGGGAAAGCATTATTTTGGAACCGGCAAACTCACCTGACTCTCTCGTAAAAAAAAAGTTGGAGGAAAAACATTTTTTCAGTCGCGTGCGCAGAGGGCTGTTATCGGTTCGATGCTTTTAATTTGCGACATTTCGAACATATGTTTTGCTCGAGCATTATACACCTGACGTGTGTGTTATGTGTGTGTGTGTTCATCATTGAGTAACCTTTATGATTGATTGCCATTAATGCCGCCGAGGCAGTGGATCCGCAAACTGGGATGTTTAATTATTGCCAAACCAATTGTATTACAATGAAGGAAACATGACCGGAGAAAGGTATAAAGTGAAGAAAAGAAAAACTTTTCACTTCGAAGCGTCAAACCCATGTTGCATAATGGATGTTTGTTTTGCTAGTAATCAATGTTGCTCGTTTTGTAACACATTTTTTCTGATACTGGATAATAATTTGTCTATCATTTATTATAACAATAATTTCAGTGTTTTTGTTTTTAAGAAATTTAATTTTCAGTTCGGTTTTTTTGGGGAATAATCAAGATACAATAAGTTCTTTTGCAGTACATCCCGAGCAAGGGTAAATAACACAGGAATACCAAATTATTGTATTACTTGGGCAAATAGCAGAGACCAAAATGTTTGAAATTTTTGGTTTTCAATGAAAGCATTCGCTTTGAGACATCTTTTTAGTGCAAAATTAATTATCTCGTCCATATTGGTCATAAATTTTCCATAGTTTCAGAGGAACTTGATAAAATACTGTAATACCAATTAAATACCAAAATGTGGTGTCTGATCCTTGACAAATTCTGCAATTTTGCCACATCAAAATAATACCTGAAATTGGTATGATACCAAATTTTGCTCTTCCATAATCCTTAAGACCAATATTAAAGGGTCCAGGAATACGAAAATTTGGTATTATTACGCATTTCCCTTGTTATTTACCCATGCTCGGGTAAGTTAAGTAATAAAATATTCAAAACATCGATATGGTAGCCCAATTTTTTAAATAAACCCCAAAAGCTTCACAGACCGTAAACTTCCAAAGAAACGAAAATTGCTCCTCAAAAGTCAATGAGTGGCTCGAAACACCTATTGCTGTGATGCCCTTTTTGACCCTACTCATCATTATACAGTACTGTATAGTCTGTTTTCTTCGTTCACTACTGTCTAATGTATTTTCTTTCACCACCAGGACTGCGATGAGCTGACCCCTTGCTGAACCCAATCCAAAGCTCGCACTCGTTCGCTGATTTATGATGATCCTTAAGGTCGGCCCAGAGCAAATGCTACCGTCCGTTGATTCGTCTCTCTCTCTATCTCTTAACGCCTCCCAACAAGTGTCTTTGTGCGTGTGGCATAACTTGCTAATGAAAAATTACTCACAAGTGGCCCTATCCACGTTTTGTTGTGTATTTATGGTTTGTTTACCAGCCCGTGTGTGAACCGCCCAATTTCACCTGGCCGCACCCGTCTGGCCCGTGGCCACCTGGAAGCTCCGCGTTTAATGAAGTGGCCATTCATTAGAGCGCCTGCAACGAATGAGGCGCAGGCGAGAGAAAGAGCGATGAATGGGGCGCATTCAAGCCGATTCATTTCGAGCCCAATCAATTGATTCAAAATGAGCTACCGAACTGTTTTGTTGCGTCACGTTCAAATGGAGCGCTGCATTATCAAGAGGACGTTGTTTCAATGGGCGTCGAAGGGATCGAAATGGGTCACACCTGCGAGTGTTTACGGCACTGCGAAATTTGACAATCACGGTGGAAAAGCTGACTTACGTAAAGATACACTTAAGTGTTTTGAGCTTTTCAAACTTTAATCGTAATTTGAGGTTACATTTTCGCATTGATATTTCAAGAAACTTCTGTGGGAAACTCGTTGACACATTTAACTGAGACTCAGCCTCACCCAACTTCACAATATGGCTAATTTGATCACGGGCCATAACGTATCTAAACATTGTTATAATCGTTATAATAACCGCTTGCCACTAAAAGCCATGTCGCTACAAATTGCTCCCAACAACCGTAACAACACACGAAAAAAAAAACTATCACCAAACCAGGGATGCCAGATACACAGATTTGTCTGTGTTTCACAGACATTTGAGCTCGTGTCAGACATTATTTGAGGTGCACAGACTTTTCAAAAACTTCATTAAATTGTTATTTTGTTAAAATATCAATCGAAACTTATTTCGTTAGTCTTCAAATGCTTAAAAACACAATTTTTGATGAATTTCTATGACCGTAAATTGATATATTTGAATTTTAGACAAAGGCACAGACATACACAGACTTTTTCACAGACATTTTAAAAAATCATGTGGCATCCCTGCACCAAACCCCTCCGAAAGGCCGTCCCATTGGCGAATTTCGGGTGACTTCAACGGAGCGCCTTCAACGCTTCATTAAGCGATAAACCGGCAATTTTTTATTGGAACCCTTATCAGATTTTTAGGCCGGCAGCTTAAAAGACGACGATGACAACAACAGCACACTGTGCACTAACGTTTGGCAGTGGTGAGTTATGTAACGAAACTAAACACTGGCCAATTTTTTTACTAGTATTTCACATCAAGTTTAAGTTTTATTTTTTGCACTATACTTAGTCGAACATAATTGCTCACTTGTTTGAAGCAAGTTAGGGGAATTTGGGTTGAGGTTATTTAAAAAAAAAGTATTAATGGTCACCTTGCCTGCCTGTGTGGATCAATCAATTCACACATTTGGATAACAATCTAAAAGTACCGTGTTCGAATCTCGCGGTGGATGTAAAACATTCTGAGTGTCAAATAAGTATTCAGCGCCTTTTTCTCGTGCCATACCTGCAAGCGAATGGCGCAAAGTGATTGAGAATTCTATGGAAATTATTATGGAAAAACTCACATTTTAACATTTATGAATGTACAAAAATTATTTATTTTTTAATGACTTCAAAAGTTATAGCTGGCTTATTTAACAACCATCACCTTTAAAACATTTATTGGGTTAGAATTTAATTCTGTGTTCTTTCAAATTCACAATTTTAAGTCAAAAGGTTATAAACATTTTTATTTTGTTGTGTGAGGAACTTAGACCTAAATTATATTTGAAATTACCAAAGAAGTTTTTTTTTAAGTTATAATGACAACATGGTATTTCAATTCAATCGACGAAAATAATTACAATACAATTTCATACAATACTAAATTGAAATGAGTTTATTTTCTTTATATCATGAATATTATATGATATGCCATATGAATTTTATATGCATCACACATTTATTATTATGCTTTATTTCTAGTTTTGACCTTCCCATGATATTAAACAAAATCACACATAAGGTATTGGGGTCCTTGTTGACCCCAAATTTTAAAAAATCGCAAAAAACAGTTTTTGACCAAATCCGGTTCTCTTGGTCTCAAAGCTTATAATGTCCCCTTTTCGAAACCGACCTGGAAAACCAGATTTGGCCACCGGGAATCTGCTACAACCGAAAAATACCTTTTTGAGACCCCAACTTTGACGACCTGTATCTCCGGCAAATTTTAAACCAAATTGCTTCAGGTTGTATTCGACAGGTATTTACCTATACTTTGACCACAAATATTAAAATCAAGGTCAGGTTACCTACCGGTTTCGAAATCCGGAACATCCGAAAATTTCATGTTTTACTGTTTTTTCACGTAAATATAGGTATGCGATACTATAACACTCACGATAGTTGAAATCATTTATGGATTAATAACTACTTACTACTTACTTACTACTTACTACTTACTAAAAACACAATACACGATTTCCAGAACCACTCTAGAGTGTTACTGGCCAGTTCCACTTGACTTGACTTTTTTCTGAAACCCCATCATGTTGCATATCAAACTTCATGAATTTGAAAGACATATGTATCTTTGGTAATGCCGTTGTTCGATGAGCCAATCTAGAATCGGTTACCGGTGGCCCCTTGGGGACACTTCCAGATTATGAGATAAACCCTATTATCCGACATATCAAACTTCATGAAATTGGAAGATATGTCAATCTACGGTCTTGCCGTTGTTTGCTGACCCTTCCTGGCCACTCTGGAACAGATTACTGGTGGCCCCTGCGGGCACTTTCGGAATATGAGACAAGCCCTATCATCCGACATATCAAACTTCATGAAATTGAAAGATATGTCAATCTACGGCCCTTCCATTGTTCTCTGTTGTCTCAAAAAGGGTTTTTTTTCTGTTGTAATAGATTTCTGGTGACCACAGTGACCAAATCGTGCTTGCCATTTCATTAGGGCACATAACTTTTTTAGACAAGAGTGTGTCCCTTTCACACCTTATGTAAACTGTCATGTGAGGGAAAGGGATACACTATTGTTTACAAAAGTTATGTGCCCTTTTGAAATGTTAGGCTCCAAATCTGGTTTCTAGGTCGGTTTCGGAAAGGGGACATCCTTAGCTTTCATTTGAGACCAAAAGAACCGGATTTGGTCATAAACTCCTTTTTGTGATTTTTTAAAGTTTGGGGTCGAAAAGGACCTCGATAACTTGTTTTTATGGACGCCCCCCTAAGGGTCATCCAAGATGTATTTGATTTTGTAAAATGTGTATTTGTACTACAAATCTAATGTCAGAAAATTTCAAGGCCTTAGCTTTTATATAGCAAAAGTTATAGCGAATTTAATTTTCAAAAAGGTCGAAAAGGACCCCAACCTCTTGCCTAGGATCTCCCAAACAACACTCCCCAAGACAGTATGGAGCTAAAGTGCTTCTAAAATTTTACAGAGTTTTTAAAAGTAATATTTTGAAACTGACAGTGATAATGATACTGTATTCCTAAAGTGCCAAAGCAAATTCAGTTGCTTTGTGCCAATCGTAGGATTTTTCAGCTCCCATGTTTTGGAAAATTGCTTAAGACCACAAAAGGGATAGAAAAAATATATTGCTGATTGAATCTTTCATGTTTCTATTATTACCACAAAAAGCAGATTATTATCCAAATTATTATCCGTTGCAGATATTATCCAAAGCAAGTTTATCTTGCATTTGACTCGGAAAAGAGAACTTTCAATGGAAATAGAATTTATTTATATCTAAAGTACGTTTTCGCTATCGACTGCCAAATATGGGTCAACATTTAAAAGTTATTTGATCATGGTTTATGTTCCGCCTGTGTGGATCAATCGGACCGCGCACTGGACTCACAATCCAGAGGTCGCTGGTTCGAATCCCGCGGCGGGCGCTCTAAAATTCTTTGTGTAAATATGGGTATTCGGCGCCGTTGCTCCGTGCCATACTTTCATACACTTAGGAGCCCAGGGCGGCGAAGTCCTTGTAGATAAAAAGGAAGACACTAGTGGTTGGTACTAGCAATGGTGGCCGACAGCTATAAAGTCAACTTCGTTTTTATGTTGCGTTCATTTTATTCAATTAATCTTCGCAATAGGTCATGCCCTTCAAATATAACATTGTAATATAAATTCAGATAAAAAAAATAGAAGACAAAAACTCAATTTCAACCTGTTGGCCCAATTATGCAACGATTTTTAATTTCTTCCAGAGTAGCCATATGTGGTACTGTCTAGGCCTTTTTTTCTGACCAGAGAATCTGTTTCATAACTTTTGGTATCATTTTTTTTCTTCCAGCATGACGACAACATCACCAAGTATCGTCGAGAAAAAATAAAACCAGATCACTTTTTCTGGTTACGTACCTCCCGTGAGCACCCCTTCAGCACCAAGCCAGAGAGCGAAAGAGAGGGGCATGCAAAACGATTTGCTAAAGTTAGCATGCATGCTCAAATCTGCGCGGGAAAACCACGAGGCCACGACTTTGGGCCCCTCCCGGCAAAGGCCGTTTCTCGAGGGGGGTAAATGCCCATTAGCTTTTACTTTCCGTGCGCTGAGCCGGCCGTGCGAGCAAGTTCGTGTTCACCCAAACAACAAAAAACGGATCGCGTGGCGTATTGGAGTGAACACTATGGCCCGGGGAAGGCACTCAAAATTCAAAAAACGACTGAGCGACCTCGAACTAGAGCCGTTGGCAATGCTGGGTAAACTACTTTGGATTTGAGCTTTTGATATTCGGGGAAGGTGTGTTCGTTGCCGGTGGTGTCGATTTGAGCAACACTTTTTGGACTGGAAAATTATTTAGACTAAGATTGAAAATTACGTAAATTGAGTATCATAAAGCAGATACAAATTTAATTTTGCAAACTTTGATAGTAGCTTGTTTCTTGTTTCTTGTTTCCTGTTTCTTGTTTCTTGTTTCTTGTTTCTTGTTTCTTGTTTCTTGTTTCTTGTTTCTTGTTTCTTGTTTCTTGTTTCTTGTTTCTTGTTTCTTGTTTCTTGTTTCTTGTTTCTTGTTTCTTGTTTCTTGTTTCTTGTTTCTTGTTTCTTGTTTCTTGTTTCTTGTTTCTTGTTTCTTGTTTCTTGTTTCTTGTTTCTTGTTTCTTGTTTCTTGTTTCTTGTTTCTTGTTTCTTGTTTCTTGTTTCTTGTTTCTTGTTTCTTGTTTCTTGTTTCTTGTTTCTTGTTTCTTGTTTCTTGTTTCTTGTTTCTTGTTTCTTGTTTCTTGTTTCTTGTTTCTTGTTTCTTGTTTCTTGTTTCTTGTTTCTTGTTTCTTGTTTCTTGTTTCTTGTTTCTTGTTTCTTGTTTCTTGTTTCTTGTTTCTTGTTTCTTGTTTCTTGTTTCTTGTTTCTTGTTTCTTGTTTCTTGTTTCTTGTTTCTTGTTTCTTGTTTCTTGTTTCTTGTTTCTTGTTTCTTGTTTCTTGTTTCTTGTTTCTTGTTTCTTGTTTCTTGTTTCTTGTTTCTTGTTTCTTGTTTCTTGTTTCTTGTTTCTTGTTTCTTGTTTCTTGTTTCTTGTTTCTTGTTTCTTGTTTCTTGTTTCTTGTTTCTTGTTTCTTGTTTCTTGTTTCTTGTTTCTTGTTTCTTGTTTCTTGTTTCTTGTTTCTTGTTTCTTGTTTCTTGTTTCTTGTTTCTTGTTTCTTGTTTCTTGTTTCTTGTTTCTTGTTTCTTGTTTCTTGTTTCTTGTTTCTTGTTTCTTGTTTCTTGTTTCTTGTTTCTTGTTTCTTGTTTCTTGTTTCTTGTTTCTTGTTTCTTGTTTCTTGTTTCTTGTTTCTTGTTTCTTGTTTCTTGTTTCTTGTTTCTTGTTTCTTGTTTCTTGTTTCTTGTTTCTTGTTTCTTGTTTCTTGTTTCTTGTTTCTTGTTTCTTGTTTCTTGTTTCTTGTTTCTTGTTTCTTTTTTTTCTTGTTGTTCGACACTAGAAAATGAGGGGTTGTTTGGGTGAGATCTAAAAAAACATTTTTTCTGTTTCTTTTTCTTTTGCTCGCTGTATCTCAGCAGCCAGAAGTCAAATCATCACTGTTTCTTAGACGAAATTTTAGGAAATTTTTTGAACTTTTTGAAAAAAAAATTAGGAATGAACAGTCATGGACACTATTTTAATAAATCAAAAACCGGAATTTTTCGGCCAACATTTAAATTTGAATGGCCATATTTTGAAAACGATGCACTTATTCAAAAAAATTGTAAAGTAATTTTCGATAACAAATTCGATTTTCGCTAAAATAAATTGGGGTCAGAAAATGTTAAGTACAAGATCTAATGTTTTACAACAATCACTATTTTTAAAAAAGCTACCACAACTAGTCGGAAAAATGTTGGTCCATACTTCTGAATGGCTTAAAAGTTGCGGGGTTTTGTCCCCTAAAACATATAAACATATTTCAAAAATAAAAAAAAATGATTCTGGGAAATAGATTTTTTGCGAAAAAAAAGTTTATTAAAAGATCATCAATTTTTTCCGTGCACCTATTTTTTCTGGATAGTCCTCATCAATACCTACAACTTAGCCGAAGAAACCAAATCAATCAAAAAATCCTTGAAAAGTTTCGGATTTTCAAATATTTACGTACCATTTTTGTAAAAGCTTCCCAAATTGTATGAAGATTTGTATGGATGAACCAATGACACATAATGGCCCACAAAATAGAGCCAAATAATAAAATACAAAAAAAAATAAAAATGGTCGAAATCGGCCGATTTCATAGAGCATTGCTCAAATGTGCTATTTTTGCAATACTTCAGCAGTCAACACCCTCTCAAACGAATCTAGTTATGCAACAGGTCCCAAGTGACCTGCCCTGAAAGAAATGGTTAATTTTCCTTCACGCGCGCAAAAAAGCCGATTTTACTGCCAGAAACGCCCTTTCAATTTCCGACTGACAAATGACCGGCCTGTAAGCGGTCAATTTTCCTCTACCGTTTTTCCAGCCCCGTCGTCAGCAAAAACAAAACTTTACCTTCTACCCGCACCGCAATCAACTGGCCAATCCATCCGCGTCGTCCTCATCGGTGGGCTGTCATGGGGCTACCCACCTAACCTAAAAAAAAACCCCCCCCATCCAGATCTGACCGCGCGAGGGAGTCGCGGAATTTCACCTACAAACGGGTTGCGCAATCGGGTCCAGACAGTTTCGAGAATCGCGGACAACGACTGCGACGGTCAGACCCATTTTAAGTGTCTGTAGAGTGGTCATATTAAATTTCAAAGTTTGCAATTTTGTTATGCTGACGCCTTCGTGAAGTGTGTGATTCGCGCCGACCACAACCCTTTTGCGATCGTCGTTTTCAGGGGACACGCCTCGCAACTTTGTTGTTAGGACCACTTCAATTAACCTCTGCAATTGACCCCAGAGCAGATTCAAAATGGGCTGGCGATTGGTAACTTGCTGCTGTTTTGGTTTGCTCGATTGAAAAATTAAATAGCTACACTCAACGGAAAAGAAATACCTACTGCAAAATATTATTCAACTTAAAAATACCAGATTTCTTAGGTGACAGAAGTCATACAAAATGCAGTAAAATGTAAATATTACAAATACTAAATTGATGTTTTCAACTAAACTCACATTAAATAAATTCAAGCAAACAAACGGCATTGCTCTAAATAACAAGCGTGATTTGAATATGTTTGCATAAAAAAACACACTTAAAATACATATCGAAACTATCGTGCCTGACGCATACCAAAACCTCTTTGCACTACCTGCCAACACACACTCCCCACATCGATGGCTCTAATTGACATTGAAATGGACACTTATTTCAAGTTTGTGCATTCACCTTTTTCATCGCTATCATCATAGCATCAATCGCAGTGAAGTGTCATCTTCAATGCGTTCATTTTTCGCAAATTTGACCAATTTAAAATTTTAAAATACATTTTTGCAATTCCGTCGTGAAACTACTTACTTTTCCTGTCATTCTTGAACGACGAAATAGCCTACTTTTCTGTACCAAAAATAACAGAATCGAATAGCAACACTTTTCAGCACTTGTTTCGAAAAGTAACACTTTTCAACATTTTTTTGATTTAAACGATTAATTGACAAAATACATGAAAAATTTGACTTAAAATTTCACTCAATGGGTGCTTTCAGGAATTGCAAAAAATGTTGTATGGAACTCGTTGCAAAACTTGATTTTTTCAGCACTCGTCGTATTCATCCAACTCGGTGAACCTCGTTGGATAAATGTACGACTCGTGCTGAAAAAATCCTCTTTTTGCAACTTGTTGCATAAACTACTATTAAAAGAATACAATTGAGTTAGAGGTGTGTAACTAATGGTGGGCTACCCCAGCATTAGTGAGACCCCCCTCTTTGCCTCAGGGTCGGCATGTTAATCCGGAATCGGAAAGGGAAACACTCGATTGGACCAACGGACAAAACAAACCCACTTTATTCTGGTTACCAGCGTTTTATTGGCAGACTCAAGCTGCGTAGGTACCTCACTTCCTAGTTCTCCCACTTTCTTACTAGCTACTCCTACCTCACACGTCCTTCTTCCTTCTTCTTCGGGCCCTTTCCGGAACTGCTGCTTCCGCTTCTCTCCACTCTCAGCTCGCGTTCCTGGAACAACGGCTACACGCCTCCACCGACCTCCGGGACTCGGTCAACCGGGGCGGGACACGTCTTCCTCTCTCGTTCTGCGACCACTATGGGCGGTCAGCTGCTGCTCTCGTACTCGTCCCTCTTCTGCGCCACCTGCCTCGACTCTCCCGAGTATGTTGACGGACTCTGGGACTGCGGCGGACGAATCCACCGGTCTGCCTGGTTTCCGGCGTCGGTTGGTGTAACGGCTGGCGAGGCTGGCGTCTTATCTCGCGACGGTTGGTCCACAGACCAAAATGGCGTCGCGAGGGCGGTTCCCACACCGGAACGGTGTCGCGGGCGATCCTCGTGCGTGAGCGATCGTGCTCGGCGGTACTGGGTACCGCGCAGGGAATACCGCAGGTGTCGGGTGGCTTACGGCGGACGGATGCGTCTGTGCCGGCCTGTACGCGAAGTGTACGTACACCGAGGGGTTCTGTGGGCACAATGGGACGGAAATTAGCGATGGCGGAGGGAGGTTGGACGGCGATAGATCGGGGAAGCAACGACATTTACCTGGATGTCCACGAATCAACGCAGGCTCCTCCTGCTTGCGTCCGGATCTCCGATAGTCGAACGGCTTTCCTCCGGGATGTCGTCTACCGGATCTGCTTCCACTTCACTTCCAAACTTCACTCCTTTGTGACGGTGATTTTCACGGATATCGACCGTTCGCTTCAAGATACCAGGCAAAGTGACCGTTGCAATGGCGGGGTTTTCCCAGCGATCCTCAACCTCCCCCTTCTGGACTCCTTTGTCCCATCGTCCCATCGTCCTGATCATCGCCGCTACCCAAGGCGGGCGTTTGCGATGATCTCGTGCGCTCCTAGCGGTGACTAGCGCAACTAGCGGTGCAGCGTTGGTAGCGTCCGTAGGGGCTGGACAGCTACGCTAGTAGGTCGTTCTGCCCGCAAGCCTTCTCAAGTGCTCCCTCCGTAACGTGCCGCGGAACAAATGATCGCACTAATCTTGGGATGCAAATACCACAGGTTACACTCTCCCCTCGCTCGGGTAAAAAAAAATATTAGAACTAATATTTTTTTTTCTAACATTTTTCGTTTTGCACTGAGCACTATACACGATCCGCTTACCTCTGAACCACGAGACAAGAACAAAGAATTGACTGCACATCGTTGTTTTAACTCAAAGTAACCAGAAATATTTGAAAATTGAGTCCGTTGTACTAAGTCAAGTCAGAATACACAAGTTCACAACACTTATATCAAGGGTAATGGGCGGGGTCATAAGTTATCATCGTCAACATAAGTCGACTCCTCTCAGTTTCAAGGCCGAAACCTGTTACTGACCATCAACGTATATTTCAACTCCGGTCTCCAGCGATCTCCATTCTTGATATATTAACCGACATTGACAACATTTAAATTACAATATTTACAAGTCAAAAAAAATAAATAACAAATAAAAAATATTTACAAATTAAAATTAACTCAAGCATGCAAATTTTTATAACTTTTGAACTTTTATATTTTTTTTTTGATTTTCAAATTTTCTGCTGCATGCAAATTACAAATAATACCATGGTAATAAATTAATTATATTCCGGAATAAACAAATTCAAACAAATATCGCGATCAAAAACCTATTCGCATCAAGCGACGGTTGAAATAATTCACTACGTGAGTGTCGGAGATCTCCTTTATCGAACCAATTCGTGCTATAATCCTTATCGTTATCATTCGTATCAGTGTGTGTGCTGCTTCTTCGGGTTTGCTGAGTGACCTGAACCTGTCAAACTACTATTGGTGATAAAAAATGTGGCCTGTGCAAGATCGTGATGCGGTTGTTTGTGAGAAAATCGGCGATTTGTGTAGAAATGGGAATTTATTTTATTATTTTCCTGATACGTATCAGTTTAAAAAGGTACCTTTATAATCATTTGAAGTTTTATTCCCGGATTCTACCCCACAATTCCCATATCTCACAAACAAGCTCATCAGAGATGCAATATGCTCTGATATGAATTATGCAATGCTATGCTTTTGGTAAGTATGAAGTGCTCAAGTTTCACGGAAGTGCGTCCACTAGGTGAAAAATTAAGCGAAAAATCCTAGTAATAATTTGAAAAAAGCTAAATAGTGATGCATGGTATATGACAAAAATCTTCTTGCAACTTCATGGTTAGGCAACTCATTTGCTCACTGCTCACGACTCATTCACATGTTCTTTCACACACACTTTGAACTCCGATGCAATTTTCCTTCCACATTCCCTTCTCGTAGTGCAACTTTAGACATACTCTTGATAATGTTGCCTGAGTGATGAATGGGACATTATGCACCGATAAAACATAAAATTGATTCACAAAACACACTTTAAAACTTTCACTTAAAATTTGATCAATGATTTCCTAGGAAGCACTTTTCCATACTGGTGCTTGTGATGCGTGGGCGTTCATGTGTCAATGAACCCATTGATGAGTGACACTCGGTTCATTCATGCGCTGTGGATTGCGCAAGGCGACTTAGATGAGAACTCCTGATGAATGAATTTGCGGAATCCCATCTATATCGACCTTGACCTCCTCTCAGATGAACCTCTGTCCTCGAACTAAGCCATGTCCCTCTTTCAGAGATCACGCTTTCAAATCCGCCGCTGAGAAGACTCCCAGTGAGCGACCATTCATGTCGGACACCTCATAGGAACTCGTTCCCTTCTTCGCGACGATGATGCACGGGACGTACGTAGGCCCAAGCTTGGCATTGAAGGACTTGTTCGCCGCCGACTGCTGGAAGGATCTCTTGAAGACACGCTGTCCAACATCGAACACCGGTGAGTACCTTTTGTGCCTCAGATCATACTGCCTTTTCGTACTCTCGTGCGCCTTCTGCAGATTATCTTTGACCAGCTCGTAGGTCTTCTTGCTCACTCCATGCATGCGTTCCATACGCTCTTGCTCGGTGAGTTCCTCATCGTCCTCGAGCTGATGGTCCATTCCTCGGGTCACCGCTTCGTGCCCGAACACTACTCTGTGTGGCGTAAACTTCGTTGTTGCGTGGACCGTGTTGTTCAGGATGAACTCAATCTCTGAGATTTTAGTATCCCACAGCCGTTGATCTTGCCGGACGTACGTGCGGATCATCGCGTTGATCGTACGGTTCAAGCGCTCGGTGGGATTTGCTTGGCTCCTGTGACGAGCGTTTGCCCAATGCTGGATTCCATACCGTTTCAACAGGTCCTGGAACTCCTTCGACAGGAACGTAGTTGCGTTGTCGGTGATGATGTACTGGGGCACAGACAACTTTCGCAGCCACTGCTCTTCCAGAATGCTACACAGACTAGCAGACGAAATCTTCCGGACCGGAGCAAGAAGGCAATACTTAGAAAAGACGTCTAAGACGACCAATAAGTGTGCGTTCCCTTTCTTGCTACGCGGAAGCGACTGTATGTAGTCCATGCAGACAATCTGGAATGGCCTAACCGCTACTCGTTGTTGTCCCATCATCGGCTCAGTAGACACGGTCGAATGTTTCGTCTCCTTACAGGTGTCGCACCTGTTGATGTACTTCTTCAAGTCTGCGCTCATTCGAGGCCAGTAGAACCTCCTCTTGAGCTTCTCAATGCACTTTTCGAATCCGATGTGCAAGCAGCCGTCGTGCTCTTGCCGCATGACTTGCTCTCGTGCCGATTCTGGTACACACTCCTTCCATTCAAATCTGTAGTCCAGCACGTCGGACTTGGACGACACAAACTTGAACAGCTTCCCGTTCTCGATGCGGAAGTCCAGATACTTCTCCGGATCATCCTCAACAGCATTGTACAGATTCCGGTACCAGTTGTCGTCATCGCCCACGTCGAGCGTCTCAATTGACCGCGACAGCGCGTCGGGTACGATGTTCTCCTTTCCCTTTCTGTGCTTCACCTCCATGTCGTACTGCTGGAAGGTTATGCTCCAACGACTCAGACGCGACGACGACCTCCACTTCGCTCGCATAATGAACGTGAGCGCGGATGAATCGGTCACCAGCGTGAAATGAGTGCCCTCAATATAGCAGCGGAACTTCTCGATGCAACGGAGAGCAGCTAAACCCTCTTTCTCCGCAGCATGGTAATTCAACTCAGCACCTTTCAGCTTTTCTGAGTGATACGCGATCACCCTCTCCACACCATCGTGAACCTGTGTCAGAACTCCGGCTATCGCGGTGTCGCTTGCGTCCGTTTGGACACAGAACGGTAGCTTAAAGTCGGGATTGGCCATCACTGGAGCTGAAATCAGCCTCTCCTTGATGGCCCGAAAAGCTAAGTCTGCTGCTTTGGACCACACCACTCGTTTCGGCTTGTTCTTTAGCAAGTCCGTGAGCGGCGCAGTAAGTTCGCTGAACTTATCGATGAACCTACGGTAGTAGTTGACCATACCGAGGAATCGTCTCAGCGACCTGACCGAGTTTGGGGCCTCATATCCTAAGATAGCTTGGACTCTATCTGGATTAGGCCGCATTCCTTCTCGCGACAGGATGTAACCGAGATACGGCAATTCGTAGCAGCAGAACTTGGACTTTTCGAGGTTGATGCGCAAATTCGCGTTTTTCAACCGCTCCGCAAGTTCTGTCAGTTTCGCAATGTGGTCGTCAAACGTGTGACTGGCCACCACAATGTCATCTAAATAGACAAAAATGGACGGCTCAAGTGCCCCGAATCCTAAGACTTTGTCCATGAGCTTGCTTAAGGTTGCCGGGCTGTTTATCAGTCCAAACGGAAGTCGCTTGAACTGGAATAATCCCATTCCGGGAATGGAGAAAGCGGTGTACTTCCTGCACTCCTCACTCAACGGCACCTGCAAGAACGCTTGGCTCAAGTCTATGGTGGACAGGTACTTGAACGGCCCCAGATGACTCAATATTCTGTTCTGATGGGGCAGAGGGTACGCATCCCTCTTGGTGCGCTCGTTTAGCTTACGAGCATCGAGACACAGCCTGATCTCCTCGCTGTCTCGCTTCTTGACCGGAACGACCGGCAACGCCCAATCCGACTCCGACGGTTCGATGATTCCGTCCCTGAGCATCTTTTCCACAGCTATATGAATCTTCTTCTGTATTTCTGGGCTCCACGGATACGGATTCTTCCGGACCGGTTCGGACTGTACGAACTCCTCCTTCAGCTCGATTTTGTGTTCCAGCAGGTCCGTCTTTCCGACGACTCCTTCGCTGGCAACAAGAAACATCTTCTGTACATCTTCCAACTGTTTTTTCTGCTCTTCTTCTAATTCTTCTTCTGCGTCTTCTAGATCTTCATCGACCTGTTCATCGACCACCTCGACGGATTCCATCGTTGGCCTGATGCCGAACTTCTGCCAGAAGTCGTAGCCGAGGATGCACTTCCTGTTCAGCTTCGGCGCGACCATCACGGACAGAATTTTCGTAACACCATTGAACGTAATCGGTATGTCACTACACCCAATCACCTCTAAACTCTCACCTCCGGCTGTCTTCAAATCAATATTCGTGGGTTTCAACTTTAAATTCAACATCTTCACTAACTTTCTTCCACCAACACCTAAAACTGTGCGCTGTGCACCACTATCAAGAAGTCCAACAATCGATATTCCCAACATTTCCACTCTTGCAAACGGCCTACGATCGCCGTTGCTCACTGTAACAAGCATCGTTGCCACTTCAGCATCTTCTTCTTCTTTCTTTTCTCCATCAACCTTCGAATATCCTAGCTTTAGGAGTGCTTCCGACGCTTCGGTATCTTCGTGAGGTCTTCTGGAGCTTCCCGTGAGACTGACTCGCCTCACTGAGCAGTAGCCTGTCCCATTTTGAGGTCATGTCGAGGAATTTCAGGTGCTCACTTCTTAAATGATAGATTATGATGTTAGGAACAATGTTTTCTTAGACAAGAAAAAATAATAAAATACTTTCTCGCACCCCCTAGTCAATTTACTAAAAAAAGTCACTTTTTTGAACAAATTTTTCAAAATCGCTTGGAATCAATACAAAAACTGCTTCGATCAGGTGTGTATTATCTTCAAACGATAGGTTTTTGTCCATAGATTAAGATGCACTATCAATATTGGACCAAAATTTAAGTTTTTGGACTCTCCCAGGCGGATTTGTGTCGAAAAAATCGCATTTTTTCGAAACTTTTTTCAGAAATGTTCATTTAATTTAGGGTAGCCTATTTTTCCCAGTAAAACCAATACATGCAGCTTGTAGGAAATTTCATGGCGAACATTTTTCCCTCTGAGAAAATCCAATTTCGACACTCCAGAGCCGAGATATTTGAGTTTTAGTGAGGAAAAAAGTGGCAATTTTCAAAATTTCTCAAAATTCAGAAGCAAGGCCTACTAATTACACGATGTAGCAAACATATGTCTCAAAGGTCAGGGTATGCTTTTTTATAGTAATTTTGGCCGCTGAATCCGAATCTGAAATCAAATTTCGTGTAAACAGTGATGTTTTGGAGTTACACCCTTTTGGAATGTTATTTGCGTGTTTAAGAGGCAGTTTTTGTAAATATTGCTCGGTTTGTTCTAGAGGTCGTATCGAGGTGCTCCGATTTGGATGAAACTTTCAGCGTTTGTTTGTCTATACATGAGATGAACTCATGCCAAATATGAGCCTCTACGACAAAGGGAAGTGGGGTAAAAACGGGCATTGAAGTTTGAATTTTCCGAGGATTTCGAATATGACAAAAGTTAGACTAAAAACAGCCGCTATGGGACAATAACTAACGTTGTAAAATGTTTGTTCTAGAAAAATCGAAAAACTATGAGGAAAACTGCGATTGGCCAAAAAGTTATTACCGTAGGCTTATAGTCCATGAAATTCCCTAACTTTTGAACTAAAAGAGTATGGGTGTTGCTGGCTGTTGCAAAAAGATATTGAGGTTTAAAAAAAACCATTTCTAACAGTAATTAGCAAAAGCTATGAGAAAATGTTAAACCAATCCTGGATGTCTATGGCTCATTCATTTTGAAGTGCTTCAAAAGACCTTTCGAATGCATCAAAGAGAGTTGGAATTGATGAAGTTTTACTAAAATGCGAGCAATTTTAAGATTTTTTATGTTTTTTGGACCTCGAACTTCAATGCCCGTTTTACCCCACTTCCCTTTGTCGTAGAGGCTCATATTTGGCATGAGTTCATCTCATGTATAGACAAACAAACGCTGAAAGTTTCATCCAAATCGGAGCACCTCGATACGACCTCTAGAACAAACCGAGCAATATTTACAAAAACTGCCTCTTAAACACGCAAATAACATTCCGAAAGGGTGTAGCTCCAAAACATCACTGTTTACACGAAATTTGATTTCAGATTCGGATTCAGCGGCCAAAATTACTATAAAAAAGCATACCCTGACCTTTGAGACATATGCTTGCTACATCGTGTAATTAGTAGGCCTTGCTTCTGAATTTTGAGAAATTTTGAAAATTGCCTCTTTTTTCCTTACTAAAACACAAATATCTCGGCTCTGGAGTGTCGAAATTGGATTTTCTCAGAGGGAAAAATGTTCGCCATGAAATTTCCTACAAGCTGCATGCATTGGTTTCACTGGGAAAAATAGGCTACCCTAAATTAAATGAACATTTCTGAAAAAAGTTTTGAAAAAATGCGATTTTTTCGACACAAATCCGCCTGGTAGAGTCCAAAAACTTAAATTTTGGTCCAATATTGATAGTGCATCTTAATCTATGGACAAAAACCTATCGTTTGAAGATAATACACACCTGATCGAAGCAGTTTTTGTATTGATTCCAAGCGATTTTAGAAAATTAGTTCAAAAAAGAGACTTTTTTTAGTAAATCGACTAGGGGGTGCGAGAAAGTATTTTATTATTTTTTCTTGTCTAAGAAAACATTGTTCCTAACATCATAATCTATCATTTAAGAAGTGAGCACCTGAAATTCCTCGACATGACCTCAAAATGGGACAGGCTACTGAGCAGTCTTTTGCATGTTTTTTGCTTCGCAGTACGGGCAATCTTTCGTAGAAAAACCCGGAAAACCACACCGCACGCAGAACACGCTCCTCTCCTGCCGGCATTCCTCGTGGCCATGACCTGCAACGTGACAATTGTAGCAAATATCCCGTTTGACCGGAATATACGCCTTCACAATCCGTTGTAAGGCACTGGTTCCACTCGAACCTGCAGCAGTGCTGTTCTCGCGATTCTGGGTGTTCGGTTTCGGTTGAGACCTCTCTTCAACCCTTGGTTTGTTCTCCTTCTGATTTCCGTTGCTCTGCTGTCTCTGCTGTTCTGGCTTCCACGAGCTTTTCTGATTGTAGTTTCCGTTGCTGTTGTTCTTGTTGTAGTACGGACGGTTTTGTTGGTTCTGACCTTGTTGTTGGTAACCACCCTGCGATCGGTTTCCACCCTGGAAACGATTCGAGTTCTGGTACCTATTTCCGGTGTTCTGGTACGACGACCGCTGTGTTTGCACCTCCTCCACGTGCGCTGATCGCGGCGTGTACCTTTCTCCCTTCTGATACAGCTTCCAATTGACAGAGTCGAATCGCTTACCGAATTCTTTCATCGCAGGAATCGTCTTGATTTCTGCGGCTAGCATCGCTATTTGGCAGTCCTCGCGAGTATTGCGGAAGAGAACGTCAAACTTCCGTTTCTCATCCCACGGATTCGTCATACAGCGGAAGATCCGGACCATGTCCAAGTAATAGTCCTGGAACTTCTCCCTGGACATTTGCTTGCGATTGTTGGCCTGCCGCTCATAGACGTAATCGATGTCGATCGGTAAGAATTCGCTCTTCAATTCCTCCACCAACTTCTTCCATGAACCCAGTTCATTATTCCCGTTCACTTCCATGAACCAAGAACGTGCTTTCCTCGTGAACAAATGATGCGCACACTGGAACAACTCGGACTCAGAAATGTTCTCTGAACGAGCGTTGAACTCCACCTCCTTCAAAAACTCGTTCAGTTTCCTCCCGTTGTCCATCCCGTCATAACGAACCGTCCACTTATGCACCGGTAAACTCCTACCAAATCCGGTTTTCTTTTCCTTCGGTTCATCCTTGCCGGAATGAACTTCCTCTGGTTTGTTATGTTCATTCTCTGAGTTACCGAAGCTTCCCAATGAACTATTTCGTTGGTTGAGCCACGCGAGAAAATCTCCTGGATTCTGCTGGCTTTTCCCCTCGTCCTTTTTGTCCTTGTTCGCGTCTACTCCAACTTGCGTACTGTTGGCTGGCTTGGCCTGTACTTCCGGTTTTTCTTTCTCCACCTCTTTCTCAACCTGTTTCGCTTCTAGAACTTGAATGTGTTCCAACAACTTGTTGACCACGTTAATTAGTTCCACTTTTTGTTCTTTCCACTGTTCAAATTCAGCCCTTTCCACGTCACCGGGTTTTCCAACACTATTTCCACTACCAACGCCACTACCAACTCCACTACCATTTCCTTTACCATTTCCACTAACAGATCCAGTTTCACCAACAATTCCAGCAATTTCCTCTCCATTATTCTCTTCGGTACTTTTCCAAGATTCATTATCTTCTTCCACAACTTTTCCATTGCCTTTTTCCGCATCCTGCTTCTTCATTATTTCCGTTAGACTCTGGTTAATGAGTGCTAACTCTGCTTCACGTACTTCGGGCAAATGTGACGAAATGGAAAAGAAAGTGTTCAGCAGCTTCATACACGCTCGAGCTGTTTCTGCTAATGAATTCAGTTCATCATCCTTGGTGGTGTATGTTCTCAAACGTTCCAAGCGGAAAACGCAATGCAGAATCCTAGTCTTGAACGACTGTTCTGGTGCTTGCTTGGATTTCCGGCTTTCCAAGTGGGACTTAATCTCACTCACTTTCAACTCACACGCTTCCAATTCATCCAACACTGAACCATTCATTTGCTCATACACAACATGTTTTAATTCTCTCTCTTCTTTTAGGCGATTACGCAACGCACGTTCGGCTACGCTGCGCGATGAATCAAACGGAATGTCGCGGATCTTCAGCTCATGTTCGAGTTCATCAACGGTCAAATGACCCGTATTCATCCCGCGATACAGTGACAACAAATGGACCATATCCATCTTGAGTGCAAAGAAAATCAAAGATTTTGTAATTAAAAAGAAAATTTATTTAAAAAAAATACTAGAAATGAGCAATCACAACTACAAATTTAAAAAAATACCTAAAATTGATTCGCTAACTGAGATAATTTGATAACCTAGTGAATGAAACTGTTCATTGATGAACATCAACGGATCAACAATGAATTGAAAAAGCCTAAGGTTGAATCACGCTCTTGAATGAATGAGCAAATAGCGAATAATTGTAAAAAACCTAGTGTAAGTCGAAACTTTTGTAATCGTACTTTTGTACGGGGAATAAATTACTTATTTTGCCTGGTGTTTTCACTCAACTAGTCCGAAGGAAACGACACTCCACCGATACGAATTCTATTCCGGAATTCAAACAAAATTTTAAGAAATCTCCAACCAATTACTTTGCCAATGTCTGGTGGTCGTTCCTCCTCACGTAGACTTCCAAAACCCCTCCTCGGAACTCAAAAATTCAAATATTAGCGTCACTTCTGTTTGTATTTTGACGATTAGACAACTTTTGCGCCTGAATAATGGGCGTTTTCCCAGAGAAGTGGGCAAATCGTCTAAAGTCCTCAAGTGAACCCAAACACGAAACAGTTAAACTAATTTCTAGTTGGGCGCCAAGTGTAACTAATGGTGGGCTACCCCAGCATTAGTGAGACCCCCCTCTTTGCCTCAGGGTCGGCATGTTAATCCGGAATCGGAAAGGGAAACACTCGATTGGACCAACGGACAAAACAAACCCACTTTATTCTGGTTACCAGCGTTTTATTGGCAGACTCAAGCTGCGTAGGTACCTCACTTCCTAGTTCTCCCACTTTCTTACTAGCTACTCCTACCTCACACGTCCTTCTTCCTTCTTCTTCGGGCCCTTTCCGGAACTGCTGCTTCCGCTTCTCTCCACTCTCAGCTCGCGTTCCTGGAACAACGGCTACACGCCTCCACCGACCTCCGGGACTCGGTCAACCGGGGCGGGACACGTCTTCCTCTCTCGTTCTGCGACCACTATGGGCGGTCAGCTGCTGCTCTCGTACTCGACCCTCTTCTGCGCCACCTGCCTCGACGTTCCCGAGTGTGTTGACGGACTCTGGGACTACGGCGGACGAATCCACCGGTCTGCCTGGTTTCCGGCGTCGGTTGGTGTAACGGCTGGCGAGGCTGGCGTCTTATCTCGCGACGGTTGGTCCGCAGACCAAAATGGCGGCGTCGCGAGGGCGGTTCCCACACCGGAACGGTGTCGCGGGCGATCCTCGTGCGTGAGCGATCGTGCTCGGCGGTACTGGGTACCGCGCAGGGAATACCGCGGGTGTCGGGTGGCTTACGGCGGACGGATGCGTCTGTGCCGGCCTGTACGCGAAGCGTACGAACACCGAGGGGTTCTGTGGGCACAATGGGACGGAAATTAGCGATGGCGGAGGGAGGTTGGACGGCGATAGATCGGGGAAGCAACGACATTTACCTGGATGTCCACGAATCAACGCAGGCTCCTCCTGCTTGCGTCCGGATCTCCGATCGTCGGACGGCTTTCCTCCGGGATGTCGTCTACCGGATCTGCTTCCACTTCACTTCCAAACTTCACTCCTTCGTGACGGTGATTTTCACGGATATCGACCGTTCGCTTCAAGATACCAGGCAAAGTGACCGTTGCAATGGCGGGGTTTTCCCAGCGATCCTCAACCTCCCCCTTCTGGACTCCTTTGTCCCATCGTCCCATCGTCCTGATCATCGCCGCTACCCAAGGCGGGCGTTTGCGATGATCTCGTGCGCTCCTAGCGGTGACTAGCGCAACTAGCGGTGCAGCGTTGGTAGCGTCCGTAGGGGCTGGACAGCTACGCTAGTAGGTCGTTCTGCCCGCAAGCCTTCTCAAGTGCTCCCTCCGTAACGTGCCGCGGAACAAACGATCGCACTAATCTTGGGATGCAAATACCATAGGTTACAGGTGAATGCCTCAAAATACTTGTTTAAAAAGACTAGTCCTATTACATTACAAAAGAACATTGAATTTTCCATAAAATAACATGTCTCACAATACCAAAAGTTGAAGAACTATTTTTGATGTAAAATACGTCTTTTCAGAATTTTTGATAAGCTGTCTAATTGGGCGTACAAATTTACACAAAAAGTGTCCACGAAAACAAATTAATTGGCTTTTCTTGAGGCTCCCCATGACCAAAGAAGGAATTTTGTATGATTGGTTCTTAAATGTAATTCTCCATTCTCCATACATTTTTTTAAATTAGCTTTGTTTCGTAAAAAGTCATGTTTCCAAAAGCAGTATTTTTAATTTATTTTATTTTTTAATATTTTTGCATCGGACCGAAATATTAAACTTTTAAGCCACAAAAAGTACGGACCACAAGTATTCACAGAAAAATACATTTTTGAAAATTCATTACTTTCAAAAATATGCATTCAAAAACGTAACCTGGAACTAAAAAAAAATAAAGCAAAATCAAATTCACAATCGAAGGAAATTAATATTTTTACGATGGAACGAACCGTTTTCAAAATAAAAAGCCTAGGTAAAAGCCATTTAAAATTCAATTACGGTAGGAAACATTTACATTCTTGATTTTTTTCCATTTCAGATAAAAAATATTCTAATAACATAAAAAAAACTCTACAATTGAAAACCGGTCAGATATGACTGCCCCTGATCGCAAAAATGTCCCATATGCATTTTCATCGATTTCGAGTTATTGATGCAGTTTGGTTCAAAATCGTGTGCTTTTTCAAAAGAGCCTATAACATCCAGTACTTTGTTCTAGAAATCAGGAGGAAATCCAGTTTTTTCGCGAAAACTTAACACGTAGCCTTATGTATGGGACAAACTTCAAATGCATTTTTCTCAGCTTGCTGTTTTTGCATATGGGACATTTATGCGAACATGGGCAGTGTAGTTGTCAAAAGTTAGAGCATTGTAAAGACTTGAAGTGAGGAAAATTTAAAATTTCTATGTGTTTTCTCATCAGCCTAATCGAAAAATGTTAAAACAATTTTTTTATGGAATCCGACAATTTTGTAAAAACAAAAGCTTTCCAATTCAATGCTATTCCAATTGATCTCAATGCTGAAGATTTTGAGTATTTTAAATTAAAAAAAAGCATACGTTTTCTGAAGACTTTTATGATAATAGGAAATTAGATAAAAAACAAAAACTTTGTTATGAAAAAGTGTTATTAAGGGGGTACAATGTACAATGTACCCGGTACATGTAAAACGGCAAAAATGTCAAGAGTTGATATGAGCACCAGCAATGGAATAATCATCATCAAAAGAAAATCTTTGGATGATCATCAAGAGACACACTAAAACTTTTCTAAGATCTATTTTCAGGGCATTCAAATATACATTTTCAACTATTAACAAAATTAATTTGAAGACATTTCATTGTATGATTGCCGGGATATAGGAATAGCTATTTGAAGTTAGCAGTTTCAAAAAGCGAGTACCACGATATCTCAACACTGCGTTGACCAAATCGGTTTAAAAATTTTTGTGAAGACTCATGAAACCGGTCCCACCCGGTCCCGTGTGCATGACGAAGGCCGATTTTCAAAAAGTTTTATTAAAAAAAATACAAATATTTTTATGCCTTTCATCGTCAGTTTTTGATTTTTGTCTTTTTTCAAAAAAACAAAATTTCAAAATCGGATATTGTCTTGAGCACACGGGATATGTCTTGAGAGTATTCTCCCCAAATTTCAGCTAGTTTGGTCCATCCAATTTTGGGATATCGTGGCATCCGTAAATCAACTCAATGTTTCGAGAAAAATGCTTAGAAAATTTTACAGTTCGATTTGCGTCTTGAAAAATTTCTAGCAAAATATTCATAAAACGTCTTTTACATACTTTTATCATGCAATATCTTCATGAAACTTTCAGAAGCGATTGAAAATCGTATTATAAAAGGATTTAATAAATTTAAAGAATTGTGAAATTTCGAGATTTTCTACATTTATTTAACCCCTTAAATTGCTATTCTTTTTGAACCATAAAGCTCTCATAATAGCGCCAGTGTTTCATAATTTATTTTCTTCAAACTATAATTTCACAAAAATTACTAAACAAACTGAACTTATTCTTCTTGCACAATCCTGATTAGGTACACAGCAAAAAATCTGATGGTAAAATCGCATGCAAAAGCATGCACATCACTTTCGTCAAAATAAACACTTAATATTACACACTGCATGTACATTTTTTGGTAAACACAAAAAAAATGCAACCGACGGGATTCAAACCCAGCACCAACAGTAAGGACTGGCGCCTTAGTCCACTCGGCCATCAGACGGATGAATAATGGAATGGATAAACGCATATAACAGCTTGACATTTCGGTCAAGTAGGTTTCCCATACTGATGGGCTACATATTTCAGGGTGTAATTTTACATAGATTTTCATAAAATAATGCAAATTTTTTTTTACACCCAGACCTTTTACACGCAGCTGAATTACTACTTTTTTAGCTGTATATGTATTAATACCAATTGAATTTTAATATAATTTTGTTAAGTCTAAAATATTTGCATAACTGCAACGATCTATAAGAGGTTCAATCCCTAACGTGCTGTCAAACGTAAATACACTGAAGAGAGTGAGGACAGAATTTCAATACATTCCAAAAATATATGCATTTGACCATTTGTAGTCCAGTTGCAAACTGAAACTAGACCAAACTAGGTCGACCACGCCAAGAAGATCCTTGCGCAGACAATCGAGCCACTCTTTTCATTTGCGTAACAATACGCTAGTCACTTGCGCCCCCAAATGACAGTGTTTAGCGTTGGAAGAACTACGGACTGTCACCTGTTCGTAACACCACCGTGTCGCCGTGCTTTGTGACATGGACACCTGTGTGCTACCACCGAGTGTGCTCCATAATGATACCCGTATCATTGCTGAACAAACGAACGACGGTAGCCACACCACACCAGAGAAAGAATGTCAATCGAAGCATGAGAGGACATATTGTTATCCACCACTTCAAAGCGGCGATTGCGCAAGAACCTGACGCGCCTGAAGCCACGTGAGATACCACTTTCCCGACCGCGCTTGACGAAGGAATCAAAATCAGAAGAGCCAGAAAAAATTATAACCCACAGCCGACGTGATATAATTTGAATAGAGACACTCACCCCTAGTGTTTTTTTTTTCAGCTTACTGTTGCAGTTCGATGTAACCCAACTTTACCGCAACTGCAGTAGATCGTCGCAGAAGCTTCAAGAAGTGAGGGTCCCCGGGAGGTCTGGTCATGGTATCGGTTCCACGTGCACGCGTAACGTCCATTCTCGAACGGAAGGCGCCGGCTATGGAATTACCCTCGAGAGAGAGAGAGAGTGAAAGAAAGACCGAGGTAACACGTGTTTGTTTTTACCGTGCCAAGCGTAGATACCTACTTGGGGGCTACCCGCTGTGGTTTACCGGTGTTCATTCATCACTTGTTGCAGCTGCCTTGGAATTCATTGACAACAGACTACCGACTTAGTGCTGGATAGCCCTTACGGCAGAGCTGCTGTAGGGTTTCTTTACGCATTACGTGTCAAGAGCTGAAAACAAAACCTTTTGGCCTGCATAGGTGGAAAATATGTCAAACATGGTTGGATACATGGTTCGGAGGGGCCTAATGAGCTTGAATAGCAAATGTCTGTTGTGCGTGATCGATTTGTTGCCACCCTTACTATCCTTGCAATTTGCGGCCCTATCTATGGATGTAAAAATGCTTGCTTAAAGCCAGTCCTCATCATTTCTAAAAGATCAAAAATTCTTAATCAATCAGCACTATCTTGCCAATTTCAGTATGCAGAAATCCAATTAAAAAAAGAATAATCCATTTGTTTTCATGTTTGACCTTTTACTGAAGTTCTTTTTTTTTGCACCTTCTTCTCTTAAATCAAACCAGCCGACTGACCATCATCGGTTTATAGTTCAGTTTACTTAACAGCCACTATCTGCGACAGAATCACTTTATCCACTTCACGAATTAGTGCAAAAATCGTGCCAAAACAGAAGGGACACAAAAACTGCCGGTTTAGAGTAGTTGTGCTAATGTTGATTCAACTATTCAAATTAGTGCGTCCATCCCGGGAATTCCCGGGACAAAATTCCCGGGATTTTTCCAAAACCGGGAATTCCCGAATCCCGGGATTTTTTTTATTTTGTCCCGGGAATTCCCGAAATTGACAAAAATATCAAATTTTGGTCTGGAAATTCAGGTTTTGTTGTGGAAATAGATGAACAACGAAAAAAATATATTAAGCATATATCCAGGGATTTTTTAATGTCCTATAAGCTATTGTGTTTCTCATATATTTATAAGACCTATTGAAAAAACTCTAGGTATCAGCATTAATTTGAATTTTAAAGGAAATTTGTTAAAAAATTACCAATCCGTAAATTGCCTAGCGCTTTAAATATTTTCTATATTTTTGAAAAGATTACGTATCATAAAGATTTTCAATTAAAAAATATCATTTTAAATTATTTCCATGAAACATTGGGCAAATCGGAATATATCGAATTATGACAGCTGTTTTAGTCATTTGTTTTTTGCATAATGTTTTGATTTTATTGATTGATAAAACAAAAACAGAACAAAACAATTAGTAAACCGATCTTCAAATTAAATGCTCTAAAATCTCCAGTACCTATTTAGACTGTAGTCCCGATTTTCCCCAGTTGGTGGTATTGACTTTCAGATATTATGTAAAATATTTTTATAAAAAACATGAATGTCCAAACTTATCTAAAATTTAACATTGGCTGGTATAGTTTTATTTGTTATTTTTGATTTTTTAGGCTTTTCAAGTTATGTCATATAAAAAAAATTATTAATAAGAGACTTAATTGATGTGAATCCCACTGGATAAGAAATTAGATGAGAAACCAAAGCACAACAAAAAACAAAAAAATCTTTCAAGTTATCTAAAAACTGTTATCCTTGTTAAGATGGAAGTGTGGATTATCATTAATGAGCTAATTCTATGATTTTAAGCTTGAAAATATGACAAATATATTCAAAACATAAATTTTATTACTGTTTTATAAATTTCCCGGGATCCCGGGAATTCCCGGGATTTCAAAAATATTTTTCCCGTTTCCCGGGAAATTTAAAACCCGGGAAAATTGGACGCCCTAATTCAAATCCTCAAGATTGCACAGTTACTTTTGAATCCTTACCAAAGAACAGCCCTCTTACCTTAAGGAACTGATCAAGTGAAACGTTCCATCGTAAAACCAATCGGTGAGTGTCCGGCAGACAGCTAAACACACAAAACGATCAGGAGTTATCTAACCCATGATTTTCTTATAGATCGTGGTAGTAAAGTGAGCATAATACTGATGTTTGAGCTTATACTGAGAGTGTTGGAGTTAAATAGTCCATTCCCCTACAGATTTTAATTTCAGAATGAGCAATAAACAATTCACTAATTATAAAATAACTTTTCACGTATAATGTACAATGTACATAGACAGTTTACCAACATTTTCTAGAAATCGATGTCCGTGTATTCTCTTGTATAGGAATCCCAGTAAGCTTAGTACAAGAGAGCACAGTAAAAAAAGTAAATCTTTCCCAGTTCCTGAGGGGAACACCCTTGAAGAGTATCGGGGCCGGCATTTACAAAGCGGATTCAGTGGCAGTTTCATTCTCAACTTAATGTTAACATGTTAAGGTTAAAGTTAACATTCCATAGGTCGCCTCCCTAAGGTGTCGTTATAAGGTCCAGTTTGTGACGATACACTACCTTCCCTTTACTAAGCAATCGATTCCAGAAGAGAAAAGATCACCAGTTGTGTTGGTCCGAGCCGGGATTTGAACCCCGATCTACCGCTTACGAGGCGGAAGCGTTACCACTGGGCTACGTGGCTCGGTCGAAGAGAGAGCACACCGGCATCAAAATTATGAAATTTATTCAATGAACTCATTTCGATGAAGAAGTTTGATTTTTTTAGTCCGATTGATTCTTGGATCTTGCTAAAATCATTGAAAAAAGCATATTTTTTGACATGCTACAATGTTTGAAATGGAGATTTTCAAACATTTGGGTAGTTTTCGAGCAATTCTTAAAAAAATATTAGAAAAATGATTTTTCGAGAGGTCATTTTAGGCCAAAAACGTACCTCAACTTCAGACAGCTGCCAAAATAACAGGATTTGTTCTAGGAACGAGATTTTTTCAGCGAAGTCATCTTAAGATGTCCCCTACACAACCCTTTTAACATTCCAACGCCCAAGGCTCCAAAAAAGTTGGAACGGTAACTTCAACTCAATGATTCTCGGGCATAGATCAACCAATCAAGATGATTCTTCTTTCCAGTGATTTGTTAGGATGTCTAGATGATTCTAGAACTTTGCAGAACTTAATTTGATCAAATCTGGGTCATTCCATCTCAACTGTGCACGAAAAAGTGCAAATTTGAAAATTACCCTCTCCGATCCTGCTCAAATTTGGCAGGGCTGTTGATACTATCAAAACATGCAAGAATCCCGAATTTCATCCAAATTGGACCACCCCCTCCATTTTTGTACCTCCCCAAAAAATCGACTTTTTGGCGATTTTTGACCAAACCTCCTAGTTTCAAACGGCGATAGCTCAGGAACCCCAAATCTTAGAAGGTCGGTCTTAGACTCAATTTTGAAGGAAATTGGACGTAGAATCCATTTCCGCGATCAAAATGTTGATTAATTTATTTTTTCTACCTGTATTGCGCAATTGAAAACTTTAAACGTCCGTATCTCAAAACACCCCAACTTATTTTTTTTATTCGACCTCACCATCGTGTTCCTCGGCCAATTTTACATAAGAATCACTTATCGACAGAAATGAATATGTTTCGTTCCAGAGATATCGAAATTTAAAGTTTTGTGTTTTCGAGATTACCTACATCAGCTTCATTCGCCGCATCTGCTAGAAGCACACAGGCGGGCTGATCAATAACTGCTACCTGGTGTTCTGGGAGATGATTAATTTAATTTATATTTTTATAATTTTACTCAAATATTTATTCAAATGGCTAATAGGGAAAATTCTCGTATGTTTGGCAGGTTAAGTCCTCGCTCCTAGTTTCGTCCAATTTGCCCATTTTCAACAATTAAACAAAAAAAATTGCAAAACTTTTGATAGAAACTTGCTTGTTCACTTCATATTGAGCTATTTATCACTCGATTTCAGTTGAAACGCTTTTAATCAGCTGTAATTGAATGCCGAAGCGCTGATATGGCAACATTAGAGGAACGCTGGAATTAGATGCTGTTCCCCTACCTTGATCAATCTACTTTTGTGAAAGGAATATTTATTGGGTCATTTTGAATGCACCGTTTTTTACGTGTTGCTAACCGTTTTAGAGTACCTCCGAGGCCATGACTAGAGCCTTTATCATAGGTGGTAGCAAAATAGTGCCATTCAGCAAAATCCTCAAAACCTGCTTTATTATTATTATTATTATTATTATTATTATAGTTTATTATTGACACTTTACCATTATTTGGCAAATCTGATTTATGGTTTAAAAGATTGATCATATTAAATCAATTTTTATATTGTGAGCCAGCTCCATTTGATTAAAAGATGATTTTGGTAAAGGTACATTTTATTAAAAAATCCTTATACTTGAGGACAGCAGCCGTATTGTGTTCCAAGAATCCAAGAATGATAAAAGAAAAAAAAACACTGTTGTTCGGAGGGTATCGAAATCATCGCAACTAAATATGGGGAATTAGCCGCAGATCAAACTTTGTGATTTTCTTACATTTTTCAGTTTTATACTTTCCAGAAATCCTTTTCCTACTCCTTGTGATCGTCCTTCACTAGAGTACAACGTATCAACAAATTCTATTCATTTTAATTCATATTTTTTAACTCAATAATGTATCGTGCATTTATTGTTCAGTGTTACTAACAAAATTAATTGCATTTTCCTGCTCGCTCCGTCGGAATCCAATTCTGCCCTTTACTGTGTGTCGTTATTGCTCTGTCCTGTGGGTTAGCACAGAAATTCACTTCATTCATTTTTTTTTGAGCAGATAAACATTCGCGATTAAACTCCAGTTTCCTACAGTGTTATAAAGTTAATGTTTGCCCAATTTGATAAAGATTATTTATGATGAAAATTATTTCAATAAATGACCAGGTAGCAGTTATTGATCAGCCCGCCAGTGTGCTTCTAGCAGATGCGGTAAATGAAGCTGATGTAGGTAATCTCGAAAACACAAAACTTTAAAATTCGATATCTCTGGAACGAAACATATTCATTTCTGTCGATAAGTTATTCTTATGTAAAATTGGCCGGGGAACACGATGGTGAGGTCAAATAAAAAAAATAAGTTGGGGTGTTTTGAGATACGGACGTTTAAAGTTTTCAATTGCGCAATACAGGTAGAAAAAATAAAAAAATCTAAATTTTGATCACGGAAATGGATTCTACGTCCAATTTCCTTCAAAATTGAGTCTAAGACCGACCCTCTAAGATTTGTGGTTCTTGAGCTATCGCCGTTTTAAACTAGGAGGTTTGGTCAAAAATCGCCAAAAAGGCGATTTTTTGGGGAGGTACAAAAATGGAGGGGGTGGTCCGATTTGGATGAAATTCGGGATTCTTGCATGTTTTGATAGTATCAACAGCCCTGCCAAATTTGAGCAGGATCGGAGAGGGTAATTTTCAAATGCTGTCCCGCTTCAGATGGAATGACCCATCTGTAATTTTTGCGATCAAAAACATCGTTCCAACTTTTTTTTTCGCGTGTAAAAAAAAATTCCCCAAAAATTCCGCGGAGGCAGTCGTTTTAAAAAAGGTGAAACGATGTTTTGGTCGCAAAAATTATAGATTTGATCAAATTAAGTTCTGCAAAGTTCTAGAATCATCTAAACATTCTAACAAATCACTGGAAACAAGAATCTTCCCGATTGGTTGAGAAATGCCCGAGAACCAGCGTGTTGAAGTTACCGTTCCACCTTTTTTGGGAGGCTTGGGCGTCCGTGTAAGTTGGACATGCGTTGGGCGTTCCAGTGTTAACAGAATTCAGTTTCATTGAGAAGAACCTGAGAAATGGTAAAATCCGTAAAAAATCACTTTACCCAATCTCACCCCCCAGACCCAATGTCACCCCCACTGACGGTACTAACTTTTTTTTAAGAATCGAACTTAAAGCACCATTGAAATAAAATCCCAGTACATTTGCTGGGGACGCATGGTACTTCAGGTTGGCCGTATTTCTTCATTCAGAATTGTATTAGTTTCTTATAAATATTTTTCAAAGATGTGTGGCAAAAAAACCTCCAAGAGATCTTTTTTCTATGTTTTCACATGTATAGAAAACACTTAAAATTTATTCAAAAAAACAAATTTTGTACATGAATTTGTAAACTTATCAACTACAAAATCCCCCGCATTTGACGTAAAAATAAACGTCATACTATGTTTACAATCAATTGTTTAAAAAAAAGTGCAATTAGGGAGACTTGATCCCAGCATTTTGACAGTTACTGGAATCAGCCTCAAGGTTAGTACATTGATTTGGTTTTTCGTACATGGTTTCCTTTAGTTATAGTTGTAGATGACTTACTGGAGCTTAAACCATTTTTCAAATGTTTTGTTAACAAAAATTACCAGCTTTTGTAAACATGCTCAATTTTTGTCTTAAAAAGAATATTTCAATTTTCTAAATATTTTACATACTAAACTTGTTATATTTTGAGCACAAACTTTCAAGCTTTATGTGAAATTGCTGTAACTAATTGAAAATGTAGAAATTTCAGATTCAAGAAATAAAAAAAAATCATTTCCAAACTAAACCATTAATTTCCATCCTCATTTTAAATAAATTAAAGCAGAAAATTTCAATGCAGAACGCCAAAGTATGCAAAGAATTGTAAAAAAAAAAACAAATCTATTGAACTTCACCCTGCTCTCCCCCTAAGCTAGATCGCCCCAATCAACGTACTCAAAACCGCGGCTGCTGTCAACGAGCGAGGTGTTTTCTGGTCAGAAACGCCAAGGCGTCATTGCGCGTCGTCGTCGTCGTTCGCCAGCCCAGGATGCAAGAGAAGCCCCCACGATGATGACCACAACGACTCTCTTGCCTGCGGCCGTTGACGATCGTCCTCCTGCGCGTGATGAGTACTGGCGCACAAAAACATTAACTTTGCAGGCGCGCGCGCACGCTCGCACGTCCGTCCAAACTAACCTTACCCTAACCCAACATGGTTAGGCCTGTATTGACCATATTGAAGTGATTTTTGCCTGACGCAGTCAAGACGGCGCGCAGAAGGTGCTGGAAAAGTGAATGTAATTAATTGTTTTATTTTATGTTCATTTCAACACAACGTTCAGCGTAGTTTGGCCGGGGTTGTCCACGACGACGAAGACTTTGTGACGTACAGAGTTCCTATCGATGTAGGGCAGTGGGTATTTTGAGAAAGGAGGAATTGAGACGACGGCCGGCCAACGGCCCGATTTGGTTGGGTCGTTAGACGTTGGACAAGTAGCATAGAGTATAAGCAGGGTCGTGTGGGAGGGTTGAAGTTTGCCCCTGCTTTGAGCTGCATTAAATTTGGGAATAGTCTTGAACATATTCTTGAAAAAAAAAACATGATTGTTTCTTACCGTGAGTGATAGAAAAAAAAATATCATTTGATGATTCTAGCACCAAAATATCAAAAGGTATTGCTACCGTCAATATAGAGGTATTGCAGCAAAGCTAAAAGACACATGTTTCCACCTATGAACAAGTAGAATAAACCCATTATTTTTTTAGAAAAAAATGTGTTTTCATCCAAAGGTCTTGCTTGATTGCTCCAAAAACACTAAATCACTCGCGAACAAAAATCTAAGGCGACGAAAAACTGCTCTGACCATTTCCTACCGTTTGATTTCTGATCTTTGAACCGAAAATCAAGACCCATGCTTTCATCTTCAAAATTTACATGTTTTAAAACTTATGCCGGAATTAAAAAAGAGATAATATTTCCAATATTTTGGTACAATTTTCCTATATTTTTTTTTTTTTCATTTATCTACGAGAAAATAGTAAATTGAGAAAATTATAGTAATTTGCACAATTTTATATAAAAAAAAGTCTTTCAAAAATCAATAAAAATTATAGAATTGAGATTTTTCACACAATCTGTTTGCTCCAAAACATGTTTTTTTTTAATAAAAAGTTCCCATTTTTTCTCAAAATTGCTATTGAAAATTATTTGTCAATTCTGGAGAACACGCCTTTTAGGAGAATCCAAATGCGAGGGCAAGAGGAACAGTCGCTCGTATGATCGTTTTTCTTACAATTTCCAATATTTCCAATATGAGGAATTGTTGCTAGCAATGTAATTAGTTAATTCTACGACCACATAACTACCAAAACTACGTAAACGCCACGGGACTCAAGATTGAATGGTATTTTTTCAACTCCTCTGTTTTCTTATAACATTTGGAAAGCCAAAAATAAGACTTAGGGCTCGTTTTTAAGTTCATTTTATCAAAATGCCATTTCCCTAAAAAATCCTGTCCCTACCAATGATTTGCACCTATTATAAAGTATGATTTATCATTTGATTATTTTTGTTGAGAGCTTTTGAAAAATCCTATTCAGGTGGGGCAAGTGTACCTTATGGATTTTAAGTATGGAAAAAATACGAATTGCTGCAACAACACATTTTGTTGGGAAATAAATATGTAAAAGTACTTAAAACTAATGAAAAATTGTTTAAAATAAATTTCCATACAAAATATCGACATATTATGAAAATTACCATTTATCATCAAAGTATTTTTTTTTCGTAAAAACGATCAAAATATAAGTAAAATATTATTATTTCATCTTAAAATGAAAGTAACGTTTCAAATACATTCTAATCAGATGTGTATTAGTGATAACAGTTCAATTGTTAACATGTTGTTTCATGCATTGTTCCTCTTGTCCCAATGGGATGTTCGTCTTGCCCCACTAGTTGAGTAGAATGTACGGATAATCAATAATTTTCAAATTTTTTTATTAGCATGCGCATGGAGAGTGTGATCTTAGCGGGTTGCAGACTGGATTTCGTCATGTATATGTCTAGAGTTTTTTTTGATGAGGTCCTATAAACATATGAAAGACAATAGCTTATAGGTCCTTTTCAAAAAAAACTCTGGATGTGATGATTGTCCAGCCCAGGTTGCTTAGATATTGATTAAAGGGAATTAAAACCAATTCTACCAGAACAGGACAGGCAGCACCATGAAAGCCATCCATTGCCGGCCACTCCCATCTCCACCATTCACCGGGAAGGAAAAAGGATGCGGAGCACGGGAAATGTTGATGCTTGACTTACTTAGAAAAAGGTAGCGAAACCGCAGGCTCTTTCCCAGCCCTATTGACCGTTTGACCAAATTTGATCGAATTTAAACAACAAGGTTGCGTAAGTGTCGCGGGTAGTTGGTAGTAGTGATAGGTAAAGGTCTGGGATTCGCCATCAGCAAGCGATACGACCATTGGCATAAGTGAGATTAACGGATAAATTAGTATTCTCAAGGCAAGCAATCGGATGCTGCTGTTGAACAATAATTTTCAATTTTTTTTTCAAACAGGATTTTTTAGAAAGTCATAGTCAAGACCTGGAACAAGATGATTATCAAAAAATTAGACTGATTTATTTTCGTTGGGTTATAACGAGCATTTCTTAAGCTTGTTACACTTGCCCCACCTTCCCCTACATGGAAGAAATTTTTAATAGTTTTCAAAACTTTAAAGCCAATATGAGAAAACCAAGGAACGCCTCTGGCTAGGGTAGTCATAGTTTACATGGCTGGTTGGCTTTTCATAATGACGATGACGAAGACTATGGCGATAAACCATAATGCTTCGATGATTGAGCGGTTTGGTTCACCTGGCTATACCTGGCTATGATGCCGCGCTGGTGGGTGTTGTATGCTCAATTGAAGGGACCATTACTGACTAATTGGTGAATGTTACCATCGGCGGCGGCGTGAGTCGATTATGACTTTTATTGTTGTGGAAAAGTGGCCCCTTTGGGAATTTTATCGCCAAGAGTGGATGAGCTTGTAATAACGCGAGATTGTTGTTGGTTTTTGCTACTTTAGAAGCGAGCTTGATGACGGGGGTGATTATAGCAAGGGTTGCGGAATGCAATCGACCGAACAAGATTTGGCAAGACGCGGGACAATTCGGCTATTTATCATGTTGCACAGCCTTGAAAGCACACGGCTATCGAGTTAGGCGATGTCTCAAGGGTTTTGTCAAGCATCATTCCAAACTTGGACACCGCAGTGTGCCAGATATTTATATAAGTAGAAAGTACAAGGTCGTCGCTAATAAATTAGATGAAAACACTGAAAATATGAGAATGAAACATCAACTTCGACCTCAAAACACTTTTGTCCACTAGATTTGCGAATCTAGTTTACAATTCTAACCAAGATGCTATTGATTGTGGCAGAAACCCAGTTTCGTGACCGATTTCAACTTCACAAACGGCCTATTTATTCTGCATAAAAGACGAAACTTAATCCAATTAGGAATCAAACCCGTTATCCGCGTTAAACCGCTACCGTCGTCACGATCTCAAACCGCAAAACGGCAGTAGATTTATCGCTCTGTCTGGGGATAACTAAACCCAAAACTAAACCAGCAGGTCACGACGACGACGGGACAATACTGTAATCACTAAATCAGATAAACGCAGCAATAACAATGTGACCCACTGAAACAAAACGCGCTTTGCTGAAGGAATTCGCAAAGCTCCAAAAATGTAGGCTCGTCTATTATATCGACCCCGCAACTAACTATGACGGAGTGCGATGACCCAGAAAAATTGTCTAATATCTGGCCAAGATCTGCCGCCGGAAGACGATGGACGCTAAAGAAATTAAATAACTTAATGGAAACGGCCATAGATCTTAGTTAGGGGTGCTCATGGGGAAATTTGCTGTGATGAGCAGATTGAATTCAAATAATTTCAATAAGTTTTTTTCTGCTAATGACTCATCGTACTTTTAGAAGATGTAAATACAAATCGAATTATGATTTGTAAGCACCCCTAATACAAACAAACCTAAGGAGATGGCTCAGGTTGACCCCACAAGAGACTAAAATTGTGCACTTTTGCTCGCACAATCGGGCGTAATTATACCGAGTTAACGAAGATGTTAACCCGGCGGGCGACTGAAGAAGCCGTAGACAGCAGCTCTGTTTATCTAGCTGAGTCCAAGTTGAAGGTTTCGTAGGAGGTTGTATAACACGCCTCACAAACTTCATCAGTGTGCCATTTCCCGGGGGGAGAGACAAAATTTTCCACTCGTTGGCCGGACCGAATTTTCCCATGACACCCTCTGTCAACACGACTTTGTCACGGCGGAGACAAATGATCCGCTGCTGGTGCGCTGGTTAATCCAAATTTCACGACAACACGGTTGTTGTTCAAGTTGTTGTTGTTGTCTGGAAATAACATCTCGAATGAATTAGCCACAGTAGCAGTCAGGCCTTTAGACAGGGCAGATACCATAGAAATTGGCCAATCGCTCACATTAGAAAAAATGCTCATTGGGATTGGCCAATCGCCAGCGACGCGGAATTGTTGGCGGCATCGTCGTCATCTTCATTACCTCTGGACCTGGAGCCTCCACCTGATGCCTCCAAGATGATCGATGGATGGCCGATGTGAAGAGATGATTGAACCGCGCCACGAAAAGTGAATGGCCAGGATGGGATGGGATGCCTGCCTCCAGCTGTGACACTCTGCTGCACGCCTGGTGCTACCTAATAATACCTGGCAACGTGCTAAGATCATCGCTAGATGTGTCAAACTGCTGCGCCGAAGTAGGTATGTGTATTAGGGTGGGTACGTTTTTCAAAAAGTTCTCGGATCAAGTTTTAGTATGGTTCCCCTTGTAGGGCATGCCCATAGGGACTTTCATGCCAAATATCAGCTCATTTGGTTGTAAACTGGCTGCGCGCATCAGGGTTAAACTTTACATGGGAATTACTATGGGAAATTTGAACTTTTTGTTTAAACGCTCCTACAGGTCTGGGAAAATCACGCGCCAACTTCTGGTATGGTCAGGCCTAAGGAGAATGGTCTGGAGAACATTTTTCCCGAAGAGAGCATATGGATTCGTTGTCCCTAGACCTGGCGCATCGGCAAACAATCCGATGTCTCCGGAATCAACGGTTTTCCCTCAAAAAGCATCAAATTTTCCTTAGCATGCTATGAAAGCTTTATGCACACAGCGACGCCATATGTCAGACAGTTACCACGTGGGTGAGAAACGGCTGGAATATTCAATTGCAAACCTTCTTTTAACTAGAAAATGATCATTTCGAGCGATCCTGATATTATTTAGTCGAATTCTGAATCTTTGCATAGCAAATTTGTAATTTTTTGCAAATATTTCAGCCACGTGTTAGCTGCCTGACGTATGGCGTCACCGTGTGCATCAAGCTTTCATAGCATGCTAAGGAAAATTTGATGCTTTTTGAAGGAAAACCGTTGATTCCGGAGACATCGGATTGTTTGTCGATGCGCCAGGTCTAGGGACAACGAATCCATATGCTCTCTTCGGGAAAAACCATACCAGAAGTTGGCGCGTGATTTTCCCAGACCTGTAGGAGCGTTTAAACAAAAAGTTCAAATTTCTTATAGTAATTCCCATGTAAACTTTAACCCTGATGCGCGCAGCCAGTTTACAACCAAATGAGTTGATATTTGGCATGAAAGTCCCTATGGGCATGCCCTACAAGGGGAACCATACTAAAACTTGATCCGAGAACTTTTTGAAAAACATACCCACCCTAATGTGTATAGGAAAGTTATGCCAATTGTGTAACAATGATTGGTGATCAGGCGCTACTGGGTTATTTATCAAAGGGTAAACAGATCTGCGGGGGTTTTGAAAACAAGTTTATAAGTATCTTAAGGTATGGCGTGATAGTTAGATGACCTACACTGCCGTTTTACGCAGAATTGTCCCATCTTCATAAACCGTTGTGATGTAATGTAATTTAATGTTGTAACCGAGACAAATGCGATTGAAGTTTCTACACCCTTTGCTGTCATTCTACGCATAATTGATCCAGCCTTTCCGTTTCGCCATATTTGTCCCCTTTTACCCCATTTTTCAGTTATCTTTCTTATGTAGAGTCCTCTTGCAACAGGCATGGTTCGTAAAAAATATGATTCCGTGAAGAGAAATAACGTGGGCAATTATTTTAATGGTATTGTTAAACTGATCATTTTGGTGGATTTTTTTCAAACTTTCAAACTTTTTGAAAAATCGGTTGGATTTCATATGCAATGTCGGTGAAAAGTTTGGCGGGAATCGGCATGTGCCAGTAAATTTGTGCGATGCAATTAGAGGGTGACGAGCGAGCAATCCCGGAACGTCGATCATTTTTGAACCTCTTGGTTCCCGGAAAATTTTGCCGAGACTCCCGAGAAACTTGACACTTATTAATATTGAAGAAAAATAATGAAAAATCAATAAATTAGATGAGTTAAGTTCTAGGGTACGTTATCCATTAGTGGACCCCTTTCCTATAGTGGACCCTCTGAAGGGTTTTTGATGAAAAATTCAATAAAATCACAATTTCAAGCGTGTTGTTGTCTACAAATCATTTATTTGGCATGTTCAGCATCATTTAAAACAATATTGACTGACATTGAATTGTCCTTTTCACCAAAATAAGTGTTTTGAGTTCGACATGTGAAATCAACCACGGCCACTAGCATTTTCACAACAAAACTGCATTTATATTTTATAATTGAATTAACCATCCAATCATTTTTTGACTGATTATTTAACTTCAGCAAGTCGAAATAATGTAAGTTTAAGGGTCTTTACTAAAATAAAGCGAAAAACTGCTCATTTTCGAGCAAAAATTAGGGGGGTCCAATATAGGACAACGAAATCCAAACTTTTCCAAAAGTGGACCCCTGTTAATTTAACCTTCAAAAATGAAGAAAACTGTGTATTCAAGCAAAAGTTTCTCTAAAACATACAATAAATGCTTGTTGTTATCAACCTAAACGCATATTTTTTCAATTATGAGTATAAATATAACTGTTTTCATGTTAAAAGTACCAAAAATGCTGAAGCCGTAAAATTTATAATTAATCAAAACTATAGTTAATTGTACTTAACTGAAGCATCATAATTGCAGTTTGAAATGATATTTTATAATAATAAATCAATAACAAAACATTTTTTTAATAAACATGTGTGGCTTTATCAGCAACTGTAAACAAATCTATTATTTAGTTTCGGTAATTAATTAATATGGAAAAATTTGCATCAAGATTACTTTTTTTAATTATTTTTTGTTTATAGTGGTTTTTGAAACGTTTTCTCTGATCTTTTTCGGAAATAAATGTGTTTAAATGTCTGTTAGGTTTTTTTGTTGTTTAAAGCCAAATTTGTTAACAAAGCATATTTGTTTATAATGAAAAGTGAGCAAAATCCATCTTTTATTCATTATATCTATCATTAGACCTACACCATGGATCAAAACATCAAATATCGGTTAAATTTGGTATAAAAATAACAGTTTGCCTATAGTGGACCCGGGTCCACAATCGGAATATGGACCAGGGTCCACTATAGGAAAAAGGGTGTCCATAACAAGGCAAAAAAACTTTTTTTGTCAACGAATCCGCTCATCGAAGCACTCCTCCGTCAACAACTGTGATATTAGTTTTTAAGCCAAACATAGATCTAGGGTTTTTTCTCAAAATTTATTTTCCCTAAAAGAACACCCAGTTAGCAAAATCTAAACGTAGAAATATGTATCCTCCCTGCAAAGGCTTATGAATTGATCTCAGTTGAAAGGTTCTCCAAATCTCTGAATTGCAAATGTAACATCCTGGAGCAGAACTGTTAAATTCTAATAAAAACACAATTAAAAAAAAACAATTATGTGTTTCGGCTCTACTAGGGGGTCCACTAATGGTTAAAATACCCTATACATACAAAATACATACATTTAATGTACGTTCGATTCGAAATCTCTGTAATAAAACCAAAAAATCCATGTTCTCTAATTTGCTGTATAAAAAATCAATAACTATAATTTTGAACACAAGGAACACAACCCAAAGCTTAACTTTAAACATATTTAGCAGTTACTTCCCAGAATTCAAGAAATAAAGTAGTTAAAGTATGTTGACTTCTCTACGTAACGGTTTTTTTTTCTTTTTGATGGCAATGTCTGGCACACTTTTAAGAGCGAGTCCACGGACATGGCATACCCCTTTTCCTCACCAATCTGCCTGAAGTTTTCAGGGGTTGTTTGTACATATAAAACTAGCATCTGGCCAAAATATGAGCACACTAGGTCAACGGGAAGTGGTGCAAGTCGGGACACAATGTTTGAATGTTCTTAGTTAACTTAGGCAAAATTCAATTTAATTTCAAAATTTAAATCTGAAAAGACTTAAAAAATGCAACAAAATGCAGGAAAAAACATCCTAATTGGTTAAATCTAAAGAGAGTTATTGGCATTTTAGTGAAAAAATAGCACAATTTTCAAACTCAAATAAAAAAGTGTTCCATCCAGATATCAACTCAACTCGAACTGCAGTTTGTAGGGGACATCTGGGACTACCATCAGATACTGAGAACGCTTTGGGTAAGACAGTTTAACATATTAAATAGATACTTTTTCTTAAAGTGTTTTTTTGGTTGTGCATTTTTGCTCGTGGACCCCTTAGATCAAATTTTCCGGTGATAATTTTATCATATTTGTGTTTCTGAGACAATTTCACAATAGAAACATGCATACAAATGTTTATTTTCATCCATTTAAACCTTTCAAAAAATTAAAGTTTAAAAAAAATAAGAGGCTGCCTTTTTCTGGTGACATCTAGTATCTCTATCTAGAACTTGATTTTCAATAAATTTGATTCGAAGATTTTTTAACTTCAATTTTGAAAGGGTTTAAATGGATAAAAATAAACATTTGTATGCATGTTTCTATTGTGAAATTGTCTCAGGAACACAAATATGATAAAATTATCACCGGAAAATTTGATCGAAGGGGTCCCCCGAGCAAAAATTTACAACCAAAAAAATCACTAAAAGAAAAAGTATCTATTTAATATGTTAAATTGCCTTACCCAATCCAAGATGGCGGCCAAAATGGCTTTTTTCCAATTTAAAGGGCATTCAAATATTCAAACTTGACTAAAATTAGGTCGCAGAACTCGAATTTAATGTTTAAAGTAAAATAGTAATGATTCGATTATCCGAAGTCCCATAAAAACCTTCGGATAATCGAACTTCGGAAAATTGACGCTGCGTATGTATTGTGTTCCTTACATAATTTGTTATAAATCATGATTTTTTTTATTTCTTTCCATTGGAAAAAAAAAACATCTCTGAATTTTTTTTTTTAGGAAATTATGAATTTGAAACATATTTTAAGTCTATATTTGGAAAGAATAGTGAGTTTGTATGATTATGCACAGCTTCAGAATCATGCTCGGAATCACGTTTTTAAAGGTCCAAGATCACAAACTTGATTTTCAAAATAAAAATAATATCGTACGATTTTTAATTGTATTAATTGCATTTTCTTATTAAGGCCGTAGCAAATATTTTTTGAAGTTTATGTTCCTCGACTCTGGCCAAAGTCAAGTGGGGGGGGGGGGAGGGGCAAAAAAATATATAAATTGAAATTACAAGCCATGGTATTGAAATTTGAATGATAACAGGGATAACAGTGTTTAAAGATGCATTTTACACCCGCACAAACGAAATATTTTTTTTCGCCGAAAACAAACTTTTTGCTGTACTGTACAACGGAATTTCACAAAAAATCAAAATAGTCAAACGCAGGAAAATGCATTTTAAATTGTTTTCCGTTTATTAGACTTCTATTTCCATTAAAGTTTTTGAATTTTTATAGGATTTGTAGGATCAAAAGTTTTAACTCTGTTTTCTTTTTTCAATTATAATATTGAAAGAAAACGTTTGGTCTTCTCAACTGCATCTGATGCCCTTGCATGATTGATTCGATTGCATCGCTAATCCTTCTCCTGGCCGACTAACCTAGAAAGACTTAGTACCATCTCTCAAAAGAGCATACGATTTTATGCGCCATTTGAAACGCACACTCATGCTGACTCGGCACTTTTTCGGTAGTTACCTCTTATGGGAAGCTGGGGTGCTTTTGGCGTGAGTAATTTCTTTGTGGTGCACATAAATTTTGTAATCTTACTTTTTTAATTTAATTGCTGACTATAATTTTTGCTCTATTTCTATTCAGTTAATAATTGAAGTACAAAAATATTTTTCCAGTTTAATTTATATTTTCGAACAATCAAAAGTTCAAAATTTCGCTGCTTAAAAGAGGACAAAATGTTGTAAAAGTACTTTAAACAACCCAACTTACAAAAAAAATCACCATAACACCCTACAAGTCTTTGACCTATGCTGCACGGTCATGATTCAGCACAAAAAAAGGCTCTTCTGTTTCTGAGGTGGTGCATGGAAACATAGCCGATCAAACCACCCTCAATTAGAGTCTTCACAAAATAATAGAACTGCGGTCGTCGATCGATTGATCAAGGTTTCAACACTTGAACTGTTTGGACGCATCATTAGTGTGTGAAAATTATGCAAACAAACCAATCGGACCCTTTCCGTGCTTTGCAATTTTATTTCTTGTTTTGAGTCTTTATTTCGAATTGAAAAAAGTATAACCATTTTTATTGTCAATGAATAAATTTCCTATCGAAATTTTTGATTATAATAACAAATTTTCACGTGAAATTTCAAGACAACCCAACAAATCCGTTGGCCAATTTATGACGTCTGTGCGACAAAATTGGACACATAACAACATGCTTCACCTAGTTTCCAAGGGGACAAAGACCCCAAGAGGAGCGTTTGAAACTGCAATGATTTCGGTTGGTTGGATGATGAAAGAGCAAACATTTTTTGGCACCGTCATCGTCAAATTTGACGTACCTTACCCGCTCTGAACAGCCGGCCTAAAAGTGACCGAAAACGACTTTGGGTACAATACCGACTTGACCACCAAGGGTTGCCCATGATGTTTGAATACACAAAAAAAAAAATAATAAAAAATCGAAATTTTGGACTTAAAACTGTATATACTGTATCAAACAGTGCAACCAAGCAAAAAATATGTTATCATTTTTTTATCTGTGAGTAAAAAAAAATTTAATATATGTTGGATGGCAATGCAATCGTACTTCTTATAATTTTGTTCCTAGCCAAATAGTTGTCATAGTTTATGAAACTCCTGTACAAATCCTGCCACTCAATCTATAGTTTAAAAATAGATAATGCTTTTATACAAAGTTACTAAGTTTATGTTTACGCCTTTGAAATGGGATAGATTAGTGCTCCATTAGTTTATTTTCAATTAAAACCTTATCTTAATCTGCTCTCTCTTATATCACAAGAAAGCCTTACTCTCTACATTCACATTCGTTGATATTATCGCTTGACCCCAAAAGTGGTGTTATTTTCGATATCGCTTGTGTTGTGTTTTGCCTTCCTCACTGAGGTAAGGCTATAATCCTGCTCGAAAAATGAACTTTTGAAAAACAGCTCATAGACCTATATTCATGTATACCTATCGACTCAGAATCGAAAACTGAACAAATGTCTGTGTGTGTGTGTATGTGTGTGCGTATTCCCCTTGGTGCTCGAAATTCTTGCCAAGTTTTCTCGGCACTGGCTGATCCGATTTGAGTCAAACAAGTTGCATTCGATCCGGTTTGGTGCCCTATACTGCACTATTAAATTGTTTGAAGATCCGATAAGTAGTTCAAAAGTTACGTATAAAAAAGTGTCAGAGTTGCGAATCGGGTGCTGGAATTTTGATGCCGGATCTCACTTATCTATATGAAAAATATGTCCGGATCTAATATCCGACCCATCGTTGGTTAGGTAATCAAAAGACATTTCCAATGAGACCAAAACATTGAAGATCTGGCAACCCTGTCTCGAGATATGACCACTTAAGTGATATTTATGCACTTTTTTGAAGCCGGGTCTCACTTATCTATATGAAAACTATGTCCGGATCTATCATCCGACCCATCGTTGGTTAGGTAATCAAAAGACCTTTCCAAAGAGTCCAAAACATTGAAGATCTGGCAACCCTGTCTCGAGATATGACCACTTTAGTGATATTTATGCACTTTTTTGAAGCCTGATCTCACTTATCTATATGAAAACTATGTCCGGATCTATCATCCGACCCATCGTTGGTTAGGTAATCAAAAGACCTTTCCAAAGAGTCCAAAATATTGAAGATCTGGCAACCCTGTCTCGAGATATGACCACTTTAGTGATATTTATGCACTTTTTTGAAGCCTGATCTCACTTATCTATATGAAAACTATGTCCGGATTTATCAACCAACCCATCGTTGGTTAGATAATCAAAAGACCTTTCCAATGGATCCAAAACATTGAAGATCTGGCAACCCTGTCTTGCGATATGACCACTTTAGTGAAATTTATGCACTCTTTTGATGCCGGATCTCACTTATCTATATGAAAACTATGTCCGGATCTATCATCCGACCCATCGTTGGTTAGGTAATCAAAAGACCTTTCCAATGAGTCCAAAACATTGAAGATCTGGCAACCCTGTCTCGAGATATGACCACTTTAGTGATATTTATGCACTTTTTTGAAGCCGGATCTCACTTATCTATATGAAAACTATGTCCGGATCTATCATCCGACCCATCGTTGGTTAGGTAATCAAAAGACCTTTCCAATGAGTGCAAAACATTGAAGATCTGGCAACCCTGTCTCGAGATATGACCACTTTAGTGAAATTTATGCACTCTTTTGATGCCGGATCTCACTTATCTATATGAAAACTATGTCCGGATCTATCATCCGACCCATCGTTGGTTAGGTAATCAAAAGACCTTTCCAATGAGTGCAAAACATTGAAGATCTGGCAACCCTGTCTTGCGATATGACCACTTTAGTGAAATTTATGCACTCTTTTGATGCCGGATCTCACTTATCTATATGAAAACTATGTCCGGATCTATCATCCGACCCATCGTTGGTTAGGTAATCAAAAGACCTTTCCAATGAGTCCAAAACATTGAAGATCTGGCAACCCTGTCTCGCGATATGACCACTTTAGTGAAATTTATGCACTCTTTTGATGCCGGATCTCATTTATCTATATGAAAACTATGTCCGGATCTATCGTCCGACCCATCGTTGGTTAGGTAATCAAAAGACCTTTCCAATGAGTGCAAAACATTGAAGATCTGGCATCCCTGTCTCGAGATATGACCACTTTAGTGATATTCATGCACTTTTTTGAAGCCGGATCTCACTTATCTATATGAAAACTTTTTGAGAAATAGATGAATTTGTGTCCAAACCCATCATATCACCAAATGTTGGTAAAAAGTGAGGAAGGCACCAACCACATAGGTGGATTTAGTTAGTTTTTTATTTGCACTCAAATAAACGATTGATTTCATAATTACTTTAGCCATACCTGCTCCGAGGCAACTGGCCAAAGTGATATCCTGGAGTCGTGTTTTTCGCATTCCCTCCGTGCCAGCGATATTCCACCTCACGAGAGATCCAAGATCCAACTCATGTTGGAGCAACTGACGTAAAATGACTTTTTTTTTGTTACCTCTTTTAATCGTAACACCTTCCCACCTAACCCAAATAAATGAGAAAACTACTAGGCCCAATCATGCGATCTCGCGCGAGCATAAAATTGGCGCTAAACGACATACTTTTTTGATTGTGGTCCTTCCCCCCTCTCATTCAATAAATCAGATTAATGGTTGGTCCACAGCGCCAAACTGGACTTTCACTGTTGCTTGAAGCATAGGGGTGGGTATCGAAATTGCACTAGAAATGCCATCACCTCTGGCGACGAGAGGTCGAACTGTGAGGACAGGCAAGTGATTATAGCATAAAAACCCTCCCACATTGCTAGTATACACCGACTGTCCACCCTGCCTCTAGGCAGGGCTTCATTCCGCAAATAGTGTTAATGACTTTGAGTTTTTCAATTGAATGAGGCAGGGGTGCTTAAGTTGATTGTGATTGTAATTTTAGTAAAACGATATCCAGTTAGTTTACACTGCATATCAGAGCAAGGAGGTAACGTGGATCTGAATTAAAGTTAAGGAGCGATCTATTTTTCTTTATAATTTTTTTCAGTATATTTGTTCATAAATTTTTAAATATTTTAAACCATTATGAGCAGTATTGGAGACGCATGGTACTTTTTAAATAAAAAAAACAAATCCGATAAATTATTTTCATAAGAGCAAAACTCGAATTTCAACACACCCAAAAATATTACTGTAATGACAAAAGAAACCTAGTTTTAAAATAAAAAGTTGTCCAAATTCGTTACATTAAAAGTTTTTTTTTTTTCTTGTTTTAAAAAGGAGAACTTTTACTGCTAGAGTTTTTGGAAACCTCCTTACTAATTGATTTAAGGCATTTGTTCATATCTTATTCCGTTTGACATAAAAATCAGGAAATCATAAACAAATTATTCTTGGAACTTGTACACTAAACATTTGATATCAACAATAAAATTCAGCAGGATCCAAATCAAAAGGGCCCCGATTTTTCTCAAATTTGGCATGGGAGTTCCTTGCCCAAAATAATTAATTGCATTTTCTTATTAAGGCCGTAGCAAATATTTTTTGAAGTTTATGTTCCTCGACTCTGGCCAAAGTCAAGTGGGGGGGGGGGGAGGGGCAAAAAAATATATAAATTGAAATTACAAGCCATGGTATTGAAATTTGAATGATAACAGGGATAACAGTGTTTAAAGATGCATTTTACACCCGCACAAACGAAATATTTTTTTTCGCCGAAAACAAACTTTTTGCTGTACTGTACAACGGAATTTCACAAAAAATCAAAATAGTCAAACGCAGGAAAATGCATTTTAAATTGTTTTCCGTTTATTAGACTTCTATTTCCATTAAAGTTTTTGAATTTTTATAGGATTTGTAGGATCAAAAGTTTTAACTCTGTTTTCTTTTTTCAATTATAATATTGAAAGAAAACGTTTGGTCTTCTCAACTGCATCTGATGCCCTTGCATGATTGATTCGATTGCATCGCTAATCCTTCTCCTGGCCGACTAACCTAGAAAGACTTAGTACCATCTCTCAAAAGAGCATACGATTTTATGCGCCATTTGAAACGCACACTCATGCTGACTCGGCACTTTTTCGGTAGTTACCTCTTATGGGAAGCTGGGGTGCTTTTGGCGTGAGTAATTTCTTTGTGGTGCACATAAATTTTGTAATCTTACTTTTTTAATTTAATTGCTGACTATAATTTTTGCTCTATTTCTATTCAGTTAATAATTGAAGTACAAAAATATTTTTCCAGTTTAATTTATATTTTCGAACAATCAAAAGTTCAAAATTTCGCTGCTTAAAAGAGGACAAAATGTTGTAAAAGTACTTTAAACAACCCAACTTACAAAAAAAATCACCATAACACCCTACAAGTCTTTGACCTATGCTGCACGGTCATGATTCAGCACAAAAAAAGGCTCTTCTGTTTCTGAGGTGGTGCATGGAAACATAGCCGATCAAACCACCCTCAATTAGAGTCTTCACAAAATAATAGAACTGCGGTCGTCGATCGATTGATCAAGGTTTCAACACTTGAACTGTTTGGACGCATCATTAGTGTGTGAAAATTATGCAAACAAACCAATCGGACCCTTTCCGTGCTTTGCAATTTTATTTCTTGTTTTGAGTCTTTATTTCGAATTGAAAAAAGTATAACCATTTTTATTGTCAATGAATAAATTTCCTATCGAAATTTTTGATTATAATAACAAATTTTCACGTGAAATTTCAAGACAACCCAACAAATCCGTTGGCCAATTTATGACGTCTGTGCGACAAAATTGGACACATAACAACATGCTTCACCTAGTTTCCAAGGGGACAAAGACCCCAAGAGGAGCGTTTGAAACTGCAATGATTTCGGTTGGTTGGATGATGAAAGAGCAAACATTTTTTGGCACCGTCATCGTCAAATTTGACGTACCTTACCCGCTCTGAACAGCCGGCCTAAAAGTGACCGAAAACGACTTTGGGTACAATACCGACTTGACCACCAAGGGTTGCCCATGATGTTTGAATACACAAAAAAAAAAATAATAAAAAATCGAAATTTTGGACTTAAAACTGTATATACTGTATCAAACAGTGCAACCAAGCAAAAAATATGTTATCATTTTTTTATCTGTGAGTAAAAAAAAATTTAATATATGTTGGATGGCAATGCAATCGTACTTCTTATAATTTTGTTCCTAGCCAAATAGTTGTCATAGTTTATGAAACTCCTGTACAAATCCTGCCACTCAATCTATAGTTTAAAAATAGATAATGCTTTTATACAAAGTTACTAAGTTTATGTTTACGCCTTTGAAATGGGATAGATTAGTGCTCCATTAGTTTATTTTCAATTAAAACCTTATCTTAATCTGCTCTCTCTTATATCACAAGAAAGCCTTACTCTCTACATTCACATTCGTTGATATTATCGCTTGACCCCAAAAGTGGTGTTATTTTCGATATCGCTTGTGTTGTGTTTTGCCTTCCTCACTGAGGTAAGGCTATAATCCTGCTCGAAAAATGAACTTTTGAAAAACAGCTCATAGACCTATATTCATGTATACCTATCGACTCAGAATCGAAAACTGAACAAATGTCTGTGTGTGTGTGTATGTGTGTGCGTATTCCCCTTGGTGCTCGAAATTCTTGCCAAGTTTTCTCGGCACTGGCTGATCCGATTTGAGTCAAACAAGTTGCATTCGATCCGGTTTGGTGCCCTATACTGCACTATTAAATTGTTTGAAGATCCGATAAGTAGTTCAAAAGTTACGTATAAAAAAGTGTCAGAGTTGCGAATCGGGTGCTGGAATTTTGATGCCGGATCTCACTTATCTATATGAAAAATATGTCCGGATCTAATATCCGACCCATCGTTGGTTAGGTAATCAAAAGACATTTCCAATGAGACCAAAACATTGAAGATCTGGCAACCCTGTCTCGAGATATGACCACTTAAGTGATATTTATGCACTTTTTTGAAGCCGGGTCTCACTTATCTATATGAAAACTATGTCCGGATCTATCATCCGACCCATCGTTGGTTAGGTAATCAAAAGACCTTTCCAAAGAGTCCAAAACATTGAAGATCTGGCAACCCTGTCTCGAGATATGACCACTTTAGTGATATTTATGCACTTTTTTGAAGCCTGATCTCACTTATCTATATGAAAACTATGTCCGGATCTATCATCCGACCCATCGTTGGTTAGGTAATCAAAAGACCTTTCCAAAGAGTCCAAAATATTGAAGATCTGGCAACCCTGTCTCGAGATATGACCACTTTAGTGATATTTATGCACTTTTTTGAAGCCTGATCTCACTTATCTATATGAAAACTATGTCCGGATTTATCAACCAACCCATCGTTGGTTAGATAATCAAAAGACCTTTCCAATGGATCCAAAACATTGAAGATCTGGCAACCCTGTCTTGCGATATGACCACTTTAGTGAAATTTATGCACTCTTTTGATGCCGGATCTCACTTATCTATATGAAAACTATGTCCGGATCTATCATCCGACCCATCGTTGGTTAGGTAATCAAAAGACCTTTCCAATGAGTCCAAAACATTGAAGATCTGGCAACCCTGTCTCGAGATATGACCACTTTAGTGATATTTATGCACTTTTTTGAAGCCGGATCTCACTTATCTATATGAAAACTATGTCCGGATCTATCATCCGACCCATCGTTGGTTAGGTAATCAAAAGACCTTTCCAATGAGTCCAAAACATTGAAGATCTGGCAACCCTGTCTCGAGATATGACCACTTTAGTGAAATTTATGCACTCTTTTGATGCCGGATCTCACTTATCTATATGAAAACTATGTCCGGATCTATCATCCGACCCATCGTTGGTTAGGTAATCAAAAGACCTTTCCAATGAGTGCAAAACATTGAAGATCTGGCAACCCTGTCTTGCGATATGACCACTTTAGTGAAATTTATGCACTCTTTTGATGCCGGATCTCACTTATCTATATGAAAACTATGTCCGGATCTATCATCCGACCCATCGTTGGTTAGGTAATCAAAAGACCTTTCCAATGAGTCCAAAACATTGAAGATCTGGCAACCCTGTCTCGCGATATGACCACTTTAGTGAAATTTATGCACTCTTTTGATGCCGGATCTCATTTATCTATATGAAAACTATGTCCGGATCTATCGTCCGACCCATCGTTGGTTAGGTAATCAAAAGACCTTTCCAATGAGTGCAAAACATTGAAGATCTGGCATCCCTGTCTCGAGATATGACCACTTTAGTGATATTCATGCACTTTTTTGAAGCCGGATCTCACTTATCTATATGAAAACTTTTTGAGAAATAGATGAATTTGTGTCCAAACCCATCATATCACCAAATGTTGGTAAAAAGTGAGGAAGGCACCAACCACATAGGTGGATTTAGTTAGTTTTTTATTTGCACTCAAATAAACGATTGATTTCATAATTACTTTAGCCATACCTGCTCCGAGGCAACTGGCCAAAGTGATATCCTGGAGTCGTGTTTTTCGCATTCCCTGCGTACCAGCGATATTCCACCTCACGAGAGATCCAAGATTCAACTCATGTTGGAGCAACTGACGTAAAATGACTTTTTTTTTGTTACCTCTTTTAATCGTAACACCTTCCCACCTAACCCAAATAAATGAGAAAACTACTAGGCCCAATCATGCGATCTCGCGCGAGCATAAAATTGGCGCTAAACGACATACTTTTTTGATTGTGGTCCTTCCCCCCTCTCATTCAATAAATCAGATTAATGGTTGGTCCACAGCGCCAAACTGGACTTTCACTGTTGCTTGAAGCATAGGGGTGGGTATCGAAATTGCACTAGAAATGCCATCACCTCTGGCGACGAGAGGTCGAACTGTGAGGACAGGCAAGTGATTATAGCATAAAAACCCTCCCACATTGCTAGTATACACCGACTGTCCACCCTGCCTCTAGGCAGGGCTTCATTCCGCAAATAGTGTTAATGACTTTGAGTTTTTCAATTGAATGAGGCAGGGGTGCTTAAGTTGATTGTGATTGTAATTTTAGTAAAACGATATCCAGTTAGTTTACACTGCATATCAGAGCAAGGAGGTAACGTGGATCTGAATTAAAGTTAAGGAGCGATCTATTTTTCTTTATAATTTTTTTCAGTATATTTGTTCATAAATTTTTAAATATTTTAAACCATTATGAGCAGTATTGGAGACGCATGGTACTTTTTAAATAAAAAAAACAAATCCGATAAATTATTTTCATAAGAGCAAAACTCGAATTTCAACACACCCAAAAATATTACTGTAATGACAAAAGAAACCTAGTTTTAAAATAAAAAGTTGTCCAAATTCGTTACATTAAAAGTTTTTTTTTTTTCTTGTTTTAAAAAGGAGAACTTTTACTGCTAGAGTTTTTGGAAACCTCCTTACTAATTGATTTAAGGCATTTGTTCATATCTTATTCCGTTTGACATAAAAATCAGGAAATCATAAACAAATTATTCTTGGAACTTGTACACTAAACATTTGATATCAACAATAAAATTCAGCAGGATCCAAATCAAAAGGGCCCCGATTTTTCTCAAATTTGGCATGGGAGTTCCTTGCCCAAAATAATTCGACCCGTTTTATTTTGGTTTGCGATTAGGGTGGTGATATCCGAAAAAGAGAGGTAAAAAAATAACATTTTCGACGAAAACACCCTTTTCCACAACAACTAAACCCGAGGCTACACAAATTTTTACCCTCTACTGCCCAAATTTTTTTTCGAAAATATTTATTTTTCCCGTTTTTAGGAGGTCATTTTGAGCAACTTTTGCTCTACGAAAAACTTTACTTCTCTTGTTTTATGTTTTTCTTGTTTCATTTTTAGTATTTTAATTTGCATTTATCTTGTTTAGTTTATGTTTGTTTTTGGTAGTATTTGGCCTACTTTACCACCTAATATAATTACATTTCGCCTATCTAATTTTTTCATGTTAGTACAGTCACTTTTTCTAATTTTTGCATGTTTTTCACATTTTCTGCTATAGAATCGCACCATCATCATTTAAATTGCAAAAAAATGCGTAGAGGCATAGTCTGGGACACTACAAAAATTACTGCATACTTCTTTTTACTGAAAATATAGGAAATGTTAGTGAAAAACACAGCCAAAGTTGACCCCTAAAAAATGACATTTTTAAAAACATTGGCAAAGTCACATAAAACAAGTTAAAATTTCAACCCTGTAATTTTCTAAAATTTTAAGAGTTCTTCTTTCCAATGCTTTTTAAAGATCAAAAATCGGTTGGAAAATTGTTTTTTGGCGATATTTTAGATCGAAGCCCGTCTAAAGGCGGGGTTAGGTTGTAGAGGGTTAACGTTTCGATAGTGATAGTGATGATTTTTCAGAATACCTTAAGTAACATATCCAGAAATAGTAAATATCTATAGACAACATTTTCAGCCAGAAACCGAACTCCTTAAAAGGTCTACGCCGATGGAGTTCTGGAACCAGCCGCATAAACTTTGTCATTACATTTATATTTAATTTTCAAAGACATGTAATCTACTTAATATGTATTGCATATTGTAAAGAAACATTTTTTTTCAGTCAGCACTTTGCTGGCTTTTTCTGTCAAATAAAAATCAAATCAAATCAAACATTCTGAGATATGATTTTTGAAAAAAAAAATAATCGCGGGATTCGGTACATTAATTCTAGAGTTTTTTTTAAAAAGGTCCTATAAGCTATTGTCTTTCATATGTTTATACTGCCCTTGATCACATAAATGTCCTATATGCATTTTCATCGATTTCGAGTTATTAATGCAGTATGATTCAAAATTGTGTGCTCTTTCGAAAGAGCCTATAACATCTAGTACTTTGTTCTAGAAATCAGGAGGAAATCCAGTTTTTTCGCGAAAATGTTCTGAGACATCATTTGATTTCTGGAGCAACATTTGAAAAGGGCGCATAAGCATTTTGACAGCTGCAACTATTTAACAAATCCTGAAGTTAGGGATGCCAGCTATTGTTTTACACTTCGAGTTTTGTGAAAAAGTTTCCTGAAGCTTAAGAATTAGCAAAATAGTTTAAACAGTCAAAATGCTTATCCACCCTTTTCTCATGTTGCTCCAGATTTATAAGTGTATGCAGCAATGTTTTTTGAAATATCTTAGTATTTTTTCATTAAAAGTCCAACTAATCATTTTTTTTAAACGCGGCGAGCTAAAATTGGTTTAGCCATTCCAGGGACATGATTTTTCGAAAAATTAAGTTTTTTGAGAAAATCGTTAAAAAACGTCAAGGAAACATTCTGAATCGAGATTTCAATGTTTTTCTAAAACAAACATGGCCGCCAAATGGCCGATCGGGAATGATGCCTTCCAGAGCCTTAACATCATGTTAAGAAATAGCCGCTGAATCCGCTTTGTAAATGCTGCCCCGATACTCTTCATGGGTCAAGGGAAAACATTACTTTATTCTGAATATTAATTGAATGTACATATTTTTGATTGTTTCATAATTTTTTTTAAATTTATTTTGCTTGAGTGCTTTTCACCCTTCATGCTCTCTTTTAACTCCCAGTCCTCACTTTTTTCTCTCGGATGAGTGTCAAAGTGCTGATGATCCAACACTGGATCTCAGTTTGAAATAAATATCTTTTCCCTACAATATAATTAATTTTGGCAACCACTGACCATGAAATACCGTCAACAAACCAAGCAACAAACATGATTGTTTTTCTTCTGTTTTCGCGCCGACCACCACCCCTGATGACAACAACTCCCCGCCACAACCCCACTCTTGTTGTTTGGGCCTGCATCCGGCGTGAGTGACTTCAACGATTGTCGAATGGTCGAGGCGACGAACGCGTGCGGCTTTATCTGTAACACGCCGAAGAATACCCGCGCGTTGATGATAGCAGATGGACCAGCCAGCATGTCTGGTGGAATTCAACCGGTGATTCGTGATTTCATGTTTTTCAGATGCTCAGACGGTGTAGGAGAATGTGTGAGAGAGAGACGAGCACGCGAGCATTTTTTCCAATTTCCCAAAAGGAAACACTTTTGTGTGGGTCTCATTTCTCCTCCGCCTTCAATATTGGAGTTGATCTCGTGAAAAATTCATCCAATTTCGGCGTTGTTCGTGCAGAGTGTTGGAATTCATTTTTACCAAATTTTCGAAAATTGCACCTGATAATGCGCGTGGTTCGCATTTATGGACGTATTACGTAAAAACTTGGGTGGTGTTACCAGGATTTTCACGAAAATGGTATCGCCATTCGGCGGACTCTGTATATGAACAGATGAAAAATTAAAGGCAAATTTAGTGGCTCGTGATTGCACAAGACACGTAAGTCGTCGAGCAAGTTACGAAAAGGTGTAAGTAAGGTTGATAAATGATCTCGTTAAATCGAGTGAGTTTGTGTTCGGGTGTAAGGATTACAAATTTGAGGGGTGCATATCAAATTTGAAGTTGTAAATAAACTACTTGGAAAAGTTGATATTCTTCGGGTTTTACCGAATCCGATTTTAAACGATAATTTATTAATGAAATTGGGTACCGTTAACTAGGGGGGCTTTGATAGCCCGAAATGACTTTAACATGCTTTTTTTTTGTTCAAAGTCCGTTAAATTCTAGGTTAAACATTTGTGAGTACCTATCAAATGTTAACTAATTGAAGATTATGTGAAATATTTTTGAATATAAAAAAGAAAACAATACTTTTATAAGAATTTCCATTTTCGAGTGATTTTAAAGCCTTGCCTCCAGAGATGCCAGGTGGCCAGAGAAATCTGGGAATGCCAGATTTTTCAAGTGTCTGCCAGAATAAAGATTCACCCGAGGGGTGAGACATCTAATCAACTATGTTTTTCTTGGGGAGCGTTCTTTTATCACGTAACGCAAAAAATCGGATTTTAGACCCACTCCCCCTCCCTCGTAACAAAATTTCCATACAAATTTAAAAAAAAATGTATGGAGCGTAACACGGCCTCCGAACCCCCTCCCCTATTTCGTTACGTAATAAAAGAACGCTCCCTTAGTTAATTAACGATGGTATTGGTCAATTAGTTAATTGATTAGCGCTGATTTGATAGAAACAATCCCACCCTGCTTTGAAAGAGCTTGGGATTGGGAAATTGTCATAATGACAGCTGTTAAATCTGTTGCTTCGATGAAATTTGTAATCAATCAGCCGAATATTATAGTTGATTAGGGCATTTGTCCTGCCCCTCGGATTCACCCTTATCTGTGCCAGATAACAGACAGATTTTGCCAGATTTTTCACTTTATGCCCATTTTGAACAACTCTTTGATTAAAATGCAAGCATACAATAGAGCTTTATGACCCACAGTGGATCCAGGTGTGACAAAAATAAAAAAAAATGAAAGTTAAATTTCAGCAGTGTTAGTATTTTCTATTTTTTCTCATACCTTCAAAAACTCTTTCCCAAATTTTGAGCAAGATTGGATGTAATTTTTTTTTTTCGTGAAATTTAATGTACTTTCAGACTGTGTATAGCAAATTTTGCTCATACTTGCTCGAATGATCAAAATTTGCATGTTTCTAAAAAAAGTCAAAGTGGATCTACTCTACTCTATTCACGAATCGGATGAAAAAGTCAGATATGGAAATCGCCTTAGGGACCATCCATAAACCACGTGGACACTTTTTTGGGAATCTCGAACCCCCCCCCCCCCCTTCGTGGACAATTGTCCATATAAAAAAATCTTTTTTGTATGGAGCGTGGACAATCAGCATACCACCCCCCCCCCCCCCTAAAGTGTCGACGTGGTTTATGGATGGTCCCTTATGATCTTTCTTCATTTTCAAGAATTCAACAAATGTACTAAAATAATACTGGATTTTGGATTTCTTAGTGTACCAAGAACCCCCCCCCCCCCTCTCCGTCGTCTTTTTATGACTTGGTTAAATATTCCTCTTGGAATGACTGAAAAATTTCAACGGCGAAAATACTTTCTATTGTAACATTTAACATGTGCTTGTGTGCTATCTTGTGACCCGTCTGCTGAAAAAGATAGGAGGTGTCACAAGATAGCGCACAAGCTACGATGTGTATCTGCGTGGAGAATTATTGGAACAAAGTGATGCGGGCAGTGATAAACATAGTTAATGAGCAATTGCAAACATTTTAATGAATACCGTCATCAGGGTGACATTGGGTCTGGTGGGTGAGATACAGTCATACAAAATTGGTGAGATACAGTCATACAAAATTGTATGACCCAATCTCACCCCCAGACCTAATGTCACCCCTGATGACGGTACATACTTTTTTTGGTACGATAGATTTTCTTGTGGGAATGCTAACCATGCAAGATTTTTTTTCAACTGTCCCAAAAAATCTTCCAAAAAGTCTTCCTAAAAGCAGTTTTTACCTTACATATTTTTATGTGCAGCTTAGTACATAAAAAGCAGAGCAGACCTTGGCTCTAGTCGTGGATGAAGAGAAGAGGCAAGATGGTAAATTTAAAAAAATAAAATTCAAAATTTTATTCTCTACTTTTTAAATTAAAATGTATTACAAATTACTCTAATTAATAACTCTAATACAAAAGAAAGTTAATGATTTATTAATTTTGTAGGTTTATCTTTGTTTTGCACCCTAGTATTTGGAATATTCGAAAGGGGAACGAGATAAAAACTTGAAACGAAATTTTCGTTGGCCTCAACAAAAATCTAGAGTTTTTTTAAATGTCTTTTAATTTATT